>NC_083098.1:35211314-35547656 GCF_949774975.1 Lagenorhynchus albirostris | reverse complement strand
TTCATTTCCAATAAAATTTATACCTAGATGGTTAGAATATTCTATCTGAATTTTGTATCTTCAGGTGTCCTTGCCAGTCAATTCAAAACACTGTTGAAAACTTATCATACTAAATTTGCTCAGGAGTATTTCCTGGCTCTTCCTTGCCTTCTATTAACGATTCATCTCCCTTGGAGAAGGCGTGGCCTCTTTGTGAGGCCACACCCACTTTGACAGCGTAATCTCTTCTGCTTTCCTCACAGTATCCAGATTTCTAGGCAACCTTGAATGGCTCATACTTATACACTTGCTTTCTAAACCTTGCACTTATGATTTTTACATTCATTCTACATGTAATATGCAGGAATTAGTTTACTTCACATCTCTGCCTTTTGAGGCACTTCCAACCAATTTCAACTTGGTTCTTCCATGATGCCTTCCTGGACTTCCCATTTAGAAGTGATTACTCCTACCTCTAAATGTCAGTAGGATTTAGGTTATGCTAATCTTTAGTTTTTGGAACTTAGAGGAGCTGCATTTAGAATTTAACCCAGATCCCAGGTGGGCAGTATCTGCCAGATCATAGGTTTTAACTCAATAAATTTGAGATAAGTGAATGAACAAATAGCTGCTGTAAAACCAGCCCTGCCGGAATATAAAATATTTGCTCAAGAATGCTTCCACTGGCTACATAGAACCCAGTATGGAACTTTTCCAAAGGGTTCTGAGCGTCATGCCAGAAATAATACACAGTTCGTCAGCTACCCCTGAGCAATTTGTGACTGTCTCAGACAGACTAGATGAGGGAGATCTGGGGCAGAGTAAAATAGGAATAAGCAGATCAACTCCACCTTTCTGAGTGCTTGAGAATTCATTACCTTCCACAGAAGGGAGACTATCAGGTGAAAAAAAATACTGCCAGGCAACCATCTATTCTGGGGTGCTGGTTATGTCACCATCTGTCCTTTTATCTCTAATAATTAGGAAAGGGTGTAAACAGAATTAATTGAAGTAGCATGGTTACCTGCTGACATCATTTTCATCAACAGAGTCCACTTAAGGACTTCTACTTCAGACGCTACATTGATTAGAAATTTTATATGATACTTTAATTAAAAGTGATAATTTGACAACAATCAAATTGACTAAGAATTTTATATAAATATAATAATAACAGAGGCAGATTATAGAAGTGTCAGTTTAGTTTTAAATCATGGATCCCTTCTCATCAGGGAATTTATAGTAGGTCTCTAACCTTCTATTATTAGTGGAATAAACCCCATGGCTGTGCCAATATTTCAAAGTTGCTTTTGTGACCTGTGCATCTTTATCTATTGTTGCTTCTGTGTCAAAGCATTCTTTCAGACTCCTTTTGAGGTTCATTCAATTTCTATTCAACATCAGTTCCTTTAACAAGACTTCACTGTCTTTGCTCTGACTCCCCATACATTCATGACACCTTTGTCCTGTACTCTTTATTTGTGGTTGACGTTTTTTCTTTAGAACTCTCCCTTTTATTACAGTCATGCTCTGTGTCTTGCACTACAATAAAATCTCTGCACATTTCCTTTCCCCACAGACTCCCTTCTCTAAGCTTTGCACTACACACTGTTGTCTTTTTATTTTCTCATCCACTTCTCAGTTCTAAGCCTGCAAATAACTCTTTCTAGTGCTACTGTCATTTCTCTATTACTAACTACACTTAATTTATGCTGACAACATTCATATTGAAGCTTACACTCCACATAGCTCCATTATCCTTTAGTTTATTCCTGACTCTACTGGTGAAAGGATTTACTTTTTTTCCCTAAGGAAACCCTGTTTTTTGGAAGCAAGACTGGTATTTGACAGAAGACCCAAGTATGTCATGCTCCCAGGAGACAAGTAAAGAAGTAAATAAGCAACAAGCATATACAAACATTTTTTCTAGGTGGTGTTTTAAGTTTCTTCTTTTCCTTTATTTACAGCACTCCAAGCTTTCAGCAAAACAATTATCAGCATATACAGTAAAAAGTTGTGGACCTCCTGCCTCTGGGGGTTGTTTGCAAGCTTCCTTTTAAGCTCTTCTCTTTAAGCTCCCTTTAAGGCTTATAATAACATTATTCAAATAGCATAATACTCAAGTAAAAATGTGACATAAGGTTTTAAGATCTTAAGTTTACACTCAGTTTCATTGTGTACAATAAAGGTAACGCTTCTTCCTTGATTATGTTTTTAAATGAACACAACTTCTTTTGTCTTTACAAACCATTCACCTGTGTAGTTTTATATTTAAACCTATCAATTTAGAGTTATTGTGAGTCAGGTAATGGCTTTAAACATTTATGTAGAAAAAAATGGTCCTCTTTTATCAGGAAGGTGAAATATTCATACAGATTCCTCCTGCTCAAACACCATATGAAACTGTTCTCTGGTATAGTGAATAAATGACTGAATGCTAATATGCATGGAGTAAAGCTGCCAATGCATTTCATTCTGATCTTTGGTGTAATTTAGAACCTGCTATTCATTTTCTTTTAAGAAAAACTGTCCATCAAGTTCAAATATACAATGGTTAATGTGGATAAAAGACCATCAGGCATTTATACAAAATTATAAGACGTCTTTTCACTAGCTATCTCAATTTGAGATTTGAATTCAAACTTATCAAAGGAAAAAATCTATTAAATCTATTAACACATTCTCTAAAGAAAAAAATCAGTATTTTACTTTTTTGACAGTTGAATAAAAGGATTTAGACATATATCAAATGGGAGAAAAAGGGTTTTAATCCCTCTGTGGAATAGGAAGAGAGACATACTATACTGGAAAGACTGCACAGACCATCAGGAGAGAAACCAGAGAATACGTGGCCTCAATTCCATCATTTCAGAACACAGGCAGCTTGTCTGTTAATTTCTTTCCTCTCAGCCTGGGTGACCACTCACAAGCTTAACAGTAACAGGGAGTCTAAAACTGCTTCTGAGCAGGTGCTTTCTGCAGACAGGTGCTATTTATCAGTGAATATTTAGACAGGATAACATTGAGGAATGATGTGTTACTTTAACCAGATTGCAAAACTGAAAAAGAATAATGAACCTCACATTAGTTAAATAAACAAAGTGACAGTAAGCACAATAAGCAGACAGGCATGATGCTTACAGAAGAGTCACCTCTTTTTGTGTACAGTGTGCCACATTGCACTTGCTGTTCAAATATATGTTTTAATAAATGTCCTTTAATGTGTACATGAAATAGAGTAGGCATTCAACTATTTGTTGAATGAAAATAACAATATATTATGTATAAAGAAAAATCTGATCTCATATCATCAGAAACAGATTTTGTCAACCACTACTTTTGACCTTTTGGACCAGATAGATCTTGTTGTGAAGGGCTATCCTGTGTACTATAGGGTGTTTAGCAGCACCCTTGGCCTCCAGACCTACCAGATGCCAGCAGCTACTCTCCCTGTTGTGACAATCAAAAATGTTTCCAGATGTCAGCAAATGTCCCCTGGATGTCATATCTCCTCTGATTGAGAACTACTGATGAGAAAGGAAGTTACAATTAGCACGATTCAATTTTACCTACATAGCTTTCTAGACTTTCTATTTTCAAGGCTAGTTTGTGATTGAGTAGGAAGGATAGGTTTACTTTCCTTTTAACTGTTAGTAAATTAACATATATATTAGTTTAGTAGAGCCGCTGTAAAAATGTACCACAAATTGGGTAGCTAAAACAGCAGAAATGTATTGTCTTACAGTCCTGGAAGCTAGCTAGAAGACTGAAATCAAGGTGTCAGCAGAATTGGTTCCTTGTGAGGGCTGTGGGGGAAAATCTGCTCCAGGCCTCTCCCCCAGTTTCTGGTGGCCTCAGGCATCCCTTGGCTTGAAGATGGCTTGAAGATGTCTTCAGATGGTCTTCTCTATGTCCATCTCAGTCAAATCAGTGTCCATATTTCCCCTTTTTATAAGGATGCAAGTCATATGGGATTAAGGTCCACACTAATAACCTTGTTTTAAATTGATTACTCTGTAAAGACCCTATATCCAAATAAAGGCACATTCTGAGTTACTGAGAGTTAGAATGCCAACACATATTTTTTGAGAGGGGACACAACTGGACTCATAACAGTATGATTCCGACTATTGTGCATTTAGTGCCAGAAATGAGGCTCTGGCATTTAACCATTAACTGTTTTAAATTCTTTCTACTCTTTGGTTCACATCTCTGCTTCTTGGGAGACAAAAATGGTGTGATGTATTTTTTTTTTTACATCTTTATTGGAGTATAATTGCTTTACAATGGTGTGCCAGTTTCTGCTTTATAACAAAGTGAATCAGTTATACATATACATATGTTCCCATATCTCTTCCCTCTTGCATCTCCCTCCCTCCAACCCTCCCTATCCCACCCCTCCAGGCGGTCACAAACACCGAGCTGATCTCCCTGTGCTATGTGACTGCTTCCCACTAGCTATCTACCTTATGTTTGGTAGTGTATATATGTCCATGCCTCTCTCTCGTTTTGTCACAGCTTACCCTTCCCCCTCCCCATATCCTCAAGTCCATTCTCTAGTAGGTCTGTGTCTTTATTCCTGTCTTATCCCTAGGTTCTTCATGACATTTTTTTTCTTAAATTCCATATATATGTGTTAGCATACGGTATTTGTCTTTCTCTTTCTGACTTACTTCACTCTGTATGACAGACTCTAGGTCTATCCACCTCATTACAAATAGCTCAATTTCGTTTCTTTTTATGGCTGAGTAATATTCCATTGTATATATGTGCCACATCTCCTTATCCATTCATCCGATTATGGACACTTAGGTTGCTTCCATGTCCTGGCTATTGTAAATAGAGCTGCAATGAACATTTTGGTACATGACTCTTTGAATTATGGTTTTCTTAGGGTATATGCCCAGTAGTGGGATTGCTGGGTCATATGGTAGTCCTATTTTTAGTTTTTTTAAGGAACCTCCATACTGTTCTCCGTAGTGGCTGTATCAATTTACATTGCCACCAACAGTGCAAGAGGGTTCCCTTTTCTCCACACCCTCTCCAGCATTTATTGTTTGTAGATTTTTTGATGATGGCCATTCTGACTGGTGTGAGATGATATCTCATTGTAGTTTTGACTTGCAATTCTCTAATGATTAATGATGTTGAGCATTCTTTCATGTGTTTGTTGGCAATCTGTATATCTTCTTTGGAGAAATGTCTATTTAGGTCTTCTGCCCATTTTTGGATTGGGCTGTTTGTTTTTTTGTTATTGAGCTTATGAGCTGCTTGTAAATCTTGGAGATTAATCCTTTGTCAGTTGTTTCATTTGCAAATATTTTCTCCCATTCTGAGCATTGTCTTTTGGTCTTGTTTATGGTTTCCTTTGCTGTACAAAAGCTTTTAAGTTTTACTAGGTCCCATTTGTTTATTTTTGTTTTATTTCCATTTCTCTAGAAGGTGGGTCAAAAAGGATCTTGCTGTTATTTATGTCATAGGGTTTTCTGCCTATGTTTTCCTCTAAAAGTTTGATAGTTTCTGGCCTTACATTTAGGTCTTTAATCCATTTTGAGTTTATTTTTGTGTATGGTGTTAGGGAGTGTTCTAATTTCATACTTTTACATGTACCTGTCCAGTTTTCCAAGCACCATTTATTGAAGAGGCTGTCTTTTCTCCATTGTATACTCCTGCCACCTTTATCAAAGATAAGGTGACCATGTGTGCATGGGTTTATCTCTGGGCTTTCTATCCTGTTCCATTGATCTATATTTCTGGTTTTGTGCCAGTACCATACTGTCTTGATTACTGTAGCTTTGTAGTATAGTCTGAAATCAGGGAGCCTGATTCCTCCACCTCCATTTTTCGTTCTCAAGATTGCTGTAGAGGAGTCTGAGGAGGGGAGGAGGTGGCGGTGTTGGCTCTAGATCGTTCCTCTCAGGGACTGACTGACCTGTGGAGTGAAGATGTCACTCCACACTGCTCTTCCTCCCGCCACAAAGCCGTCCCTTCTGGCTATGTCTCAGAGCAGGCATCGTGCCATGGCTCCGCCGCTGAAGTGTGAGGACAGTGGGACCTTCAGTTTGGGGAAGATGATCACAGCTAAGCCAGGGAAAACACCAATTCAGATATTACATGTATACGGCATGAAGACCAAGAATATCCCAGTTTATGAATGTGAAAGATCCAATGTGCAAATACACTTGCCCACTTTCACCTTCAGAGTAACTGTTGGTGACATAACCTGCACAGGTGAAGGTACAAGTAAGAAGCTGGCGAAACATAGAGCTTCTGAGGCTGCCATAAACATTTTGAAAGCCAGTGCAAGTATTTTCTTTGCAGTTCCTGATCCCTTAATGCCTGACCCTTCCAAGCAACTGAAGAACCAGCTTAATCCTATTGGTTCATTACAGGAATTGGCTATTCATCATGGCTGGAGACTTCCTGAATATACCCTTTCCCAGGAGAGAGGACCTGCTCATAAGAGAGAATATACCACAATTTGCAGGCTAGAGTCATTCATGGAAACTGGAAAGGGGGCATCAAAGAAACAAGCCAAGAGAAATGCTGCTGAGAAATTTCTTGCCAAATTCAGTAATATCTCTCCAGAGAACCACATTTCTTTGACAAATGTGGTAGGACATTCTTTAGGTTGTACTTGGCATTCCTTGAGGAATTATCCTTGTGAAAAGATCAACTTACTGAAAAGAAGCCTCCTCAGTATTCCAAATACAGATTACATCCAGCTGCTTAGTGAAATTGCAAAGGAGCAAGGTTTTAATATAACACATTTGGATATAGAAGAACTGAGTGCCAACGGACAGTATCAATGTCTCGCTGAATTGTCCAGCAGTCCCATCACAGTCTGTCATGGCTCAGGGATCTCCTGTGGCAGAGTGGCGCAGAGTGATGCAGCTCACAATGCTCTGCAGTATTTAAAGATAATAGCAGAAAGAAAGTAAATGTGGAACAACGTAGAAAACCCTTCAGTAGCACATAAGAAGTTCCCCTTTCTCCCCTTTCCAAGTAAAACATTTACTATAATGTTTGAGTTTGTGTGTTGGTTCTAAATCTCTTCATAGATTCCATCAACACTCCAGATTTAATTATCTTCTGGTAGTTGTTATTAAGATGTTTTTAATGGCTTCGACTTTGTATTGGTATATTGTATTTATAAACTTTGTACCATAGCAGAGTGTAGCACTCATTTTACAATGGCATGCACATAGAAGGAAAAAACTGCATGATTGTTGTTGTTGATGAGGAGGAGGATAAAATAAAACTGCTAACAACAGTCTTTCTTACTGGTGCTTAACCTCTTCTTTGTACAAGGCTTTGTAAAGGAATTTTGAAGGAAGCCCCTTAGAATTAGTGTTGAGGAATGCACTAACAGGTTTTAATTGACTGTGATGGTTAAATTTCAGGGAACATGATTGGTATGCTGTGTATTTGAATCCATGTAATAAAGAGCTGTTGTTATTTAAAAAAAAGATTGCTTTAGCTATTAGGGGTCTTTTGTGTTTCCATACAAATTGTGAAATTTTTTGTTCTAGTCCTGTGAAAAATGCCAGTGATTGAATTGGTAGATTGCTTTGGGTAGTAGAGTCATTTTCACAATGTTGATTCTTCCAATCCAAGAACATGGTATATCTCTCCATCTATTTGTATCATCTTTAATTTCTTTCATCAGTGTCATAATTTTCTGCATACAAGTCTTTTGTCTCCTTAGGTAGGTTTATTCCTAGATATTTTATTCTTTTTGTAGCAATGGTAAATGGGAGAGTTTTCTTAATTTCACTTTCAGATTTTTCATCATTAGTGTACAGGAATGTCAGAGATTTCTGTGCATTAATTTTTATCCTGCTACTTTACCAAATTCATTGATTAGCTCTAGTAGTTTTCTGGTAGCATCTTTAGGATTTTCTGTGTAGAGTATCATGTCATCTGCAAACAATGACAGCTTTACTTCTGCTTTTCTGATTTGGATTCCTTTTATTTCCTTTTCTCTCAGATTGCTGTGGCAAAAACTTCCAGGACTATGTTGAATAATGGTGGTGATAGGGGGCAACCCTGTCTTCTTCCTGATCTTAGTGGAAATGGTTTCAGTTCTTCACCATTGAGGATGATGTTGACTGTGGGTTTGTCATATGTGGCCTTTATTATGTTGAGGAAAGTTCCCTCTATGCCTACTTTCTGCAGGGTTTTTAATCATAAATGGGTGTTGAATATTGTCAAAAGCTTTCAATGCATCTATTGAGATGATCATATGGTTTTTCTCCTTCAGTTTGTTAATATGGTGTATCACATTGATTGATTTGCATATATTGAAGAATCCTTGCATTTCTGGAATAAGCCCCACATGATCATGATGTATGATCCTTTTAATGTCTTGTTGGATTCTGCTTGCTAGTATTTTGTTGAGGAATTTTGCATCTATGTTCATCAGTGATATTGGCCTGTAGTTTACTTTTTTTGTGGCATCTTTGTATGGTTTTCGTATCAGTGTGATGGTGGCCTCGTAGAATGAGTTTGGGAGTGTTCCTCCCTCTGCTATATTTTGGAAGAGTTTGAGAAGGATAGGTGTTAGCTCTTCTCTAAATGTTTATAGAATTCGCCTGTGAAGCCATCTGGTCCTGGGCTTTTGTTTATTGGAAGATTTTTAATCACAGTTTCAATTTCAGTGCTTGTGATTGGTCTGTTCATATTTTCTATTTCTTCCTGGTTCAGTCTCGGCAGGTTGCACATTTCTAAGAATTTGTCCATTTCTTCCAGGTTGTCCATTTTATTGGCATAGTAATGTCTTGTAGCAATCTCTCATGATCCTTTGTATTTCTGCAGTGTCAGTTGTTACTTCTCCTTTTTCATTTCTAATTCTTTTTTTTTAACATCTTTATTGGCGTATAATTGCTTTACAATGGTGTGTTAGTTTCTGCTTTATAACAAAGTGAATCAGTTATACATATACATATGTTCCCATATGTCTTCCCTCTTGCGTCTCCCTCCCTCCCATCCTCCCTATCCCACCCCTCCAGGCTGTCACAAAGCACCAAGCCAATATCCCTGTGCCATGCGGCTGCTTCCCACTAGCTATCTACCTTACTACGTTTTGAGCTGTGACAGGGCGAGAGAGAGTCATGGACATATACACATTTCTAATTCTATTGATTTGAGTCTTCTTCCATTTTTGCTTGATGTGTCTGGCTAATGGTTTATCAATTTTGTTTATCTTCTCAAAGAACCAGCTTTTAGTTTTATTAGTCTTTGCTATCGTTTCCTTCACTTCTTTTTCATTTATTTCTCATCTGATTTTTATGATTTCTTTCCTTCTTCTAACTTTGAGGTTTTTTCATTCGTCTTTCTCTAATTGCTTTAGGTGCAAGGTTAGGTAGTTTATTTGAGATGTTTCCTGTTTCTTAAGGTAGGATTCTATTGCTATAAATTTCCCTCTTAGAACTGCTTTTGCTGCATCCCATAGGTTTTGGGTCGTCGTGTCATCATTGTCATTGGTTTCTAAGTATTTTTTGATTTCCTCTTTGATATCTTCAGTGATTTCTTGGTTATTAAGTAGTGTGTTGTTTAGCCTACATATTTTTTTACAGATCTTTTCCTGTAATTGATATCTAGTCTCATAGCGTTGCGGTTGGAAAAGATATTTGATATAATTTCAATTTTCTTAAATTTACTGAGGCTTGATTTGTGACCCAAGATATGATCTATCCTGGAGAATGTTCCATGAGCACCTGAGAAAAATGTGTATTCTGTTGTTTTTGGATGGAATGTCCTATAAATATCTATTCAGTCCATCTTGTTTAATTTATCATTTAAAGCTCTGTTTCCTTATTTAATTTCATTTTGGATGATCTGTCCATTGGTGAAAGTGGGGTGTTAAAGTCCCCTACTATGATTGTATTATTGTCGAGTTCCCCTTTTATGGCTGTTAGTATTTGCCTTATGTATTGAGGTGCTCCTGTGTTGGGTGCATAAATATTTACAATTGTTATATTTTCTTCTTGAATTGATCTGTTGATCATTATGTAATGTCTTTCTTTGTCTCTTGTAATAGTCTTTGTTTTAAAGTCTATTTTTTCTGATATGTGAATTGCTATTCCAGCTTTCTTTTGATTTCCATTTGCATGGAATATATTTTTCCATCCCCTCACTTTCAGTCTGTGTGTTTTCCTAGGTCTGAAGTGGGTCTCTTGTAGACAGCATGTATACGGGTCTTGTTTTTGTATCCATTCAGCCAGTCTGTGTCTTTTGGTGGGAGCATTTAATCCATTTACATTTAAGGTAATTATCGATATGTATGTTCCTATTGCCATTTTCTTAATTGTTTTGGGTTTGTTATTGTAGGTCTTTTCCTTCTCTTGTGTTTCTTGTGTAGAGAAGATCCTTTAGCATTTGTTGTAAATCTGGTTTGGTGGTGCTGAACTCTCTCAGCTTTTGCTTGTCGGTAAAGGTTTTAATTTCTCCATCAAATCTGAATGAGATCCTTGCTGGGTAGAGTAATCTTGGTTGTAGGTTTTTCTCCTTCATTACTTTTAATATGTCCTGCCACTCCCTTATGTTTGCAGAGTTTCTGCTCAAAGATCAGCTGTTAACCTTATTGGGATTCCCTCGTGTGTTATTTGTTATTTTTCCCTTGATGCTTTTCATATGTTTTCTTTGTATTTAATTTTTGATAGTTTGATTAATATGTGTCTTGGCATGTTTCTCCTTGGATTTATCCTGTATGGGACTCTCTGTGCTTCCTGGAGTGGATTAACTATTTCCTTTCCCAGATTAGGGAAGTTTTCAACTCTAATCTCTTCAAATATTTTCTCAGTCCCTTTCTTTTTCTCTTCGTCTTCTGCAACCCCTACAATTTGAATGTTGGTGGGTGTAATGTTGTCCCAGAGGTCTCTGAGACTGTCCTCAGTTCTTTTCATTCTTTTTTCTTTATTCTGCCTTGCAGTAGTTATTTCCACTATTTTATCTTCCAGGTCACTTATCCGTTCTTCTGCTATTGATCCTTTCTAGAGTATTTTTAATTTCATTTACTGTGTTGTTCATTGTTGCCTGTTTCCTCTTTAGTTCTTCTAGTTCCTTGTTAAGTATTTCTTGCATTTTCTCAATTCTATTTCCAAGATTTTGAATCATCTTTACTATCATTATTTGGAGTTCTTTTTCAGGTACACTGTCTATTTCCTCTTCATTTGCTTGGTCTGGTGGGTTTTTACCTTGCTCCTTTATCTGCTGTGTGTTTTTCTGTCTTCTCATTTTGCTTATCTTACTGTGTTTGGGGTCTCCTTTTTGCAGTCTGCAGGTTCGTAGTTCCTGTTGTTTTGGTGTTTGTCCCCAATGACTAAGGTTCTTTCAGTGGGTTCTGTAGGCTTCCTGGTGGAGGGGAGTAGTGCCTGTGTTCTGGTGGATGAGGCTGGATCTTGTCTTTCTGGTTGGCAGCCCACGTCTCGTGGTGTGTTTTGGGGTGTCTGTGGCCTTAGTATGATTTTAGGCAGCCTCTCTGCTAATGGGTGGGGTTGTGTTCCTGTCTTGCTAGTTGTTTGGCATAGGGTGTCCAACACTGTAGCTTGCTGGTCCTTGAGTGAAGCTGGGTCTTCATGTTGAGATGGAGATCTCTGGGATATTTTCTTCGTTTCATATTACATGGAGCTGGGAGGTCTCTTGTGGACCAGTGTCCTGAAGTTGGCTCTCCCATCTCAGAGGCACAGCACTGACTCCTGGCTGGAGCACCAAGAGCCTCTCATCCACACAGCTCAGAATAAAAGGGAGAAAAAATAGAAAGAAAGAGGATAAAATAAAATTTTTAAAAGATAAAATAATATCAGGTTATTAAAATAAAAAATAATGATTAAGAAAATTTTTTTTGAAAAGTAAAAAAAAAAAGAAAACAAAATAAACCCCCAAACGGACAGAGAGAACCCTAGGACAAGTGGTGAAACCAAAGCTATACAGACAAAATCTCACACAGAAGTATACACATACACACTCACAAAAAGAGGAAAAGAGGAAAAAATAATATGACTTGCTCCCAAAGTCCTCCTCCTCAATTTGGGATGATTCATTGCCTTTTCAGGTATTCCACAGATTCAGGGTACATCAAGTTGATTGTGGAGATTTAATCCGCTGCTCCCGAGGCTGCTGGGTGGGATTTCCCTTTCTCTTCTTTGTTCGCACAGCTCACGGGTTTCAGCTTTGGATTTGGCTCTGTCTCTGTGTGTAGGTCACCTGAGGGCGTCTGTTCTTCGCTCAGACAGGACGGGGTTACAGGAGCAGCTGAGTCAGGGGCTCTGGCTCCCTCAGGCTCGGGGGAGAGAGGGGCAAACCTGTGGTGGCAGAGGCTGGCGTGACGTTGCACCAGCCTGAAGCATGCCATTTGTTCTCCCGGGGAAGTTGTCCCTGGATCACGGGACCCTGGCAGTGGCGGGCTGCACAGGCTCCCTGGAGGGGAGGTGTGGATCGTGACCTTTGTTTGCACACAGGCTTCTTGGTGGCAGCAGCAGAAGCCTTAACAACTCATGCCCGTCTTTGGGGTCCGCGCTGATAGCCGCAGCTTACGCCCGTCTCTGGAGCTCCTTTAAGCGGCGCTCTGAATCCCCTCTCCTCGCGCACCAGGAAACAAAGAGGCAATAAAAAGTCTTTTGCCTCTTCGGCAGCTCCAGACTTTTTCCCGGACTCCCTCCCGGCTAGCTGTGGCGCACTAGCCCGCTTCAGGCTGTGTTCACGCAGTCAACCCATGTCTTCTCCCTGGGGTCTGACCTCCGAAGCCCGAGCCTCAGTTCCCAGCCCCCGCCCGCCCCGGCGGGTGAGCAGACAGCCTCTCAGGCTGGTGAGTCCTGGTCGGCACCGATCCTCTGTGCAGAATCTCTCCGCTTTGCCCTCCGCACCCCTGTTGCTGTGCTCTCCTCCGTGGTTCCGAAGCTTTCCCCCTCCGCCACCCACAGTCTTCAGCCACGAAGGGGCTTCCTAGTGTGTGAAAACCTTTCCTCCTTCACAGCTCCCTCCCACTGGTGCAGGTCCCATCCCTAATCTTTTTTCTCTGTTTTTACTTTTTTCTTTTGCCCTACCCAGGTACATGGGGGAGATTCTTGCCTTTGGGGAAGTGTGAGGTCTTCTGCCAGCATTCAGTAGGTGTTCTATAGGAGCAGTTCCACATGTAGATGTAATTCTGATGTATCTGTGGGGAGGAAGGTGATCTCTGCGTCTTACACTTCCATCTTCTTCCTCAACTGATGTATTTTGTAAGAATGTTTATAGCACTCAGAAGCGTGCTTGGCTAGGTTTTATTTGAATGAAGAAGAAATGCGCCTTTCTGTAGAAGGGGAGATGGCTTGTCACTTTGTTTCTAATTGACATAGAATCACAACAAGAAACTTATTTATTTTTTGCTTAAATCAAACCAGCACAGGGCTCCTTTTGAGTATTCATTATTTTTTAGGCTCATTTTAATTTTTAATTGAAAAAATTAAATGTGCAAATATTTTTAAAATTTTATTATTTTTCAAAAAAACTGAACATTGCCAGAGCTGTAGTTGTCTGTGCTTCCTTTTTTTTTGAATTTTATGAAAAAAATTTTTTATATAGCAAGTTATCCATCTTATACATATTATTGTATATATGTCAATCCCAATCTCCCAATTCAACACCCACCCCCCACCACTTTCCTGCCTTGGTGTCCATACATTTGTTCTCTACATCTGTGTCTCTATTTCTGCCCTGCAAACCAGTTCATCTGTACCATTTTTCTATGTTCCACATATATGCATTAATATACGATATTTGTTTTTCTTTTTCTGACTTACTTCACTCTGTATGACAGTCTCTAGGTCTTTCCATGTCTCTGAAAAGGACCCAATTTCGTTCCTTTTTATGGCTGAGTAATATTCCATTGTATATATGTATCACATCTTCTTTAGCCATTCATCTGTCGATGGGCATTTAGCGCTATTGTAAATAGTGCTGGAATGAACATTGGGGTGCATGTATCTTTTTGAATTATGCTTTTCTCTGGGTATATGCCCAGTAGTGGGATTGCTGGCTTATATGGTAATTCTAATTTTAGTTTTAGAAGGAACACCCATACTGTTCTCCATAGTGGCTGTATCAATTTACAGTGCCAGAGGGTTTCCTTTTCTCCACAATCTCTCCAGCATTTGTTGTTTGTAGATTTTCTGATGTTCCCATTCTAATTGGTGTGAGGTGATACCTCATTGTAGTTTTGATTTGCATTTCTCTAATAATTACTGATGTTGGGCAGCTTTCCATGTGCTTCTTGGCCATCTGTATGTCTTCTTTGGAGAAGTGTCTCTTTAGATCTTCTGCTCATTTTTTGATTGGGTTTTTTTTTTTTTAATATTGAGCTACATGAGCTGTTTATATATTTTGGAGATTAATCTTTTGTCTGTTGCTTCATTTGTAAATATTTTCTCCATTTCTGAGGGTTGTCTTTTCATCTTGTTTGTAGTTCCCTTTGCTTTGCAAAAGCTTTTAAGTTTCATTAGGTCCCATTTGTTTCTTTTTGTTTTTATTTCCATTACTCTAGGAGGTGGATCAAAAAAGATCTTGCTGTGATTTATGTCAGAGAGTGTTCTTCCTATGTTTTCCTCTAAGAGTTTTATAGTGTCCAGTCTTACATTTAGGTAAAAAATCCATTTTGAGTCGATTTTTGTGTATGGTGTTAGGGAGTGTTCTAATTTCATTCTTTTACATGTAGCTGTCCAGTTTTCCCAGCACCACTTTTTGAAGAGGCTGTCTTTTCTCCATTGTATATCCTTGCCTCCTTTTTCATAGATTAGCTGACCATAGGCGCCTGGGTTTATCTCTGGGCTTTCTATCCTTTTCCATGGATCTATATTTGTGTTTTTGTGCCAGTACTACATTGTCTTGATTACTGTAGCTTTGTAGTATAGTCTGAAGTCAGGGAGTCTGATTCCTCCAGCTCTATTTTATTCCCTCAAGACTGCTTTGGCTATTTGGGGTCTTTTGTGTCTCCATACAAATTTTAAGATTTTTTGTTTTAGTTCTGTAAAAAATGCCACTGGTAATTTGATAGGGATTGCATTGAATATGCAGATTGCTTTGGGTAGTATAGTCATTTTCACAATATTGATTCTTCCAATCCAAGAACATGGTATATCTCTCCATCTGTTGGTATCACCTTTAATTTCCTTCATCAGTGTCTTATAGTTTTCTGCATACAGGTCTTTTGTCTCTCTAGGTAGGTTTATTCCTAGGCATTTTATTCTTTTTGTTGCAATGGTAAATGTGAGTGCTTCTTTAATTTCTCTTTCAGATTTTTCATCATGAGTGTGTAAGAATGCAAGAGATTTCTGTGCATTAATTTTGTATCCTGCAACCTTAACCAAATTCACTGATTGGCTGTAGTGGTTTTCTGGTAGCATCTTTAGGATTCTTTATGTATAGTACCATGTCATCTGCAAACAGTGACAGTTTTACCTCTTTTCCAATTTGTATTACTTTTATTTATTTTTCTTCTATGATTGTTGTGGCTAGGACTTCCAAAACTATGTTGAATAATAGTAGCAATAGAGGACATCTTTGTCTTGTTCCTGATCTTAGAGGAAATGCTTTCATTTTTTCTCCATTTAGAATGATGTTGGCCGGAGGTTTGTCACATATGACCTTTATTATATTGAGGTAGCTTCCCTCTATGCCCACTTTCTGGAGAGTTTTCACCATTCATGGGTGTTGAATTTTCTCAAAAGCTTTTTCTGTATCTATTGAGATGATCATATGGTTTTTATTCTTCAATTTGTTAATATGGTGTATCGCATTGATTGATTTGCTTATATTGAAGAATCCTTGCATCCTTGGGATAAATCCCACTTGATCATGGTGTATGATCTTTTAATGTGTTGTTGGATTCTGTTTGCTAGTATTTTGTTGAGGATTTTTGCATCTATATTCATCAGTGATATTGGTCTGTAATTTTCTTTTTTTGTAGTATCTTTGGTTTTGGTATCAGGGTGATGGTGGCCTCAGAATGCTTCTCAGAATGTTCCTTCTTCTGCAAGTTTTTGGAAGAGTTTAAGGATGGGTGTTAGCTCTTCTCTAAATGTTTGATAGAATTCAACTGTGAAGCCATCTAGTCCTGGACTTTTGTTTGTTGGAAGATTTTTAATCACAGTTTCAATTTCATTACTTGTCATTGGTCTGTTCATATTTTCTATTTCTACCTGATTCAGTCTTGGAATGTTATACCTTTCTAAGGATTTGCCCATTTCTTCCAGGTTGTCCATTTTATTGGCATAAAGTTGCTTGTAGTAGTCTCTTAGAATGCATTGTGTTTCTGCAGTGTCCGTTGTAACTTCTCCCTTTTCATTTCTAATTTTATTGATTTGAGTCCTCTCCCTCTTTTTGTTGATAAGTCTGACTAATGGTTTATCAATTTTGTTTATCTTTTCAAGGAACCAGCTTTTAGTTTTATTGATCTTTGCTATTGCTTTCTTTGTTTCTATTTCATTTATTTCTGCTCTGATCTTTATGATTTCTTTCTTTCTGCTAACTTTGGGTTTTGTTTGTTCTTCTTTCTCTAGTTCCTTTAGGTGTAAGGTTAGATTGTTTGTTTGAGATTTTACTTGTTTCTTGCAGTAAGCTTGTATTGCTATAAACTTCCCTCTTAGAACTGCTTTTGCTGTGTCTCATAGATTTTGGATGGTCGTGTTTTCATTGTAATTTTTCTCTAGGTATTTTTTGACTTCCTCTTTGATTTCCTCAGTGATCTCTAGGTTATTTAGTAACATATTGTTTAGCCTCCAAGTGTTTGTGTTTTTTACGTTATTTTTCCTGTAATTGATTTCTAATCTCATAGTGTTGTGGTCAGAAAAGATGCCTGATATATTTTCGGTTTTCTTAAATTTACTGAGGCTTGATTTGTGAACCAAGATATGATCTATCCTAGAGAATGTTCCATGTGCACTTGAAAAGAAAGTGTAGTCTGCTGTTTGGGGATGGAATGTCCTATAAATATCAATTAAATCTATCTGGTCTATTGTGTCATTTAAAGCTTGTGTTTTCTATTAATTTTCTGTCTGGATGATCTGTCCATTGGTATAAGTGAGGTGTTAAAGTCCTCCATTATTCTTGTATTACTATCAATTTCCTATTTTATAGCTGTTAGCAGTTACCTTTTGTATTGAGGTGCTCCTATGTTGGGTGCATACATATTTACAATTATTTTATCCTCTTCTTGGATTGATCGCTTGATCATTATGTGGTGTCCTTCCTTGTCTCTTGTAACAGTCTTTATTTTAAAGTCTACTTTATCTGATATGAGTATTGCTACTGCAGCTTTCTTTTGATTTCCATTTGCATGGAATATCTTTTTCCATCCCCTCACTTTCAGTTTGTACGTGTCCCTAGGTCTGAAGTGGGTCTCTTATAGACAGCATATATATGGGTCTTGTTCTTGTATCCATTCGGCGAGCCTGTGTCTTTTGGTTGGAGCATTTAATCCATTCATGTTTAAGGTAATTATCGATATGTATGTTCCTATTACCATTTTCTTAATTGTTTTGAGTTTGTTATTGTAAGTCTTTTCCTTCTCCTGTGTTTCCTGCCTAGAGAAGTTCCTTTAGCATTTGTTGTAGAGTTGGTTTGGTGGTGCTGAATTCTTTTAGCTTTTGCTTGTCTGTAGAGCTTTTGATTTCTCCATCAAATCTGAATGAGATCTTTGCTGGGTAGCGTAATCTTGGTTGTAGGTTCTTCCCTTTCATCACTTTAAATATGTCATGCCACTCCCTTCTGGCTTGTAGTGTTTCTGATGAGAAATCAGCTGTTAATCTTATGAGAGTTCACTTGTATCTTATTTGTCGTTTTTCCCTTGCTGCTTTCAATAATTTTTCTTTTTCTTTAATTTTTACCAGTTTGATTACTATGTATCTTGGCATGTTTGTTCTTGGGTTTCTCCTGTATGGGACTTCTGCACTTCCTGTATTTGGGTGGCTATTTCCTCTCCCATGTTAGGGAAGTTTTCAACTATAATCTCTTCAAATATTTTCTTGGGTTCTTTCTCTCTCTCTTCTCCTTCTGGGGCTCCTATAATGCATTTAATGTTGTCCCAGAGGTCTCTTAAGCTGTCTTCATTTCTTTTCATTCTTTTTTCTTTATTCTGTTCCATGACAGTGAATTCCACCATTCTGTCTTCCAGGTCACTTATCCGTTCTTCTGCCTCAGTTATTCTGCTATTGATTCCTTCTAGTGTAGTTTTCATTTCAGTTATTGTACTGTTCATCTCTATTTGTTTGTTCTTTAATTCTTCTAGGTCTTTGTTAAACATTTCTTGAATCTTCTCAATCTTTGCCTGCATTCTTTTTCCGAGGTCCTGGATCATCTTCAGTATAATTATTCTTAATTCTTTTTTTCTGGATGGTTTCCTATCTCCATTCATTTAGTTGTTTTTCTGGGTTTTTATCTTGTTCTTTCATGTAGTATATAGCCCTTTGCCTTTTCATCTTGTCTATCTTTCTGTGAATGAGATTTTTGTTCCACAGGCTGCAGGATTGTAGTTCTTCTTGATTCTTCTCTCTGCCCTTTGGTGGATGAGGCTATTTAAGAGGCTTGTGCAAGTTTCCTGATGGGAGGGATTGGTGGTGGGTAGAGCTGGGTGTTGCTCTTGTGGGCAGAGCTCAGTATAACTTTAATCCATTAGTCTGCTGATGGGTGGGGCTGGGTTCCCTCCCTGCTGGTTGCTTGGCCTGAGGCAACCCAACACTAGAGCCTACCTGGCTCTTTGGTGGGGCTAATGGTGGACTCTGGGAGGACTCACACCAAGGAGTACTTCCTAGAACTTCTGCTGCCAGCGTCCTTGTCCCCATGGTTAGCCACAGCCACTCCCCACCTCTGCAGGAGACCCTCCAACACTAGCAGGTAGGTCTGGTTCTGTCTCCTATGGGGTCACTGCTCCTTCCCCTGGGTCCCGATGCACACACTACTTTGTCCCGATGCCTTCCAAGGGTGGAGTCTCTGTTTCCCCCAGTCCTATCAAAGTCCTGTAATCAATTCCGCTAGGCTTCAAAGTCTGATTCTCTAGGAATTCTGCCTCCTGTTGCTGTACCCCCAGATTGGAAAGCCTTACGTGGGGCTCAGAACCTTCACTCCAGTGGGTGGACTTCTGTTGTATAAGTGTTCTCCAGTTTGTGAGTCACCCACCCAGCAGTTATGGCATTTGATTTTATTGTGATTGTGGCCCTCCTATAATCTAGCTGTGGCTTCTCCTTTGTCTTTGGATGTGGGGTATCTGTTTTGGTGAGTTCCAGAGTCTTCCTGTCAATGATTGTTCAGAAGTTAGTTGTGATTATGGTGCTCTCTCAAGAGGGAGTGAGCACATGTCCTTCTACTCTGCCATCTTCTGTGCAAATATTTTTAAAATGAATGAACAGAACACATTCAAATAAAGTGAGAGTATGTGTAATAAATAAGCTCTTAAATTCTCTGGTCTTCTCCAAAGGCAACAACTGTTTTATGTCCTTATAGAATCTTCTTTTTTTTTTTTCTGGCCATGCCATTCAGCTTGTGAGATCTTAGTTCCCCTAACAGGGATTGAACCCAGGCCCACAGAAGTGAAAGCACTGAGTCCTAACCACTGGACCACCAGGGAATTCCCCAGAATATTCTCATGTACATAAAATATGCTTATATTATTTTCTATGTCCTCTGACTTATCCCTATGGAGCTCATGCAGAGAGTGTGTGTTTGATCCCTGGTCGGGGAGCTAAAATCCCACATACCTCATGGCCAAAAATCAAAACGTACTGCAAGCTGCTCACTCTAATCCCCCGCCCCCCACAACTCACACACTAAAAAACCAAGAAATTGGATGTGGATCACGCATTCTTAAAGACAAAGATTGAGCATCTGTGATTTGTTTAGGTATGAAATAAAAGACATATACTCAGAATTAGCATATAACCAAATACTTAATAAGAGAAATCTAAAGGCATTTTTTGGATCTGGCACCACCCAAAAATCCATGGACATTAAAGAACACTGAGAATAGAGCAAGAGCAGTGAGACCAGCTGTATATGTCTTCAGAAGGCCTGGATATACTTGGATGCTGCTAGAGAAGGCTGGAGACTGTAGAGAAGTTACTGAAAAGCCAAGGACAATGCCAGCAAGCCAGCCTCTTCTTGTATCAGCATCGTCTCTGGCCCATGAGTTCCCACAGACCTTGACAGCAAAATGAAATATTGACAGTGATAGATCCCATGGCACAGAAAGAGCCTCCAAAGCCTAAGCAAAGGGGGAGAAAAACTGCCAGAATTTTTGGTTTTAACTGAATTGGCACAACTTGCACAAACTAGAAATTGCTAATGAAAAGTAACCTGCAGCATTTGATTTAAGGTTCAAATATGAATGCAATGCCTTCATTTTCAAAGATGAAGCTACTGCTCTAGTATTTATTGAATAGATGTATTGAGTTATTTTTTGGTGGTACTTGGTGGATTTCTGCTAAATCAGCCCCTTCCTACCATGTTCCTGTGCATGTAGTGGTAAGCATGGATTGGCAGTTGGCAGAAGGAGAATTAGTGTCAGAATCCTGGGGAATGCTAATCACCAAATGA
This sequence comes from Lagenorhynchus albirostris, assembly GCF_949774975.1. Lineage (NCBI taxonomy): Eukaryota > Metazoa > Chordata > Mammalia > Artiodactyla > Delphinidae > Lagenorhynchus > Lagenorhynchus albirostris. The sequence goes on along the minus strand of NC_083098.1, from coordinate 35,527,115 downwards.
CAGTGTACAACAACACAACCCAGGGAGATGACATCAGCTATGCAAATCACACATATTTAAAGTTTGAAACACACAAACTGTGGAAAGAAATGTCTTTTAATCAAGTTGGATTTGTGGAAAGTTTTATCCAATAATTGAAAAAAAACAAGAAAAAAGCTACATTTTACTTAATGTGATGTTAGCTTTTAGCATTGCAAGTTGGACACTTTTCCCTGGCACATTTTTATTAATCTTTGTCAGTGCATGCACTCATAGACTGAGTAGTTGTGAGCTTTGCTACCTTGCACTTTTAGAATACTAATGAAAGAGAATTTATATTTTGCTTTCTTTCAAGCATCATAATTCAGGCTAAACCAAAAATTTTAGTGGGGAAGGTTTTATGGTGGGTGATTGATAATTCATGCCCCAAACAGCCTTTATAGTACTAGACTGGAGGTTTATCTTCTGAATTTTCTCCCCAAAGCTTAGCTAGAATTACCAGCACAAAGAAGTCCTCCATGCTCAAAAGATATAAAATGAAAAGACTTAGTGCCCATTCCTAAGTTATTGAATTTTCTTTCTTTTATTGGTTTCCAAAATGGTGTTGGATTTGTGAACAACAATATCTATAGGTGTCTCACAGCCAACTGAGCATTGTGCTAAGGCCACAGTGTTGGGAAAATGCCCACTGACAATAGCAATTGCTGAGTTTGTGATTTGCCTAACCCATTAATTGTTCTCTGTGATAATTTTATAAAAAATGGAGGACTAATGTCTCTTCTGGAGAGAACTCCTGTCTGAACCATTTTGGTAGGCAGAATTCTAAGACACCCTCCACCCCTACACCCACTGGTGTACAACATTCCTTGTACAATCAACTCTTCTTGATTGTTGGTGGGACCTGTGAATATGATGGACTACTCACTATGAAGATTATATTGTTATATAAGACTTTGTCTTAGCAAATTAGAAAGAGTGATTAAAAGCAAGAGAGGTGCTGCCCTACTGGCCTTGAAGGAGCAACCTGTCACATTGTAGAGAGGGGCACATGACAGAAAACCATGGGTAGCCTCAAGGAGCTGAGAATGGGCCTCAAGTGGGAGCCAGGAAGAAAGATGTATCTCAGTCCTATAACCACAAGAAGCTGAATTCTGCCAACAGCCAAGAAGCCTAGAAGAAGACTTCTAAGCCTAAGCCTAGCCTAAGCCTCAGATGAAATCATGGCCATGGCTGGCACTGTGCAGCTTTGTGAGACTGTAAGCAGAGGACCCAGAAAAAATGTGCTGGATTCCTGACCCTTGGAAACTGTGAGTTAATAAATTTGTCTTGTTTTAAGCTGATAAGTTTGTGATAATTTGTTATGCAACAATGGAAAACTAATCAAAGTATTCTTACCTAGGAATCCAAATTCTACCATGGATCCTAAAAATTGCCCAGGTTATACACAAACATTGTAGGACACTGTGAGATAGAATATCTAAGATTGATTCATTTCTGGAAAATGTTGTTGGATGTCTTTTATCATTTTATCTAAGGAAATACAAAGTTGAATACTTAAAGCAGAGCAATATAAGCATGGTTCAACATTTTGCAAAGCAGGGCACTGACAGTCTCCATCTATTTGAGAGATCTCTAAGTGAAATACCAGGGTTTATTTCTGACTTTACTGTAAGTTGTATTTAATGGAAAAGAGAGAAGTGGAGATTAAAAAAAGGAAGTCCTCGCGTTGAGGATGAAATACTGCGGAAGATGTATCTGTCAAGCAACTCTAAGGAAGATGCTTATTCTCAATCACCAGGACCTGTGGATGGCTGGATGCTTGAGTTCTGGGAGAGGAGACCTGATGGAGCCAGCGAGTGTGCCCTTGGGTGTTATCATGCTCTGGCCTGGGATCTTGGGGATGGGGAAGGGACCAGTGGAGAATCAGGCAAGTGTTCAGCTAAATTCTTGGTAAAATACATTCACAAAATGTTATCTGACAGTTTCTGTTTTAAACATCAATGTTACTTTGATGCCTACAGAGAGTCACCGCTACCTACAGTATACTAATGCTTGTCTAGTAATTTAACTGTCTTGTCAGGGCCTCATTTTTCTTAACTGTGAAGCGTGGGATGGTCACACTTACTTATGTTGCTTTCACAGATAACCAGAGAAAATAGTGAAGAAGTGAATTGGTGAGTAGGTTGACCTGATAGATGGCCAGTGGGAAGTTGAAAGAAGCACCCATTATGTGAAAGTTGATCTTTGTATTTTAGCTGTGGAAATCATAGCTGAATGAGGAGATGTATTGTTTGTAGGATATGATGCAAATAGGCAAAAAGAATTGGGTGATCAGAGCAGAGTAATGGCAAGATGTGACTCAGCAAATTGCAGATAGGAAAGCCGGTGTCCTTTAGATAACAATGATTTGGTCTGGTGGAAGGTTGTGTTGGAAGAAGGGAAGAAGTCTCACTGGGAACTTGAGGAAGGAATTGCTACAATCAAGAAATATTTTGGTGACCATGTCCTTATATAGATATTTGTAAGGAAGGAGAGGTGCAGAAGCCTGGGCAACAGCCTGGTCATTAGAGAAATGTTCATTGTTTTGGAAAAGGGAAAGTTTAAGGATAAATAGAGATCTGCAGAGAGGAGTAGACACATAGAAAAGGTGTGATAAGACAATCTTGAGACCCCAGTGCTGGACTTGTTTTCCAAAATGAAGATAAAGATAATCTGAGGAGAAAATTTAAAAGGTAAAGGAAAAGAATTTGGTCAGTGTGTTAAAGATTGCTTAATTAATATTGCTGGCTGACTTCCTAAAGGACAAAGAAATTGGGTGGAGCTTTCACAGAAAGTAGAAAGAAGGGCTGAAGTGAGCCCCTTTAGAGGGACAAGCTATGTGGCTGACTCTCCACACTTGGCCTTCATCTACTCCTGGCTTTCTGCCCTTTTGGTAAGCCGAAGAGACTGAAAACCAAATAATTCTGCTAGCATTAGGAACCCTTATAAAAGATTTGTTGATAAGGTAGTTAAAACCCTTGTCTAAAATGAGGTTTGTGGATATAATTTATACATACTAGTATCATCCTCCCTTATCATCAGTTATTCAGAATTAGCTGTACTCCTTTAGTAAGAAAGATACATGAAAAAGCTGTAAACAAACTGGGGTATGCCAGATATGTAAGATAATATGCAATACCCAGTTTTAGTCATTCTGGTAATGTTTTATTTGTACTTGAATAGGAAATAGAAGAAAATTTTCCACATACGAAGTCATTAAGAAGTAGAACAAAAAAGTTAGGACACCCCAAAGAAGAGTGAGATTTTAGAAATAATTTTAGTCTAGAGCAAGTACATTTAAGGTACTTTGAAAGGCAAGACTTGTAATAAAGCGTAGAGGAAAGGAGTAAAGAATATACACGACATGCATCCATCAATGTAAACAGTTACTGGACATATTCCAACTTCTTAAAATGTTTCTGTGTCGAACAAACATTTATTTACTCTTTCTGTCTCACTTCTCTTACTATTTCCCTCCCAAGATGTACCCCATGACCAGAACATCACCCTCATAATTACATCAAAATGTCATGCCTCCACCTTGCCCAGCCTCAGACCTGGATCACTCACAGAGTATCTTCCCCTCCCCCTCTTCTGGTCCATATAACATTAGTAGAGAAAGTCTCCAATCTGTGAGACGTCCACTGACTCTAATTCCATACCTCTAAATGGGTTCTTCATGGGTGCTCAGTATTCTCTTTTTATTACCTTTAAATTTCCCTAGCTCAGTTCTGAGAAAGGCTATTCAAAAACTGTTTACATCCCCCAGGCCGTCAGCTCCATCACCTCATCTCTAATCTCAGCCAAAGAATTATACTCCTTTCAGGTGTTACTTATTAGCTAGATGAAAGTTGGTTATAAGGATAATCTCAACTGTTAGAAATTTTGAAGATAATCTTATTTAGATAAGGTAATCTTATTCAGATAAGGAAACTGAGGGTTAGAGGTTAATTCCCCAGGTAAAATGGAAAACTTTTATTGAGAAATTATGGCTGTTCCTACAACATGCTGGAATTGACAGTACACCATCACAGAGCTGTAGTACTGATCTAGTAATCCATTTTCTCTAATACTCCTTAAATAGGCGAAATAGCAATAGTCTGGATTTCCCCCTGTTCCTGAGTTCCACTTCCTAATTCCAAATCACAGTATTATCTCTAATGTCTATAAACCCCAAGTCTTATTTCCAAGATTCACTTCTCTGATTATTTGCTTTGGGATGATAAAATTGCATTTTAATATCATGCTTGTGAAAATGGTTTCTACTGCCTGATATAGTTCTGAAAGGAAAGGATTTGAAAGTTGTTTTTAAAAATCTGGATGTTGGGGCTTCCCTGGTGGCGCAGTGGTTGAGAGTCCGCCTGCCGATGCAGGGGACACGGGTTCGTGCCGCAGTCTGGGAAGATCCCACATGCCGCGGAGCAGCTGGGCCCGTGAGCTATGGCCGCTGAGCCTGCGCGTCCGGAGCCTGTGCTCCGCAACGGGAGAGGCCACAGCAGTGAGAAGCCTGCGTACCGCAAAAAAAAAAAAAAAAAAAAAAAGTCTGAATGTTGGCCATAATGTAAGAGAGTGTTTGCTCTTTAAAAAAATTTTTTATTACTATTATTTAAAAAATTTATTTTATATTGGAGTATAATTTATTTATAATGTTGTGGTAGTTACAGGTGTGATTTAGTTAAACATATATTTATTCTTTTCCAGATTCTTTTCCCATATAAGTTATTACAGAGTATTGAGTAGAGGTCCCTGTGCTATACAACAGGTCCTTGTTGATTACCTATTTTACATAGAGCGTATATGTTAATCCCAGCCTCCTAATTTATCCCTTCCCCCCACCTTTCCTATTTGATAACCATAAGTTTGTTTTCCAAGTCTGTGAGTCTGTTTCTATTTTGTAAATAAGTTTATAGATTCCACATATAAGTGATATCATATGATATTTGTTGTTCTCTGTCTGATTTAGTTCACTTAGTATGATAATCTCTAGGTCTATCCATGTTGCTGCAGATGGCATTATTTCTTTTTTATGGCTGAGTAGTATTCCACTGTATATATGTACCATTCTTCTTTATCCATTCATCTGTTGATGGACATTTAAGTTGCTCCATGTCTTGGCCACTGCATAGAGTACTGCAGTGAACATTGGGGTGCATGTATCTTTCTGAAGTATGTTTTTCTTGGATATATGTCCAGGAGTGGGATTGCTGGATCATATGGCAGCTCTAGTTTTAGTTTTTTATGGATCCTCCATACTGTTCTCCATAGTGGCTGTACCAATTTACATGGAGAATGTTTGCTCTTATTTGATTTCCCAAAAGCAGAACTTTGATCAGTGGGTAAAACTTATAGGAATGCCCATTTAAGTTCAATATTCAATTAATCAACAAATATTTCTGGTACCTATTGTATACCAGGCATTACTCTAGGGGTTGGAGATACAGTGGTAATAAACTACGGTCCTTCCTTTCTTGGAGCTTGTATTCTGTGTTTCATCAGATAATCAACAAACAAACAAATACATCTACAGTGTAATGTCAGGTGGCAATAAGTATTGTGGAGAAAAATAAAGATGGATAAGAGAATAAGAGTGACTGTAAGCCTTGCTGAGAAGCTGACATTAAAGCAGAGGCTTAAATGTATTTAGGAAGCAAGTTATGCAAAGGCCTGGAAGGAGGCTGTTCCCATCAGGCATTGGAAGAGCAAGTGAAATGTCTTAATTTAGGAATATAAGAAATTGGCTTCCTTGTGATTTAGTGGGCTTTCTGTCCTGGAACTGTTCAGAGTCCACATTACCTGCCAGGGAGTTTAAGATTATTTTTGCATTAGTTATGAGGTTGAAGTGAGTCAACTTTGAGATATCTTTCCAGCTTTAAGATTCTGTATATTTGCTTGGCATAACCATATGGCTTAGAACTTAAATAAGCAACAGCTAGGAGGAGAAAAGGTGCAAAAATATGTTTGGGGAAGCAAACAATAAAGCTATAGGTTTGGAGACTATTTATGTACGAACTTGCTCCATATTGACATTGAAATTTGGGGAAAAAATAGAGCTAAATATAAAAGTAGAATGGAGGTGTGATGAATCAGAAGTTAAAGTAATTTAGGTCATTTAGTTATGTACAGATGCATAACTCCTCTCCAAATGATTCAGATATCATAGGAAATGACTTATAAGAGCTGATACTAAACTTTGTAAGGGAAGTAATTTTATAAGAAACAATTGTTTGTAACTCTTGAATGATGCCTCACTTTAAGTTAGAAAATCAGAAATGGTTGAAGGAGTATTTATAGATTTCTTTGAGCTCTTCTGAAGAAGAGCATTGCCACGGATTTTCCTTTCCATTTTTATCAAAATTTTTACTTTTAATTTTTAAACATCAGGCAGGCAGGCACTTAAATGTAATTAGAATCAAATTTTATTTACTGTTGGAACTAAAAAAAAAATGAACTGATTTATGTTTTTGTGTCTTTGGAGCCTCAGCAAAGAAAATGTGTTAGAAAACTAAATTGAAGGATGTTGATATTTCCTAGCAAAACTTATAGAATTATAACATGGTATTTTATCTTCTAGAGTAAGAAATAAATGCCACAAGTGATAGGTAAAAATTTGGTCATATTTCAGCATCAAAACCTGGCATTCAAAATAGACTTACAGGGACGTCCCTTGTGGCGCAGTGATTAAGAATCCACCTGTCAATGCGGGGGACACGGTTTCGATCCCTGGTCCAGGAAGATCCCACATACCACGGAGCAATTAAGCGCTTGTGCCACAACTACTTAGCCTGTGCTCTCGAGCCCATAAACCACAACTACTGAGCCTGCATGCCACAACTACTGAAGCCTGCACTCTCTAGAGCCCGCATGTTGCAACTACTGAAGCCCTCACTCCTAGAGCTCATGCTCTGCAACACGAGAAGCCATCACAATGAGAAGGCCCTGCACAGCAATGAAGAGCAGCCCATGCTCCTCACAACTAGAGAAAGCCCACGCACAGCAACAAAGACCCAATGCAGCCAAAAATAAAAACAAAAACCCACGCCCCCAAACAAAAATGACTTACAATGACAATAATGGTACTTCACATTCTGACTCTAATCAAGTAGTTTTGCAAACCAGAAAGAGCTCTGTCTTTTTTCCTTCACCCTCTCCTTTCTCCCTCTAAGTGGACAAATTGAAACCAGTGAAAATTATACACAGAAATTAGGAAGCACAAGCAGTGGGAGAATGGAGACCAGGAGGCTTCAATGCCGTTTAACAGAAGAGGAAAACTGAGTGACAAAAGGGTAAGATATTTGTGACACATCACATTGTGAGTCAAAAGAAAGTGCCAGGAATTGAACACAAAAGTTTTTAGTTCCTGGACCAACTCCAAGCTAATTCTCCTCCTTAACTAACGTTCATGGAGAACAGATGTGGTAGAGAGAACACTGTGGTGTATGTGAAATTCGTTCTGCCTACTTCTTTTCTGAATACATGTGTGTATCACACGTGTATATTTAGCTAAATAAGGGCCATATTTTGCCAAGTTCTCATCCAATATATTTTTCTAGTAGCCTAAGGGATGACTAAAACTTGGGAATGAGGCCAGGGATGATAAATGAGAGGGGTCAGGCTGAAATGAAGGTGGGGAGATGTCATGCTTTTAGCACGCATGATTAATAATTTTGTTCCTGCTTTGTTTTCGTGTTTTCGAATGAGAATATTGTCAGGGAGACCAATGTACCTGAATTGTATGAAATATAAAAGATTACAGAAGAGAAACAGCTGCTCAAAGCCAAGTTTACTTTTAGGACTTGTCTTTCACGGAGACCACATGCCTTCAATCTAATGAAGACTGAGAACAATTTGACAGTGAGTGAAATAAAACAATTAACATATGGGGCAAGGCATTACAGTTTAGGGAAGAATACTGTACTTAGGGAATAGCAGTTTACAAAATGATACATATATCATTTCATTCTTAACTTCTGCAGGCTTGTTTCTTATTTTTCTGTAATTGGTATGGGCATAGTAAACTTGTGAAACTTAGGAGAACTTAGGGGAAAAAACTTATACTGAGAACTCATCTCAAATTTGCCCACAGTAATTAGCACTTAGACACCATGAACTACTTGAAACTATGCAGAAGTTAAATAATGTTTGTAATGTTTGTAAGGAACTTCTGACCTCCAGGCATTTGCACAGGCTATTTCCTTTGTGTAAAATACTTGTCCACACAAACTCAATTGCCTAATCCTCAGCTACCTTTCCAACATTGCTCTAGACATTTTCCCTGGAAAGCCTTCTATGCACCTAACACTGGATTAGGTGTCCTGTCCTCGTATATAGGTAGCTCTTATTTTACTTATTATAATCCTCGTTGATTTCCTTGAAGACAGGAATGGTGTTTAGTTCACCCAGCACAGTCTTCTTAACCTGAAAGTGCTTCAGATTTACTGGAACTTGGAGTCAAGGGGAGGTGTCGGGAAAGAACTTAAGCTGTAAAAAGGGGGCAAATTATGAAGGATCTTAAAAACACATTAAGGAGTTTAGTTATTGACCAAACATCTACTCAGTGTAAGTTAGAGCTAATGAAATCCTAAAACACAGTAGTAATTTACATTGCTAACAAGTAGTAGAAGAATAAAGAAGAAAATCAATTGATTAAAAATATATTTTATAAAGAAGATGTGGCACATATATACGATGGAATATTACTCAGCCATAAAAAGAAACGAAATTGAGCTATTTGTAATGAGGTGGATAGACCTAGAGTCTGTCATACAGAGTGAAGTAAGTCAGAAAGAAAAAGACAAATACTGTATGCTAACAGATATATATGGAATTTAAGAAAAAAAATGTCATGAAGAACCTAGCGGTAAGACAGGAATAAAGACACAGACCTACTGGAGAATGGACTTGAGGATATGGGGAGGGGGAAGGGTGAGCTGTGACAGGGCGAGAGAGAGGCATGGACATATATACACTAACAAATGTAAGGTAGATAGCTAGTGGGAAGCAGTCGCATGGCACAGGGATATCGGCTCGGTGCTTTGTGACCGCCTGGAGCGGTGGGATAGGGAGGGAGGGAGACGCAAGAGGGAAGAGATATGGAAACATATGTATATGTATAACTGATTCACTTTGTTATAAAACAGAAACTAACACACCATTGTAAAGCAATTATACCCCAATAAAGATGTTTAAATATATATATATATATATATTTTATACTAGATAACAGGAACCCATGGGACACCATTTAATTCTGCTGGTATATTATCTTCCCAGGCATATATTTGACTTTTGATGGGACAGGGACCAGCTGTTGTTCCTATTCATAAAATAAACTCTCAGATGCTTGAGAGATGGAGATTGTGGTGTGAGATGTGCACTTGTTCTGCATAGCATCCTGTCCTCTCATCTTTGTTCTGCACTGTTGTTCTATGAGCCAAAGGCAGGGCACTTTTTACTTTGAAAATTCCCTTGGCTTTGTCTCTGTCAACACATGCATATAGACTCAACCATTTGCACTCAGAGGTTCACTGATAAAACACCCACCTCCCTGGAAAAATGACAATCCTCGCTGTCCTCATATGATGGAAAAAATTAGGACTGACAAGTTGTCCTTCTTTGTTTTAGACTCTTATATGAGAGTAACAATATGATTACCTTCTGACATGTTTCTGTTTTAAAGAACAAAGACATTTCTCTGGCTTTCAGTATTCTAAACCATGTATATCTCTTTTGTTTATATCAATCTCAAAAGTTTGGTAAGCAGTGTCACTTTGGTTTTAATTTTCACAGGACTTGTAATCTGGTCTGGTAGGTCTTAGAGGTAGCAAATCATGACCAGCTCTATAGTTTCCTTAAAATGATATGACAGTCCCTTAACAGGTTCCTGCTACCGTGGCTTAGGACCATTGAATTAGCCATAAGTCTTACATACCCTTTAGATGTCAACCTAAAACAACAATATACTTGGTGGGAAAAATAGCCCATAAAGGTTCAGTGATACTGGAACCCTGCCAGGCTTAACATTCTGACAGGGCAGGGGACCCTGAGGAAGCTCAGATGGAGCCAACCTGTACTGGTCCTTGGGCAGAAAAAGAATACAGGAATGACAGAGTATGAATCAATGGCAGACTATCATCATTTCATACACGATAGGAAATATTAGGAAGGAATAAATAAGGTCCCTCTTCATTACAACCTCTAAAGTGACAGCTGATATCACCTTGTCTATGGCAAATGTAGGGTTGAATTTGCTCTTCATTCTTTGATTGCTTTCAAGAGAAGGTAAAATACCATTTATGTTTATTTTTTTAAAAGTAATTTGATTATCACATCTTATAAAATGTGAAGGCTAAATCGATATTAACAAACAACATTTTGAAAAAAGTTATAAAGTCTGCAGTTCTGACAAATTAACTTAGAAGTTTAACGTTAAGGTAACTTTAAAATTAACTTTAATTCTAAAAATATTTAAAAGGGAGAACATATGAAGAAATAGAGGTTTGAATTATTGAACTAACTTTTCCCCAAATTAAGGACCTTAAGGAGAGGAATTAAATTTTTAGCACCATTGTTACACATTATTTACAATTGATTCAGTAATGTGTTAAAGAGATCCAGCAGGAAAGGGTATAAACATATCTGCCTACAGTTTAAACTTACATCAGTGAAACACTGGAGTAGATCATGCCCACTGTATTAGTTTCTTGTGGCTCCTGAAACAAGTTGCCACAAGCATAATAGGGATTTGTCCTCTCATGGTTCTGGAGGCCAGAAGTCAGGGTGCTGGCAGAGCCACTCCCTCTAAAAGTTCTGGGGAAAATCTTTCCTTGCCTCTTCCAGCTCTTTGTGACTCCTTGGCTTGTGGCAGCATCACTTTAATCTCTGACTCTCTCTTCAAGTAGCCTTCTTCCCTTTGCCTGTCCATGTCCTTTTCTGACTCTTGCAAGGACACTCTCATTGGATTTAGAGCCTACACTGAACCAGTATGAGTTCATCTTGATCCTTAACTAATTACATCTGCAAAGGTCCCATTTCCAAACAAGGTCAGTCTGAAGTTCTTGGATGGACAAGAATTTGTGGGGGTAGAGGACAGGTTCCATTTAACCCACTACATTAAATCTGTTAAAAGTTAATTTATAATCTTTTGGAGTTCTCTAGTCTTTTAGGATTTTGGTCACTGCTTAAAAAATGTTTATCCCATCATACTTAAGAGATTCTTGGGGTCAGAAAAAAAATCCATGTTGAGTGTAAATACTAAAAACCTTAGAAACAAGGATTCCCTAAAGTAATAGATGCACCAAATTTCTAAAATTAGATCAGAATTTATTTCTACAGAAATCATATGTATTTTCCTTTCTATTGACTTTCTGCTGGATCTTCATGAAAAATTTTTAATTTTAAGGAGAATTTGCAGCAGATGTTTGTAGCCTTTTCCTGTATTAAAATAGATATAATAGAAAGAATGACCCAGGGCAATGACCCAGCTTCTTACACGTATGTCTGACTATCTGAATGTTTTTCAACATGACTATCAAAGTAGATATGACTATTTGTACAGTTGTTATATATTATATTTTATTCATTAATACAGTTTGTATAGCACACCAATATTTTCTTATGTTGATATTTGAAAAAATATTTTATAATTCTTTATTATTATAAATGTAATGCATAGTGTACAAAGCCATGAGTCTATTTTTCAAAGAGGAATGTTGGTAATTTCAGTGCTGCCTGTGATTGTCATCTAGACCTTTAGTAGGTCAAAAAGTCTGATCTGAGGGTTTTCTTTCTCACTCAGTTTTATTTCTTCACTCACCTATTGCTCTCACTTGATTTCATTGAACTAGTACAGACACACATGGATGGTCAAATTTTTTAAAGTTCTATTTTGATGAATTCTGATATACTTTTTTTTTCTGGTGAGGATGAGTACAAGGATGGATCATTATTTATATAATATTTCTCAGACATCAGATTGAGTACATTAAGGAATACCTAAATATTGAATTCTTCAGGTCTCTACTTAAGATAAAACTTTGTATTTCTATAAACTTTCAAACTGCTTTGCTAACTATTCTTATATCTATGAATAGAAGGAGATAGTAAGCTCTGTGTGCTTCATATATTCTAGTGTCCCACACAGTGCTTGGTATAAGCAGAGCTTTATGACAAATGTACATTCTTTTAATACTTGATGAATGAATAATTTCATGGATACTGTTTAGAAACATCATTTCAGACAGACAGTGCAAACTTCTCTGAGAAAGAAAGCTTCTCATTCAGTTTCCTACATTTAAGCAGTGAGGACAAAGCCAACCCTCTGGTCAGAGCCTTGTTTTGGGAATATGGTTAATAGAACCTAGATCTAGCTTGACGACAACATTCCAGACTCCCAGAAGAAACCCTCATACTCTGGGGTGGGTGATTACTGGCCACGGATGCACTTTCTCTCTCCATTTTCTCCGGGGAGAAAGAACACTAGAGAGACAGGTGGCCCACCCTTGCCCACTGAACCCAGTCAGGCAGCCGTCTTACAGTCACTGGGCTGGAGCACTGCACGCTGCTGGTGTTTCTGAAGTTTGGCAGGTCACGTCCTCCCTGGTGCAGCCAAATTTCTTATGTTTTGTCCAGAAAGCTACAATGCTAGCTTTGTTCCTTACAAATGGTACAAACTTTGCCCTTAAGGGTTGAGGCCTCAATTGTCAGGGCATGTCTGAAGGTTAAGGGTGGCTGCTAGATGTGTCATGGTGGGGACCAATATCCAGGCAACTTATCTCACAGCCATCACCCAAGAGGCTGAGGGAGGATATGCTATTACGAGGTGAGGTGTGTTATGAAAGCCCTGCACAGAGACTTGGAAGCCCTATGGCAGCATGGCAGCTACAGCCCTCATCCTTCTGTCTAGTAGTTGTGATTTTTGACTAACCATACATAAATATTCTGGGCTTCAGATTTCTGCTCTGAAAGTAAAATTTGGGGACATTAGATTTCTTTTAATGTTAAAGAGTTGAGAGTTTGATGATGTAATGCATGGACTGAGCGTGGAGACTGGCATGTGGTAAGCAGTAAGTAAATGCTGGAAGTTACGACTGTTAGATATGTACAAAGATATTAAATTTAGTATTATTTATAACTGTGAAAAATTAGAAACAAACTAAATATCCAGTAGCAGAGAATAGGGCAAATATTTTTTATCATTCATGTAATAGAATACTATAGAGCAATTAAAAGTAGCATTCTGAAGAATATTTAAGACATAAAAATCTTCAGTGGGGAAAAAAAACTAACATATGTTCCATGCTTACTGTATGACAGTCTGTGCTGGTTTGAATATTAAATCCATAACAATAAATCTATAACACAGATTTTTTTTCTATTTTACAACTGAAAAAATTGAGCCTAGTGAGATTAAGTAATTTGCCCAAGATCATACCATTCATAAATGGTAGAATTTGATATTGTACCATACTTATATAGAAAACATTATAGAAAGATTAGAATTATATATATGTATAAATATAATAAAATATAAATAGATATGTGAAAAAAATTCTGGATGCTAAGATTTCAGGCAAGTTTATTTTTAAAATGCTTTTATATTTTCCAAATTTTATGTGATAGGTATATGTATATTACTTTTGATAAAAGAAAAATATTAATAGATGAAAATAATAGAAATGCCTTTATAAAGGAGGTCGTGTGGAGATCAGTGTTCAGGACTGATGGGAGTGATCAGAGATAATGCAGAAAAGGAGGGCAATTCCAGGTGTGTCTGGTTAATGAGAGGGATCCTGTGTTATTCAATCAGGGTGTGATTAGAGGAAAAGTGATTTTCTTGATCAAGTTTATGCACCAACATTTCAGTTAGAAAATATTTTCAAGGAGAATGATAATGTGCCCTGAAGTTAACCTGACATAAATTAAAGAGAGATGATTTTATCTATCTTGGGTTTGAGATTTCAGAATGACATAGATAGAGTTTATAAGTAATTTGGACATATGGGGACAGTAGCTTTTGACAAAGAGGAAAACAATGTATTGTTGAAATGGTCAGTGAGTACAGTCTCTGTGAGTGAGAGAGAAATGCAGTCTTGAGGAAAACAGCATTTAGGGGAAATAATTGGGAAAATGAATCAGAGAAGACCACCCAGAAGCATGTTTCATGGGAATGAGGAAGACGCTGTATTCCAGAAAATAAGGAAAACAACATGTTGCTGAGATGTAAAGGAAGATGAATGGAGAGAATAGTAATTGGATTTGGTGCTTAGAATTCACCCACGATTTCAGTAAATTGGTGGCAGCAGAAGCTGTGTTGTAAACTGTTAACACTGTGTGAATGTGAGTCAAGTTTAAGAGGAGACTACTATTTCAAGAAGTTTGATGATCAAGAAAGGTCATTTTTAAGGTGAAGGGACAAAGACGTCAGGTATAGGGAAATAAATTAGTAGTGAAGAAAATACTGAAATTGTATGAGAGAAAGAGCTGGGGAAACATCCCAAGGGATGTCGACAGAGAATGAGATTAAAATGAGTGGATGAACTTTGGCAAAGAGAAGACATGTTTTTCCCACTCAGATATCAAAAAGAACGAGAAGGGGATTGCAAATATCCAGTGAGATTTTATAGATATAGTGGGAGATAAGGAAAGCTGAGGGAGCTTGCTTTATATGGTCTCAATTTTCTTGGCCAAATAGGAAAAGCAGTCAATGGCCTAGAATAAAAAGAATACAAGATACTGGGTGGGATTTGGTGTATAAGGATAGTGGAAAAGATTTGTAAAAACCGTTGTGGAAAAATGATGTAGATCATTGCACTATGATGGACAAATTGATTTCCAGGTAGAAGTGCTACCCCTCCAGCAATACTCAGGAGTCTGAGACAATGATCAGTAAATGATTTTAATAGGTACCATTTACATAGTGGCCTACAGTTCACAAAGTGCATTTATGTATGTTTTCTCATTTGGAATAAACAGCTAGCTGGAATTAATCAAGACTGGCATGGGCAGAGTAGGAATTTTCCTCTACTGTTAGGGTGGGATCTCTTGAAACTACTGCCCCTAAATACACAGAGAGGCCAATGAAGCCATGCCAGTGTGTGGGATGAGGAGACTAGGGCTCATAATGAATTTGAATGGCACATTCAGTAGCAAGAGTGGGATGTGTGGAAAGTTAAATTTTGTGGTCAGAGAGAATTGCATTTTATTTTATGACATATGTTATAGAAAAAAGAAAAAAAAACTATCTGGTTACCTCCAAAAAAAAAGACTTCTATTAATTTCTGCAGATATCTTGTCATATATTAAATATTAGATATTTTTAGGCTTTGAAATATTGTTAAAATATCTTCTAACTTTTCTTTTATATAATAACCTGGCTTTTCTTTGAACAATTAATTATATCTCTATCTTTATCTGAATAAATCTATGTCCATAGTTATGTCTATATATCTATCAATATATCTACTTTTGATTGATTAGTCTTGCATTAAATCTATACGTTAACTTAAGATAATTGATATTTTATTACATACATCATTTGTATCCAGAAATATAGTATGCTTTCTTTATTTCTCTAAATAAAAATAAAAACTGCCTTAATATTTCAGGTCATATTAATAATGTTTGATATGTGTATATTTATCTGGACACTATTAAATTCTTAAAATAATTTGAATAATTTGTTTTAGTTGATTTTTTTTGATTTTATAGACAAAAATCATAATAGAAAATGGTTGTTTTCTCTCCATATTGCCAATATTTAATTATTTACTTTGTTTTATAACCAGAACTTTTTTCATTTATTATGGAACCGGAATTTTTTTTTTCTTTTTTTGCAGTATGTGGGCCTCTCACTGCTGTGGCCTCTCCCGTTGCGGAGCACAGGCTCCGGACGCGCAGGCTCAGCGGCCATGGCTCACGGGCCCAGCCGCTCCGCGGCATGTGGGATCTTCCCGGACCGGGGCACGAACCCATGTCCCCTGCATCAGCAGGCAGACTCTCAACCACTGCTCCACCAGGAAAGACCCGGAATTTTTTTAAAATAAGCTTTTTATTGAAGTATAACAGAGGTAAGTACATAAATGTAAGTGTAAAGCTCAGCTATTTTCATAAAGTGGACGTACCAGGTAACCAACACCCAATCTACAATATTATCAACACAAATCCCTTCAGCCCCTATCAGTCACTATCCCCACCAATTTGTATACAATAAAATGCACGCACTTAAGAGAACAAATGTATGAACACCAAGGGGGGAAAGGGGGGTTGGGATGAATTGTTCGATTAGGATTAACATATTACACTAATATGTATAAAATAGATAACTAATGAGAACCTGCTGTAAAGCACAGGGAACTGCACTTCGCTGTACGGTAGAAACTAACACAGCACTGTAAAACAACTATACCCCAATAAAAAAAATCCTATGATAAACCATAACAGAAAAGAATATTAAAAAAGACTGTATAACTGAATCACTTTGCTGTACAGCAGTAATTAACATAACATTGTAAATCAACTATGCTTCAATAACAATAAAAAGCAAACAAACAAAATTGCACCCAGTTAAAGTTATATCATTTGATAAATTTATGCATCTGTAAAATTGTCTTATCAATCAAAATAGTGAAAACTTCCATCACTCCCAGAAAGTTCCCTTGTGCCCCCTTTCATTCAATTCCCTCACCACCAGCCCCAAGCAAACATGACCTGATTTCTGTCAGTATAGTATAGCCTTGCTTGATGTTGGACTTCATATGGATGCAACCATACAGTATGTACTGTTTTGTGGCAGCTTCTTTTATGAAAAATAATGTTTTTTAGTCAATCTATGTTTTTATTTGTATCAGTAATTCATTTCTTTTTATTGATGAGTATTATTGCATTATATATATATATATATATATATATATATATATATATATATATACCACAATTTGTTTATCCAATCATGTTTCGATGAGCATTTAAGTTGTTTCAAGTTTTAGTGCTAAGAATAAAGCTGCTATGAACGCTCACATCCAAGTCATTGTGTGGTCATCTTCACCAAGTGTATCACATGACAAATGTACATTTAATTTTATAAGAAGATTCTAATGTCTTTTCCAAAGTGATTATATCATTTTAGACACCCACCAGCATTTTATGAGTCCAAAGTATTCCACAGAATTTTTCAAAACAATATTAATAAATTTGAATTTATGTTTTTACTTAAAGGAAATGCCTTGTAAATGCTGTTTCCATATGTAAGATAGGTAATTTTTAATCATGTTAAATATTAGGTATGATGTATTCGAATTTGTTAGATGATTCTTTCTACCTAGTTCATTAATTTGAGGAAACCACTACTAGTGGAGTCAAGCCCACAATACCATATGGGAGGAAAATCTGGGTGGCTGAGGCCTGTGTTTGTAGAGCTAGTTCCTAGCTCTCAGCCTGCCCACCCTTACTTTATTTCCACTTCATCCATCTCATAAATAGCAATCCCTATTTTCTGGTTTCTCTTGGTACCAAGTCCCTTTAGCACAATCTGCTGTTGGCCACCATCCCAGCTCTAATCAGCTGCATTTATTCACAGACTCCACAAGTGTTTCTTCTTGGATCCCTGCTTTCAGAAATACATACATGTCAGCAGCTTCTTTCTAATGGCCTTAGGAACTTTCCATCAGTTTACTGCTCTCCAGGGCTTCTCAGGGGGGCATGGTCAAGTCTCACAGTCTGCTCCTAAATATTTCAGCATCTACTAAATTTATTATATCTTTTTCTCATTTAACTAAAATGCTATTTAAATTACTTCTTTGATATTGGAAAATTCTTGCATTTTTGAGATAACCATTATTAGTTGTAGTGAGATATTTTATATAGTAAAACTAAATTCTATATGTTACATCATTTTAAAAATAGATTTTTCACACTTACGTTCATAAGTGAGATAGACTGTTTGGCATTAAATGAATTTGAGTAAAAAGACTACATTTGTTTTATGAAATAAATTAAGTAAGAATTTTCTTCTAAGCTTTTAAGTATGAATTACAAGGAAATCATAAATTTGAAAGCTTGAAAGATTTCTCTAAAAGGCTTGTTATACTTAATTGACTTCCTTCCCCAGCTGTGGTTGAGAGTAGCTCTTGGATGGATTTTTCAATTTGTTACTGAAATAGTTCTCTGTAAGCTTTTCCAGTTTAATTCTGTAGATATCATATTAAAGTATACTAGAGGGCTTCCCTGGTGGTGCAGTTGTTGGGAGTCCGCCTGCCAACGCAGGGGACATGGGTTCGTGCCCCAGTCCAGGAAGATGCCACATGCCGCAGAGCAGCTGGGCCTGTGGGCCATGGTTGCTGAGCCTGCGCGTCTGGAGCCTGTGCTCTGCAACGGGAGAGGCCACAACAGTGAGAGGCCCGCGTACCGCAAAAAAAAAAAATGTATACTAGAAACTTATCATTTTGATTTTCAAATTTATTATATTTATGTGCATATTCTTTAAATTTTAAACCATAAACTTTTAAAATAACTCTGGTTATTTTTTTCTATTAAATAATAAAATAATGTAAATTAATTTTTTTCTTTTCTAGTAGAAATGTTTTAGCCATATATATTGTATTTATATTAAGTATTTTCATCTTGTAAAAAATATTCTTAATTTCTTTAAGGTAAAATTATAGGAAGAGAAAATGGGTCAGTGATTTTGGTGAGCTGGTCACGGAGGGTGTTTTTGGGGGGTGATGGAACTATTCCATATCTTGATTGTTGTATGTCAAATTCATAGAACATACATCAAAAAGAGAACATTTAACTGTATGTAAATTAAAAAGTGAATAAGGCAAAACAAAAAATTATTGTTCTATGAAGCAGTGATCAAGAATATCAGATAAAAATAGGAAAAAGTATTGTAGAGGTGTGTTAGGTAGTTAATAGAATTTTATGGGTTTTTTTTTGTATTTTTGATGTTTTGGTATTAATTTAAAATTTTTATGTTATAATTTTTTTTCCCCACAAAAGGAAGCTTGGATCAACCTCTCAGCATTCAATAAATGCTTGTTTCAAGAAATAGGTAATGATCTAAAAATTTAACACAATACTAACTTGTGATACTTAAAAAAATATACTTCAAACATTTTGAATTCTATGCATATATCTCAATTTAATTTTTAAATTGAGAAAAGTCTTGCCACTAGCAGGGGTTCCATAAATAGAAATAAAGTAAGAAATCATGTACTTTATTTTGCCTTTCTTTTTTTTTTTGTTACTGTTTGTCCTAACCCTTTCCACATATATGAATCTAGCTTAACATTCTGCAGCTATGCTCTTTTATGACTTCATTTTAACACAACATGCCTGATAATTATACTTATTAACAATGTTACTTCTCCTCTTGATTTCTATCTTCTCATCTCTGGAGAGGTTCAATATCAATTCAATGATTATTATACATCTCTACAATACTGGTGCCCTCACATGTGTGTTCTTCTTAAATTCAATCATCTTGAATGCACAGTCAAGATTTTTGTAGAAAAGTTACTTGATTAGTAAATTCTCCAAGGCTTTGTTAAACCTGAAAATATCTTTCTGTTGTGCAAATAGATGAATGTTAACTTGTCTATATTCAATCAATACAGATACTACTGTATCCCAGAAGTTTCTGGAACTATCTCTCATTGTTTTCTGTTATTTATTTCTGAAGATTCCTTCACTTCTACTTCAAAAGTGTGATATGATTTTACTGTTTGAAACATAAAATTTTACATTTAAATTCCATATTTCTTATAACGTGCTTGATTTCAGCACTCTTATTACTGAATGATCTTATTATTCTTTCAGGTGTTGATTTTATCTCATTTTGTCCCATTCATTTTTATTTCCTTGGGAATTTCTATTATTGACAATGTGAATATGGTAAAGTTGGGTCTTTTTTTTTCCTTTAATCAATCCAGTCACTCTGTGTCTTTTGATTGGAGAATTTAATCCATTTACATTTAGAGTAATAATTTATTAGTAAGGACTTAGTAATATATCTTATTAATTGTTTTTTGGCTGTTTTATAGTTCTCTTGTTCCTTTCTTCCTCTCTTGCTGCCTTCCTTTGTGAATTGATTATTTTCTGTAGTGGTATGCTTTGATTCCCTTTTCTTTATTTTTGTGAATTTACTGTAAGTTATTGCTTTGTGGTTACCACAAGGCTTACATAAAATAGCTTATAGATATAATAGTCTTTTTTATGTTGATAACAATTTAACTTCGATTACATACAAAACTCTACCTTTCTCTTACCCTCCTTTTATGTTTTTTTATGTCACAATTTAGATCTTTTTATATTGTAGGTAGTGTACTTTCATTTCAATTTGAAGAACTCCTTTTAGAATTTTCTGTAAGATAAGTCTAGTGGTGATGAACTCTCTTAGTTTTGTTTGTTAGGGAGAGTCTTTATCACACCTTCATTTCTGAAGGACAAGTTTTTTGGGTAAACTATTCTTGATTGGCATTTCTCTCTTTCCACATTTTGAAAATATCTCACTCTCTCCTGACCCCTTCTTAGAATTCAGCTGAAAGCCTTATGGGGGTTTCCTTGCATGAGAGAAGTCTTTTTTCTCTTGGTGCTTTTAAAACTTTGTCTTTGATTTTTGATAGTTTTATTATAATTTATTATAATATGTCTTAGAGAAGATCATTTTGGATTGAAATTTGGGAGTGACCTATTAGCTCCATGATCCTGGATATCCAAGTCTACCCCCAGGTTTGGGAAGCTCTCAGTCATTATTTCTTTAAATAAGCTTCCTGCTCTTCTTCCCTCTCTTTTTCTTCTGAGCCTCCAATGATGTAAAAATTGTTTCTTCTAATGGAGTCCTGTAAGCCATGTAGGCTTTCTTCATTCCTTTTCATTCTTTCATTCTTATTTTTCTTTTTGCTCCTCTGATAGGATGATTTAAATTGATCTGTTTTTGAGCTCACTGATTCTTTCTTCTGTTTGGTCAAGTCTGCTATTGAAGCTCTCTATTGAATTTTTTAGTTCAGTCTTTGCATTCTTTGTCTCCAAAATTTCTGTTTGGTTCTTCTTTATGCTTTTATCTCTTTGTTAAACTCATTTTGTTCTCATATTTTTCCCCTTATATTTTAACAGCTTTTATCTGTGTTCTCTTGAACGTCTCTGAACGTTTTAGAACATATATTTTTAATTCTTTTTCAGGCAATTCCTAAATCTCCACTTCTTTGGGGCCAGGAAATGGGGTTTACTGTATTTATTTGGTGCAGTCATGTTTCCCTGATTGTGATCCTTGTAGCTTTTGCATAGGTGTCTGCACATTTGAAGAAGCAGTCACCTCTTCCAGACTTTATGGACTACCTTTGACAAGGGAAGACTTTTGTCTGTGAGTGGAGGCATGCTATAACATGCTGTAACTCTGGGTCTAGTGGTGCAGGTGTCAGGTGCAAGAGTGTGTGGTGGTACCAGGTCCAAGGGGTTGTGATGTCTCTTTGGCTCAAGCCACTGGGTCCACAGTATCAACAACTGTCTGGTACTTAGAGAGCACTGTGTTTGGGTCTGCAGTGACTGCAAGGGAGTCCTTAGCAGAGCCTTAGGGTCCAGTGGGTAGGGACCAGGGCAGGCAGCAGTAGTGACCAGAGCCAGTGGTATGCAAACATTCAGCTGTGGGGATGAGCTGCAGGTACCTGTGTAGTGGCAGTGACCAGTTGCAGACACACATGTAATGAAGGGGGCCAGGGCAGGTAGCAAAGGCTAGAACCCTCTGTGGATACATTAGCAGCTGCAGGAGCCATGGTTGTCAGTGTACATTACCCTGGTCACTGAGTCTTGCCATGAGAGCAAGGCAGTGGAGGCTGTTGACAGAGATAAGGCTGGGGGTGGCAGTTGCACAGCTGAAGGTGTTAGCTACAGTGGTGCAGCCCAGTGACAGAAGACAGGGTCTTATCCAGGTCCACAAAAGCTATTGGTGTGCTCTCCTGTGGCTGCACAGTCTCCCCAGAGAGGTATGCACTTCAGCGGAGAGTGGGGTCAAGTGTCAGGTCGGTGACATGCAAGTGCACAGCTGGAGAGGCTAGCCCTGAGTATGTGCATGGTGGTGAGGGTGAGCCACAGTGGTCTAGGGTGGTGTCTTGCACTTGTGCAGCTCCAGAGGCCTGGACTGGCTGCTGGGCTCCATTGGGGCTGGGGAGCAGGGAGTGGGGAGGTACTCAGATGGTGAATGTTAATACCTGTGGGGCAAAAGCTGGTGAAATCTGCAGGGGTCCATGGTAGCTACACTGGCCATTGGTTTCTTCAGTGGTGAAAGCTGCTGGGTTTATCTGCAGAGCAGGTCACTGAGAAGTGTGATCACTCTTGCTGAGTGGTTGCTACTTGTAGCACCTTTTTTTCTTCCTTGTTTCCAGGTGTGTCTATATATCTCAACTTTGCCAGTCTGGGTTGGGTGAAAGCAAAGTGGGACCTTCGTGTGGTGCTCTGAATGGCTGGGGAAGGTGGTTGCTCACCCAACTCTTCTTTTCCCAATGAGGAAAATTCTCTCTAGATGGGAAGTTCCCTCTTGGATCTGAGCAGTGCTGGCTTGGGGGATGGGATGAAGCTGTTTGCCTTTCTTTCTTGTTCAGTTATTCTCAGGTTTTTGAGCCTGAAATTTCTTAAATTGTCTCCAGAGCTCTCCCAGTGCTGTTTTTGTGGTGGAAAATTCTCTAATTGTTGGTCTTTTGAGGGGGCTGAAGGCTGGGGGATCCTACATTGACATTTTGGTGATGTTGAGCTACCTCCTCCTTCATCATATACTTTATATATCATGACTTTTTTCATCTAGAAATTCATATTATTTTTATATTGTTTTTTATTGTTGAAAAATATTTCCATAGATCCATGATTAGTTTTGTTCAGTGATATATATTTGAATATAATTTGTTAATTTTTCGGAATGATAAATATTTTCTTATTTAAATTATTTCACATGGATTTAGTTGAAGAAATGTTTTGCCACTGCTACTCATTCAAACATCATTACTAAGGCTGCAAAATCTGCATGTGTACTAAATGTTGTTAATTTTTCTTATAAAGTTATAATTATTAGTATTAATTATAATTTTGAGCCATAAAATAGTGGAAATTTCAAGCTTGTTGATTTGTTAGCACTTACTAAGTGGCCATAGCCTGGAATCCTTTGTGAAGAGGTGCTTTACTTGTTTTTTGTCTGTTTTTTTCCTTGCTCTCAATTTGCATGCTGTTAAAATCATCCCCTTCCTCCTTCCCTAAACAATGTTGTGAGTTTCATATGTTATAAACCAAGAACAAGTTAGCCAAATTTATTATAATAATACCTAAAATGTGAGTATATCAATTCTGAATAAGAACTTGAAGACCTATAATTAAAGTGATGTATATAACTTTTAGCAAATGGACATTGCCATACTTAGTGCAATCCTTAGTGCATACTTAGTGCTTTTGTTCAGGGACTTTATTTTCTTATTTACTTATTCTCTGCTATGCTTTAGGTGACTGGGATTTCCAGATAAATATAATGTTACAATAATATTTTTCAAATGTGTTCTCTCTGGCTTATAAAGTGACTTCTCTTCTGATTTCACTACACAAAAAGATAAATCTTCTTTGACAGAGAAGCTGAATCTTCCTTTTTACCTCTTGAAAGTCAAAGGGATAATAATGTTTCATTTAATGCTAATTCATTCTGACAGTCTTACTCAAATTTTGGGGATGAACATTTCTCAGGGGGCAAGGTTCTGTGCCCCATGAAACATGCTGGGACTCCTGGAAGTTCACATGATGTATCAAAATCACTCAGCTAAGTGTTTACAAGGACTGTTTGCTATTTTCTAGATGAAAATCATATGTCCCACACTTAAAGTTGAAGAAATCTTGTGTAAGGCCTAAGAGAAGCTGATAGTAAACCACCAGCTGGTTTTAATGGAAAAAAAGAGTGGAGAAACTCAAGGTCACTTAGAAAAGATTCCAGGGTCAACACAAAGAATATCACAGATGGTTTCTCCTAAGGGAGTGCCTTCCTATGGAGTCATTTCCCCCTGGGCTATGTTTAGCGTATGAAAAAAGGTCCGGTTGAATAAGATGCCTGTTGTTCTAGTAACTGCTAGTTAATGAGGTCATAAAGAATCAATGATATGTTTTTTTCTAACACAAAATGAAAAGAAAAATATTAATAAATATGTTAATAAAGGAGAAATGACAACTGGTTATGGATATTATGTATCCCATTGGTTTAACTGATTGTACCTAGTGTCATTAACATAAAAAATTTGAAGGATGAAAGGTACATATACGAAAAAAGCGTGACAGGATTACTAGTCAGGTTGGGGATGGTAGGAAAACACTAAGGCACAAAGGAAAGTGAAAACATGGATTATGTAGGCCAGTCAAGAGATCCACTTATTGGGGGGAAGATAAAAACTTTTGAACTATTTGTATCAAATCTATTATTAGCAAATCAATTTAGCATTTGAATCAGATCTCTACAACTTATGAGTTTTGTTATGTTAGGGGTGTTGGGAAGTTAAATGGAGTCATTTTTGTGGTATCAATCAATTTTAAAAAAATCTGTACACAGAAAATTCCACGATAAGTGCCTTAAACATTAAGGAAATTTTTATATAACAAGGATATTGGAGACAGGGTCAATTCAAGGTTGATTAATTCAGTAGCTTACCAGAGTCATCAAACTCTCTGGTTCTTTCCATCTTTCTGCTTTGCCATTCTCAACCTTTTGGCTTACTTTCATAAACACTCACCATAATCACAAGAGGCTACTGCAGACCTAAGAGTTGTATGAAGATGAAAAATGCCCACAAAATGGAGTGGTTCCTACTCAGGTATTGTCAATGAGGACAATCTTTCACAGAATTCCCACAACAGATCCCCTCTGATCTTATTGGCTGGGACTGTGTCAAATGCTGATTCCTGGCAAGGTATGATGGAGTTGCCTCAATGACCTGTGACCAGTCATGATATTGCCCCCAGGCCTGGAGAAGAGCCCAGCACCATATGCATATGGTGGGCCAATATTAAAACAGGTCCTGTTTCTATGGAAGAAAGAGGCTACCAGATAGGCAACAAAGAGTTGTCATTTAGAAAACATATGTTTAATGAATGTTTTGGTGTGTTATTTAAGAATATTAAAATATGCTGTAGGGAATAAGAGAAAATAATAATTAAGGAAGATAAGTGAAACTCAGTATTAATAATTAGTAAGGAAGTAGTTTTTGAGGCATTCTAGACCTAACTTAACCAAAGGAATTAGTAAAGATAGCACTCGTGTACTGGACATAAATTAAAAAAAAATGAAAGAACCCAATAAAGTCTCCAAATATTTATGACTTATAGGTTATAACACCTTGGACACCCATTGGTGGCACCCGTTCTGGTCCCTTGTATCTTTTCCTGAAACAAACAGATCAAAGCTATGGCTGTTTCACTAGTTATTGGTGAGTTATAGCTGTGGCAAGTGTGTTTCTGACAGAAGAAGAGTGAGTTTATTCCAGACATCTTTTATCTGCTAAGTTCTCTTGTTCAATAGCAACTTGAATATATATAATCACACTGGCTGATGGAAGGGGATTGAAGGGAGAAGAGGAAGAGGAAGAGAGAGAGACTATACATCACCTAACAAATGACTCAGGTAGTATGGTCCTTTTACCCCATGTGCACTCTGCCTATGTGTGTGTGTGTGTGAGTCTGTGTGTGTGTGTGTGTTTATTAAGGTATAATTGACATATAACATTATATTAGTTTTGGGTGTACAACATAATGATTTGATGTTTGTATACATTGTGAAGTGACCACCACAATAAGTCTAGTTAACATCTGGTCCTAAGTGTTTTAACCTACCCCATCTCTTTCTCCTTGCGTCTCACTGTAGGTTTTAAATTGACTCAATAAGCTGTGATTTGAGCATCTTAATTTGGTCAGTGAATCTTTCTGAGCAGTTTGTCTACTAGTAGTAGTAGTAGCAGTAGCAGCAGTGGTAGTAAACTCAAATGCTACTATAGCATCATGGAAATTTTCTATCAAGACAATAGATTTATACAGAGAATGGGAGAGGTGGGAGGTACAGTAGAGATTACGCCAATAATTCATACCTCAACTCTGTTATTTCATATGTAGCAGTGGAGGGATTTAAAAACTTATGCCTACCAATTTTAAAGCATAAGTAATATGGTAGTAATTTTAACTAAAACTTCATTTTTCTCACTGATATTAGTTCATTGTGAGTACAGAAAGGACAGAGACAAATTTAATAAAGCAAAAGCGATAGTGCTCTGGGGTTTAAAAACTTTTTAGTTACATTTCATGAAATAATTCTGTTCTTTTTTTGAACATTTTTTTGTTGAAGTATAGATGATTTACAATGTTGTGTTCTGTACAGCAAAATGACTCTGTTATACATATATGTATATTCTTTTCCATTATGGTTTGTCACAATTCCCTGTGCTATATAGTAAGACTTTGTTGTTTATCCACCCTACATATAATTGTTTGCCTCTGCTAATCCCAAACTCCCATTCCTTCCCTCCCTAACCCCTCTTGCCTCTTGGCAACCACAAGTCTGTTCTGTTTATCAGTGAGTCTGTTTCTCTTTCATAGATATGTTCATTTGTATTCTATTTTAGATTCTACAAATAAGTGATATCATACAGTATTTGTCTTTATCTGTCTAAATTACTTCACTTAGTATGATAATCTCTAGGTCCATCTATGTTGCTGTAAATGGCATTACTTCATTCTTTTTGATGGCTTAGTAATATTCCACATATATATGGAATGTTACTCAGCCATCAAAAAGAATATATATATATATATATATATATATATATATATATATATATCACGTCTCTCTCTCTCTCTCTTTTTTTTTTTTTTTTTTTGCGGTATGAGGGCCTCTCACTGTGTGGCAGCTCCTGTTGCGGAGCACAGGCTCTGGACGTGCAGGCTCAGTGGTCATGGTTCACGGACCTAGCTGCTCCGCAGCATGTGAGATCTTCCCGGACCAGGGCATGAACCCGTTTCCCCTGCATCGGCAGGCGGACTCTCAACCACTGTGCCACCAGGGAAGTCCTCCTTTTTTTTTTTTTCACATCTTTATTGGAGTATAATTGCTTTATAGTAGTGTGCTAGTTTCTGCTTTATAACAAAGTGAATCAGCTATACATATACATATATTGCCATATCTCCTCCCTCTTGCATCTCCCTCCCATGCTCCCTATCCCACTGTTCTAGGTGGTTACAAAATACCGAGCTGATCTCCCTGTGCTATGTGGCTTCTTCCCACTAGCTATTTTACATTTGGTAGTGCATATATGTCCATGCTACTCTCTCACTTCGTCCCTTCTTACACTTGCCCTTCCCCATGTCCTCAAGTCCATTCTCTATGTCTGCATCATTATTCATGTCCTGCTTCTAGGTTCTTCAAAACAACCTTTTTTTTTTAGATTCCATTTATACATTTTAGCATATGGTATTTGTTTTTCTCTTTCTGGCTTACTTCACTCTGTATGACAGACTGTATGACAGACAGGTCCATATACCTCACTACAAATAACTCATGTTCATTTTCCTTTAATGGCTGATTAATATTCAATTGTATATATGTATCACATCTTCTTTATCCATTAATCTCTATGGACACTTAGGTTGCTTCCATGTCCTGGATATTGTACATAGAGCTGCAATAAACATTGTGGTACATGACTCTGTTTGAATTATGTTTTTTTTTTTTCAGGGTATATGCCCAGTAGTGGGATTACTGGGTTGTATGGTAGTCCTATTTTTAGTTTTTAAAGTAACCTCCATACTGTTCTCCATAGTGGCTGTATCAATTTACATTCCTACTAACAGTGCAAGAGGGTTCCCTTTCTTCCAAACCCTCTCCAGTATTTATTTTTTGTAGATTTTTTGATGATGGCCATTCTGACTGGTGTGACGTGATACCTCATTGTAGTTTTGATTTGAATTTCTCTAACGATTAGTGATGTTGAGCATCCTTCCTGTGTTTGTTGGCCACGTGTATAACTTCTTTGGAGAAATGTCTCTTTAGGTCTTCTGCCCATTTTTGAATTGGGCTATTTGTTTTTTTGATATTGAGCTGCATGAGCTGTTTGTAAATTTTGGAGATTAATCCTTTGTTAGTTTCTTCATTTGCAAATATTTTCTCCCATTCTAAGGGTTGTCTTTTGGTGTTGTTTATGGTTTCCTTTGCTGTGCAAATCTTTTAAGTTTCATTAGGTCCCATTTGTTTATTATTGTTTTTATTTCCATTTCTCTAGGAGGTGGGTCAAAACGGGTTTTGCTGTGATTTATGTCATAGACAGTTCTGCATGTTTTCCTTCAAGAATTTTATAGTGTCTGGTCTTACATTTAGGTCTTTAATCCATATTGAGTTTACTTTTGTGTATTTTGTTAGGGAGTCTTCTAATTTCATTCTTTTACGTGTAGCTGTCCAGTTTTCCCAGCACTACTTATTGAAGAGGCTGTCTTATCTCCATTGTATATTCTTCCTCCTTTATCAAAAATAAGGTGATCATATGTGCATGGGATTACTTCTAGGCTTTCTATCCTGTTTCATTGATCTATCTTTCTGTTTTTGTGCCAGTACCATACTGTCTTGTACACTGTAGTTTTGTAGTATAGTCTGAAGTCAGGGAGCTGGATTCCTCCAGCAGCGTTTTTCTTTCTCAAGATTGCTTTGGCTATTTGGGGTCTTTTGTGTTTCCATACAAATTGTGAAATTTTTTGTTCTAATTCTGTGAAAAATGCGATTGGCAGTTTGATAGGGATTGCATTGAATCTGTAGATTGCTCTGGGTAGTATAGTCATTTTCACAGTGTTGATTCTTCCAATCCAAGAGTATGGTATATCTCTCCATCTGTTTGTATCATTTTAATTTCTTTCATCAGAGTCTTACAGTTTTCTGCATACAGGTTGTTTGCGTCCTTCGGTAGATTTATTCCTAGGTATTTTATTCTGTTTGTTGCAGTGGTAAATGGGAGTGTTTCCTTAATTTCTCTTTCAGATTATTCACCATTAGTGTATATAGAAATGCAAGAGATTTCTGTGCATTAATTTTATATCCTGCTACTTTACCAAATTTATTGATTAGCTCTAGTAGTTTTCTGGTAGTATCTTTAGGATTCTCTATGTATAGTGTCATATCATCTGCAGTGACAGTTTTACATCTTTTCCAATTTGGATTCTTTTATTTCTTTCTCTTCTCTGATTGATGTGGATAGAAATTCCAAGCTGTGTTGAATAAAAGTGGTGACAGTGGACAACCTTGTCTTGTTCCTGATCTTAGAGGAAATGGTTTCAGTTTTTCATCATTGGGAATGATGTTGGCTGTGAGTTTGTCATATATGGCCCTTATTATGTTGGGGTAAGTTTCCTCTATGCCTACTTTTTGTAGGGTTTTTATCATAAAAGGGTGTTGACCTTTGTCGAAAGCTTTTTCTACATCTCTTCAGATGATCATATGGTATTTCTCCTTCAATTTGTTAATATGGTGTGACACACTGATTGATTTGCGGATGTTGAAGAATCCTTGCATTCCTGGGATAAATTCCTGTTGATCATGGTCTATGATCCTTTAATGCGCTGTTGGATTCTATTTGCTAGTATTTTGTTGAGGATTTTTGTGTCTATGTTTATCAGTGATATTGGCCTGTAGTTTTCTTTCTTTGTTACATCTTTGTCCGGTTTTGGTATCAGGGTGATGGTGGCCCCATAGAATGAGTTTGGGAGTGTTTCTCCCTCTGTTATATATTAGAAGAGTTTGAGAAGGATAGGTGTTAACTCTTCTCTAAATGTTTGATAGAATTCGCCTGTGAAGCCGTCTGGTCCTGGGCTTCTCTTTGTTGGAAGATTTTTAATCACAGTTTCAATTTCAGTGCTTGTGATTTGTCTGTTCATATTTTATATTTCTTCCCAGACTCCCTCATGGCTAGCTGTGGTGCAATAGCCCCCTTCAGGCTGTGTTCATGCAGTCAACCTCAGTCCTCTCCCTGGGATCTGACCTCCGAATCTGGAGCCTCAGCTCCCAGTCCCCCCTGCCCCAGTGAGTGAGCAGACAAGCCTCTCAGGCTGGTGAGTTCCTGTCAGCACTGATGCTCTGTGAGGGAATCTCTCCACTTTGCCCTCTGCACCCCTGTTGCTGTGCTCTCCTCCGTGGCTCTGAAATTCTCCCCTGCCATCCCCCATCTCCACCAGTGAAGGTGCTTCCTAGTGTGTAGAAACCTTTCCTCCTTCACAGCTCCCTCCCACTGGTGCAGGTCCCATCCCTATCCTTTTGTCTCTGTTTATTCTTTTTTCTTTTGCCCTACCCAGGTACATGGGGAGTTTCTTGCCTTTTGGGAAGTCTGAGGTCTTCTGCCACTGTTCAGTAGGTGGGTGTTCTGTAAGAGTTGTTCCACATGTAGATGTATTTCTGATTTATTTTTGGGGAGGAAGTTTATCTCCACATCTTACTCCTCTGCCATCTTGAAGGTCTCCCCCCCATCTTCTTTATTCTGTTGATGGACATTAGGTTGTTTCCATGTCTTGGCTATTGTCAATAGTGCTGTTATGAAAAATGGGGTGCATGTGTGTTGAGCATCTTTTCATGTGCCTATTGGCCATCTGTATGTCTTATTTGGAGAAATATCTGTTTAGGTCTTCTGCCCATTTTTTTATTGAGTTGTGGTGGGTTTTTGTTGTTGTTTTTGAGTTATATGATCTCTTTATATATTTTGGAAATTAAGCCCTTGTAAGTCACCTTGTTTGCAAATATTTTCTTCTATTCTGTAAGTTATCTTTTCATGTTGTTTATGGTTTCCTTTGCTGTGCAAAAGCTTGTAAATTTGATTAGGTCCCATTTGTTTATTTTTGTTTTTATTTCTATTGCCCTGTGAGACTGACCTAAGAAAACATTGGTATGATTTATGTCAGAAAATGTCTTGCCTATGATCTCTTCTAGGAGTTTTATGGTGCCATATCTTATGACACTCTTTAAGTCATTTTGAGTTTATTTTTGTGAGTGGTGTGAAGGTGTGTTCTAACTGTATTGATTTACATGCAGATGTCCAACTTTCCCAGCACCACTTGCTGAAGAAACTGTCTTTTTCCCATTTTATAGTTTTGCCTCCTTTGTCAAAGATTAATTGACCATAGGTGTGTTGGTTTACTTCTGGACTCTCTATTCTGTTCCATTGATCTCTATGTCTGTTTTTGTGCCAATACCATACTGTTGTGATTATTTTAGCTTTTGATTACTGTCTAAAGTCTGGGATGTTTTTGCCTCCTGCTTTGTTATTTTCCTCAGGATTGCTTTGGCAATTCTGGTCTTTTATGGTTCCATATGAATTTTAGGATTACTTGTTCTAGTTCTGTGAAAAATGTCATGGATAATTTGATAGGGATTGCATTAAATCTGTAGATTGCCTTGAGGAGTATTGCCATTTTAACAATATTAATTCTTCCAATCCAAGAGCATGTTATATTTTTCCATTTCTTTGAATCCTTTTTAATTTCCTTTATTAACGTTTTGCAGTTCTTAGCATATAAGTCTTTCACCTCCTTTGTGAGGTTTATTTATAAGTTTTTGGGTTTTTTTTTAGTGTGATTTAAAAGGGATTGTTTACTTTCCCTTTCTGATATTTCATTATTAGTGTAAAGAAATGCAACTGATTTCTGTATGCTATTCTTGTATCCTGTTACCTTGCTGAATTCATTTATCAGTTCTAGTAGTTTTTGTCTGGTCTTCAGGATTTTCTATATATAGTATCATGTCATCTGTGTATAATGGCAATTTTATCTCTTCCCTACTAATTTGAATACCTTTTATTTCTTTTTCTTATCTGATTGCTGTGGCTAGGACTTCCAATTATATGTTAAAGAGAAGTGGTGAGAGTGGACATCCTTGTCTTGTCCCAAATTTTAGCAGGAAGGCTTTCATCTTTTCACCATTGAGTATTATATTGGCTATGAGTTTGTCATAAGTAACTTTTATTATGTTGAGATATGTTCCCTCTATACCCACTTTCATAGGGTTGATTCCGTTCCTTTTAAAAATACAGGATATTACTTTCTGATGAGAGTATGCTATCTAATTTTTTTTCTGGTTTTACTATATAAAATCAGAACTTTTTAGTCTACCCCATGTTTCAATCATGGGAATTTCAGAGAAAAAACTCTGATTGGTAGTTAGGGATGTATTCTGGTCAAGATGTCTCAGTGATTTCATGCTTTGCTCCAAATACATAACAATAATAGATAAAGTATAAAAGAATTAACCCAAAACTAGAGAAACCTTACTATTGAGCAACAATGGAAGGGGCTGACCTATTGGGCTTCAGATCTATATGCATGTAATAGTAGCTTTGAGTTCTATTCATTGTAAAAGAGAGCAAAGTATTTGTGGGGTCAGTGATGAGTATTTTACACTTATGATTCTGAAAATGGGAGAGTTATGAGGAACCTACAAAGACCCTTGTGATCATGAATGATGCAAGGTACCCACATGCTCTGTATCTAGATCTGAGATATCACTACAGGACAGATAACCCAAAATATCACTACAATAGCTGGTACTGGAAAGACAGCCCTTGGGCTGGGTGGAAGAAGCATAGAGGAAACAAAAGTGAGATCAAAGTAATAAAAATACCTTTGACTCACAATAAGCCAAAAAAAAAAAAAGAATTCTAAAAGTGTATGAAGAATCCTAATATTAAGCAAGATGATAAATGAAAAATATAGTCAATACATAGATTCATTTTAGGTAAAATTAAGTTTAAGGGATGATTTATATAAGTCTGTTTAGATGTTTTCCATAATAGGCTAATCAGTCCCAGACTAGGTACCCAATATAAATCAACATAAATGATTATTAAACAGGACAAATTATATGAAATTATTCCCTTCAGACTCTGGATAAAAGGTACAAGAGTGTAATTCCTCAGTTGTGGGTAACACATGAATTGAGCTCTATGATGGCTCTGGCTTTCTGTCTGGAGACACTTTTTAATCCACTATGCAAGGAGGGGAAAGCCAACTTGAGAAAAATGGTCTTGCTGAGGTGATGTAGCAGAGATCAGAGTCTGGGAAATTGAAGGAGCTGGATTGTCTGAGAAAGTTACTATGGAGGAGACACTGCAAAGAGGAGTTTATGAAATCTAAATTGTGCATGCCCAGAGCAAGACTCCACAAGAATAAGCAGAAAAAAAAAAGAAACACTGTTTTTGAGGAAGAAACTGCTGGGGAGATAAGAAGACAACAATTTCTGTAGCTTGCAAAGGGTTGGGAGATAGTTTCTGACTAAGCAACTAACCAGAGTGGAGAGATCTCAGTGAACACCCAGGATTTCAGTACAGTTCCCAGGCAGGACACCACCCCTTAGGAATAGAGCCAATCTAACCCTAGAGTAAAGAAAACTCTAGACCACCCTGACAAAGCTTGAAAATAAGCCTTGAAAGAATTGATAAGACTTACAAAGAAATTAACTACCTGGCAGAACAAACCTTGAAACTCAAGGAAGATAAAAAAATTGAGACGTGCAACACTGTACACCCATAACGTCCAGCATACAATAAAAATGACTAGGTATGTGAAGAAGCAAAAAAATGTGACCCATAAGTAGGAAAAGAAGTAACAAAAAAATCAAAATAGATTCAGCATTACAGAAATAATGTAGTTAGCAGACAAGGACTTTAAAATAGTTATTATAAACCTAATCAAGGAGTTTAAGGCAAAGATGAATATAATCAGGAAACAAAAAGGAATCTTAAAAAAAATGGAAACCATACTAAAGAACTAAATGGAAACTTTTGAGCTGAAAAAATATATAAAATGAAAAATATCATTATTTCTACAGCTGTAAAATTTAGTGTCCTTCTGGCCCTAAATAAACCACATAATCCCTTCTAAGTGAACTTAAACATGAAAAGGAAATATAAGGATCGAGGAGTTAATCATACCATGAAGGAGTTGGAATAAAAACTGAAAATTTTTTATTTTCAGAAGCTAAGACAGCTATTCTCTCAGTCTGTCTGTGACCAAATATTCTTGTGTCTCAACTTCCTTCTGTATGTCTTCAAAACTCACTCTGTGTAGCACAGTTTTTCCTGCAAACATGGCTGTCCCATACCACCTAAGTTTAAATATTATAAATAGTTCCACCTGCAAACTAATTTCTCTTAGCCTCAATTCCCAGTTCCTGTGAAAGAGAATCTAAGTTATGTGTCCATCCCTGGCTTAACCTTCTAGGGCTGCTGGGTACCAATTAATGTTGCCTGAACAAACATGATCACCAAGGCCACTCCCAAAATATATTTCTAAGAGGAGGAACACTCACTGAATGAACCTACTGCAAAAGCCAACATTTCAAGGATATCAAATATACTTTTGTAATTATAAGAAGTTAAATATGCATTTCACAGCTTTTAAAAAATGACATTCACTAATACCATATTATTAGTAAGTTTTGAAATAAATCCTTTACAAAATCTATTGAAGGCCTTTCTTTTTCCCCAAGTTGTTTTAAAGGATTAAAAATATTTATGCAATTGATAAAACAACAACGAATATTTGTGTTGATTAAGATAGAAAGTGCCTACTTATCTTGAGGATAATGACTATGTAAAATCACTTAGTATACCTTCATGTCAAATGATCCTGCTTTTTAGGGTCTAGTCTTCAAATGTAGTAAGAGCAACAGGAAACTATTATAGTACTAAATCAAACTAGTCGGGGACTACGCAATTTTCTTGAGCAGTTATAATTGTCTACACTTTGTCTGCAGGGAAGGGAACTGAACTGCAATTCTCTACTGTACCAAGAGTAAGAGCCATTAAGTACCTTGTGTTACCAAAGAAAGAGTTATTCTGAAACATGGGAAATAGATATGTCGCTGACATCCTGATTTTCCTCTTTGTTCTTATTTCACTGACTTGGAAATAAACAGGATTTCAGAAAAAGCTGAAAACTGTTCATGGTTGTGTGGCTATGTAAGAGCATCCTGCAAGAGGAAATCATAGGAATTAGGGTTTAGAGATAATATGCAGATATTTAGTATTAATATGTAGATACTAAGTAACTCATAATAATAAGTAACTAATAGTAATGTGGGCATAATGAACAAAGGATGTCAACTGGATTAATTTAAGTGAAACGCAAGTACTTTACGTGAGAAAAGACCCTATTCTTCAGATCTCCGCTGGTTGGAAAGATATGCTGTGGCAGAATTAGAAGAGAATTAACATGATTCAATTATTTTTGTGGGTTAGATGCCCAGATGAGTGAAGACTCAGGGCTACAATTTTAAAGGAGTAATGAGATTCAGTTATTTTGGGCTCAGAGTTTTGTCATCCTTACCATGTGAAATCACTTCCCCTTTTAAAAATGTTTTTTGGTTTGATTTTGCTTTGCTTTGTTTGCATGTTCAGCAGTGCTGTGCATTATTGCTTCATTTGGCACTAACAGCGACCATCAACTGTAAACTGAGTATGACACTGCCCTTTTGTGAGTCGGTTTAGGCTGCCCTTATTTTGCCAATAGAAAGAGAGTATTGACTTCTAATAAAACTTAGGAAATCCTTAGTAAGGGCTTTATCGTCTCATTAAAACTTCAGTAATTAGGGAAATCGGTCATCCATCATCTCACTTTTGTGTGTGTGCTCTCCCACTATGCCAATTTATCCATTCACTCATGCATTTGACATGTTCACAGGAACTTCTGCCTAAAGCAGTGAGGAAGTTGAAGCATAGATTCTTATTAGACTGATAAAACTAGACAGGACAAACAGCTTAGAAAAATTCATTAGAAAAAAGTGGGTAGTTATTCTATAGTCATTCTGTTATTCTGTAGCAGGGTTTTAAGTAAAGTTAACTGACTTGTTTAGATGTCAAAGTATTTATTCTGAAATAAACTATTCTTTCTGCTTAGTTAATTTACTCATATATTAATGTAGACTATGGTCGTCCTTTCACAACAAAGGATAATACTCAAGTTGTACTATAATCTTCCTGGGACTGTTACAATGAATGAATCAGGATAATTTATATTTATATACTTGATCTACAGTTTTCAAAGTATTCACAAATAACCTAAATGCCTAACAGTAAGAGAAAAAAATTTAAATTATGGTGTATACAGTTACAAATCATTTTTAAAGAATGTTTATTGACAGAAAAAATACTTCTTACAGAATTTTAATTAAAATGAGTATACAGTTCTAAATATAGCATGATGCTAATTATGTACATAAATACATATTACCATCTTATCCTAGTTTCTATGTTTATATTTATTTCTATAAGTACATCTGTCTAGTCTAGAAAGATATGTACCAAAATGTTAAAGATTAACTCAATATAGTTTTTATTATATTTTTTATACTTTTCTAAATTTTTCATTTTCTACAATCAATGAATATTTATTTTATAAAAGAGTGTTATTTATAACTAACTTTAACTCTTGTACTTAGTTAATTTAATGGTTGAAAAGAGTAAGGGAGTTCTGTGACATCTCCCACCAAGTCAGGAGAGTGGGTACCTGAGAGGGACTTCGTTCAATTTGGGCAATAAGTTGTGTGAGGACATTCTCACTCCATGTGAGGAGCACCAGAAGAGTGGACAGTATAAAAGGTCACTGCAGAAATAAACAGGTATTTTAGATTCCACATATAAGTGATATCATATGGTATTTGTCTTTCTCTTTCTGACTTACTTCACTTAGTATGATAATCTCTAGGTCCATCCATGTTGCTGCAAATGGCATTATTCATTCCTTTTTATGGCTGAGTAATATTCCATTGTATCACTTATATGTGGAATCTAAAATATGACACAAATGAAACAGAAGCAGACTCACATACAAAGAGAATAGACTTGTGGTTGCCAAGGGGGAGGGGTGTTGGAGAGGGAAGGATTGAGAGCTTGGGATTAGCAGATGCAAACTAGTATATATAGGATTGATAAACAACAAGGTCCTACTGTATAACACAGGGAAATATACCCAATATCCTGTGATAAACCAGAATGAAAAGAATATGAAAAGGAATTTACATATGTATAAAAACGGAGTCACTTTGCTGTACAGCAGAAATTAACACAACATTGTAAATCAACTATACTTCAATAAAATTAAAAAAAACGATAACCAACAAGGACCTACTGTAGAGCATAGGGAGCAATACTTAATATTTTGTAATAACCTATAAGGTAAAAGAATCTGAAAAAGCATATGTTTTTTCAAATATACATATCTGAAAAAATATATATACATACATACATATTTTTCAGATATATATATATCTGAAAAAATATATATATATAACTGAATCATTTTGCTGTACACCTGAAACTAACACAACATTGTAAAAATAAAAGAAATGGATAATGTCATTAAGATGACAGCATAGGTTATTTCCAACTTCAGTCCCCTTCACAAGAATACCAACAGGAAACTACTCATAGATAAGGCACCATTGTGAAAATCCCAAAACCTGGGAGTAAGGTTGAAGCTCCCTCCTGGAGCACAGAGACTGACAAGGACCTCATTAAAAGGGTAAGTGGAGCAATTTCACTGTGACCATATTGTCCCTCCCCCAGGCTGGCACAGCATTTCACTGATAGAACGGCCCTAGGTCTATAGTTTCTCTAGTAGGAAGAGAGCACAAGGTGGACATTTGCTACCTCAACACTGGGAGATGCTTCCTGGGATGCCCACTTGAGATGGGGATTACTCATGGGGATCACTGGGGGAATCTGTAGGGCTTGAACATTAGGGATCAAAGAGAAATGGAGAAGGGGGCCAGGGCTCACATCAACCAGCACTCAGATCTTGACAGAATGAGTTACTGCTTACAGTGGTGTCTGAGTAAAGATCCCAGACAGCAGCTCAGGCCATCTGCAGCGCCAAACTGGTGACCCTGTCTGGCCAGAGAGCTCAGCTGGCAACACTGCTTGATTTTGTCCCCAACCAATGACCGTACCAGCCTTGGAGCCCATTCTAGATCCCTGCCTGTGCAGAAAAGCAAATTCAAAGTCATGCTCAACTGCCAAACAATATGTCCAGTCCTGCCTTTTGGAAAGTGTGGCCACAGATACCCAGCACCCATGGAGCACATCTTACAGCCTACTTGATCTTGAAGACCAGTCTTCAGCCCTGCTCAACTTTGGAGCATAACCTGTGTTCTGCCTGATACCAGAGTACAACCTAAGGCCCCATCCATCTAAACGTGGAGTGTAGCCAAAGGTACCATCTAGTTGGGGAACACAGCCTAAGGCCCCACCCAACTGGGAGCAATTGCAAAGTCCAGCTACTGGAAGTACTGCCCTGCCAGGGAACACAGACTGCAAAACCCCTTTGATGAGATATGATTGCAGACAGAAATTGAAGAAGACACAAATAAATGGAAAGTGTTCATAGATTGGAATAATTAATATTGTTAAAATATCCATACTATGCAAAGCGATCTAGATTCAGTGTAATCCCTATCAAAATTCCAATGGCATTTTTTACAGAAATAGAAAAAATCCTAAAATTTGTATGAAACCAAAAAGACCCCAAATAGTCAAAGGAATCATGAGAAAGAAAAACAAAGCTTTCTGATTTCAAACTACATAGTAATCAAACTGTATGGTATTGCAAGTAAATAAATAAAATAAATAAATAAATAAAACAAAAAATACCATAGACACATAGACCAATGAATAAATCCATGCATATATGGTCCACAAATGTTTGACAATCATTCTCAATTTTCAATGGGGAAAGAGTAGTTTGCTTAAGAAATGGTGCTGGGGAAACTGAAAATGCACATGCAAAAGAATAAAACTGGACCTCTATCTTATACCACTCACAAAAATTAACTCAAATGGGTTAAAGACAAACATAAGACCTGAAACTGTGAAACTCCTAGAAGAATGCTCCTTGACATTGGTCTTGGCAATTATTTTTTGGATATGACACCTAAAGCACAAGCAACAAAAGCAAAAATAAAGTGGGATTATATCAAACTAAAAAGTTTCTGTGCAGCAAAAGTAACAATCAGCAAAATGAAAAGGCAAGATGGAATGGAAGAAATAATTGGCAAACCATATATCTTATAAGGGATTAACACCCAAAATATATAAGGAACTCACACAACTCAATAGCACAAAAATTACTAATTAAAAATGGACAGAGGACCTGAATGGACATTTTTCCAAAGAAGACATAGAAAGGGCCAAAGTTACATGAAAAGGTGCCCAACATCACTAATTATCAGAGAAATTCAAATCAAAACCACAATGAGATATCACTTGTATGTGGAATGCAAAAAAAGCAAACATAAAAACAGAAAAATAGATTGGTGTTCACCAGAGGCAGAGGTTAGGGGAAATGGTTCAAGGTGGTCACAACATACAGACTTCCCATTGTAAGATTAATAAATTCTGGGGATGTACTGTACAGAATGGCTATCACAATGAATAATACTGTATTGTATAATTTGAAAATTGCTAAGAGAGTAGACCTTAAAATTTCTCCACACACACACACACACACACACACACACACACACACACAGACACACACACACACATATACAAGGTAACTATGTGAAGTTATGGATGTGTTAACTAACCTTATTGTGTCATCACTTCACAATATATATGTATGTCAAATCATGATGTTGTATACCTTAAACTTATGCAATGTTATATGTCAATTTTATTTCAATAAAGCTGGGAAAAAAGAATAAGAGAGTCTTAGAAATGTAAACTGGACTCCCATGTTGAGCAATGTGAAGATTGCTCAAAACTTTGTCTCTGGTGCTTAGAACAAGTAGTCTCCTTTTCACTTTTTACCAATGATTTGCTCTTAGATTTAAACAAACACTATCTAATCTTTTGTATTGGGCAAAGGTAGAGCTCTTTTTCCTCATGACTGATATCATGAGGACTGCTGGTTTTGAGAACCATAGGTAACTGAAATTTGGAAGATACTACTTAAAATTCAATCAAATTCAATCTTATTATAAATTTCTCATTATTCCAAAAAACAGGTATAATAAATGTGAGTAGGAAGACCCAAATTGAACATTACCAATCATGAGGATGTCCTATAACATGAATTTGGATGATGAGAGCAGGGAATCCAGATTCCAGTTGAAATATGCAAGCATTTTATTGTTCAGCTGTGAAATCCCTTGGTGCTTTTTCCCCCGTGAGCCCTAGAATCCTTTATCTACTAAAGTTAACTTAAAAACAAGCTGTAGTGTTATTTGAAGATGTTCTGACTCAGAACTGTTTTAGACTTATAATAAAGACACAATATCATTTCTGAATAAGTTAGATATATACCTCCAGCTTGACATTCACCCCACTATACAAAATTAAGAGGTATCCTTCAGTTCGCTGAGGATACCATTGTATCCTGTGAACTTAACAGTGGCTCAAAGACAATTTAATATCTGTTAAAAATGGGTTAAATTCAACTATTCCAAAATCAAAATTATAAGTTTTGAGGGATGTTCTCCAACATTTACTTGGCATATATCTAGTAGTTCTGTATATCAAGTTCATCCTGAGACCAAAATGTTTGAGAAATCCTGCTCTAGTTAAATACATTTACAATGTGTTCACAGCAGCCAGTAAAGAGCTTTTTTTGACATACAAGAAAGTTGGTTCTATTAAACCGTGATTCAGCATTATAATCCTGTTTTGACCTGTGCTGAGATTCATGACAATAAACAGTCCCATGAAATGCATCATTTTATGGATCCAAGGAGGTAGTTGGAAAGATGTTGATGGTTTTTATTTGTTCAAGTGCACACTTTTGTGAAGTCCACTAGAGAAATTTCTCTGATAGTTCAGTATCATAAAAATTTTGGTCTCACCTCAGTAACTGATTTGTCTTTACAGACACCATGACTCCTGCAGTTTATCCTGTTTCTCTCTCTTTCGGCTTTGTTGTCTTAGAATCTTACTATCTTTCCACCAAATGTGCAGCCCCCTTCTAGTCACTGTTTTGAATATATTTTTGGCATGCATTTTCACATGTTGATCATCTGGCTTTTTCTGAGTTTGGTACTTTCATTTTGTCCAAATTTCTACATTTTTTTCCCTCACAGATATATACACAAATTCTTTCAAGGCAGGGAGTAAATGCATATGCACATAGATATGTCTGAATAGACTTTTCGATTTGATTCTCACAATTCTGTGAGAATTGTAGTTGGTATTGTCCCTGATTTGCTGATGAAGAAACTGAGTGCTGATTTATTTAACCAAGGCCACCTGCCTGGTAAAAACAGCTAGAGTTAGAACAGATTCTAGATCTTCGGATTTCAATTCCACATTCTTAAAACTACTACATTAGCTTTTTCTGCAGCTACTTTTGAAGAAACCATCCAATCAAAGCCTCTTAACTCTTTAAGATGACAAAAGAGCTTCTCTGTTGTGAAATGAACCCTACTGGCTCAATTGAGTTAATCCAGCTCCTTAAATTGCCAAAATTTAGGAATGGGAAATTCCAACATTTTGTGGTTCATATTATTATAGTTGCATCTATTCAGTATTAGAAAAATCCTAAATTGTACATTTATTTTAAACTTATATAAACGATGGCATAAGAACCCTTGAAAAAATTCCTTGAAGACTTTGATTCTCCAGTAGCATAGTTACTGTTACCAAAAGTAAACTGCTTTCATGATGTCAATATGTCCTGTATCAGTTTATCGCTTGCTGTCTGGCAGATTGAAACACAGGGTCTAAGATATGTTTTCATGACTAAAAAAATGTAAAGTAGGCAATTTGTAGCTTTCTTTTATTTAGAATACATATTTAGTTAAGGTAGATAATCACTTCTTTTCCAGTTACTTTTTTCTTTGACATGAGCTAGCATATCTGCTAAGATTATTTTTTCTTAAGCTACAGATTAAGAAAATTTGTTGTAAACAATATTAAAACTCTTCCCTATTGGTAACAACAAATGGAAAAGAGAAGAGTGAAGCACTCTGAAATTGAATTAGTAAAGAGAAGGAAAGTGAGCTCACTGAAGAAAACTATGTGGTAGTTTTTCTGCTACCACTTGGTAGGTGGTCTGATAGCTTTCCTAAAATAGTAATACATCACAGTTTTTCCCTCAAACTACTAGAAAACAATCACTGAGCAATAGTTTAACTTAATTTTCTTCAATGGAGTTTGGACCATCTCTAACCTTCACAAGGAATTCATAATTCTTATCACAGAGTCCCCAAATGACTCAGTTTGAATTCTACATATCATGTGTGGTTAGTAAGCAGGGTACAAACCAGACGCTTTCTATTTGAGTTTGGATACCCATTGATAAATTTGTGTCTGAGGAGTCAGTAAAATACATCCAAGTCTG
Organism: Lagenorhynchus albirostris; assembly: GCF_949774975.1. NCBI lineage: Eukaryota > Metazoa > Chordata > Mammalia > Artiodactyla > Delphinidae > Lagenorhynchus > Lagenorhynchus albirostris. Next base: position 35,484,752 of record NC_083098.1, on the reverse strand, counting down.
ACTATATTGGGTTAAATTGTAGAAATGTTTCTATGAAGTTTGGAGACCAAATCACTATAAGGTCAGTTGGGGCTTCCCAGAACATAACATTTTCCTTATTTGCATTGCTTTGGCCTTGTCACTTTGGATATTGGCATGGGAACTTGTTCTTTGTGGTTTAAGAATTTTTTAGTTGCTTATTTCTCAAATAAGAATCTTCTTTTGCTGACAGCTCTTCAGTTACTGTAGAAATGACTGTGTTGTCATAAACACAGCTTTAGAATTTCAGGTTGGGGTAGGGGAGGGTAAGAGGGTGTTCCAAAAAAAGCTTATGTTTCCACCCGAACACACCCACCTAAGTACTTACAAAAGGCTCAGGGAAAGAGAAGTAGCATTCTTTTCCCTGTTCCACTTTTCAAATTTCCTTACGTGGAATCAGATGCTTTTAATACATGTTTCAAAAGAGTCTTCCATTTAACCTGTAAAAATAAACAAACCACAATTCTGCTCCCCATTTTTTTTCTAAATTTAATCATTTGTTCCAATTTTCCTACCTTTAAAATCAGATGATTCAGCTCTCCTTTCTGCCTTAAAAATTTGGCTTGATTCAAATTTCAGAAGCTAATACTTGATTCCTCAATTTTCTTTATTTTTATATCTTAATAGTCTTCAAATGTTTTCTGTCATTTAATTTCTTTTCTGATTTGGACTCTTTAAGTTTCCATTAGGTCTATTCTCTCTTATGCCTTTTTCTTTGTGTATAAATCTCACTCTCCATTCTTGTTCCGAGGAAATGAACCTTCTTTCCCATGAGTTCTTACTCCCTTTCTAACTTCCACCACCTGTGTTCCATTTTATTCTTCTAAGTCAATAATGAGATAGTATTTAAAGCATGGTTCAGACCTCTTCTTTTAAAAGCATTTCTTCACCTAGACTGGTTTATAATTGGCTCTACTCTGGTGATGCCTCTGGTTCTTTCCATTCTAATCTACCTGCTTGAGTTGCTTCCTTCCTCCTCTGTCTGGTTTTTATGGTTTCCCAATACAGTACAGCCAACAGAGAATGAGTGTTGTGTTCATACCTCTATGGGTTTGAAGCTCAGCTCTGCCACAGCTGTATGGCCTTGAGCAAATTACTTTGCATCTGAATTTCCTTCCCTGCAAAATGGGAATAATAATAACTATTTCATAACATTTTGGGAATGATTAAATGAGAGCATACAGTATAGAACTGGAATCATACTAAGTGATATTATACTTTTTTTTAGTCTGCAGAAAAATCTGGCATTGCTTTGTTGATAAAGAGATTACTGGAAAATCAGAATGTGTGTAATAAATTGCCAGTTTCCAAGACAAAATGCCTTGGTAGCATGTTTTCTCCCTTCGTCTTTTCCCCTATCATGCACATCCATTCATTTTTAAAAATTAAAATTATAAAATATTTCAAATGTATGACAATTAATTAAAAAATGTGCATATGATCATCTATACTTAGTTTGAACAAATCTTAGCATTTTGCCTTAGTGAGACCTTCATTATAAAGAAATAAAATATCTTAGATTTGGTTTAAGCCCTTTGTGTCCCTTTCCTGATGTCACTTGTCTCTCTCCCTTTCCAGAGATAAAAACATGCTAACTTTGCTCTTGATCATTCTTATTTATATGTTTATACATTTACTATATGTTCATATTAAATACAAAATAATGTTCTGCATATTTTAAATAACATGTACATAATATACTACATATATTCTGCCACTTGACATTTTGTTCAACATTTTTTGTTGGATTTATCCCATTTCTCTGTTCTGTTCATTTCTACTGCATCTCTATTCATACCATGCCATTGTGGGAGTGTGCCACAGTAATAGTGCAATAGTGATACTAAGTGGAGTGGGTGATTCTAATCTTACCTGAGGATAAAATCTGATTCAACTCCAGGGGTGGACTCAGCCCAGTTGCTTGCTCTAGGGACACCTTGTGACCTTAGGTGAGTTTGGGTCTCTTCTTCTCTAGGGAGGAATATTTCTTCAACTAGGAACAACCTAGGAAATTTACACAGCATCCTGATATCTGGGCCGAGGACCTCTCTAATGATTTGGTTTATCAATAACTCTGGATGATATTTATAATTCTTTAGAAAATTTCTCCTTAAGGGTTGCTAAGGTACTAAAAATGCATGCAAAGTAGCCTGTGTCTAGAGTTTAGAAAATGATTAATAAATGGTTCTCATGGGTTTTTATTTTTTAAATTATTATTCTTTTTAGATTCAATATATATGCAGTAGCATATGGTATTTGTTTTTCTCTTTCTGACTTCACTCTGTATGATGGACTCTAGGTCCCTCCACCCCACTACAAATAACTCAATTTCATTTCTTTTTATGGTTGAGTAATATTCCATTGTATATGTATGCCACATCTTTTTTATACACTCATCTGTCGATGGACATTTAGATTCATTCCATGTCCTGGCTACTGTAAATAGTGCTGCAATGAATATTGCAATGCATGTCTCTTTTTGAATTATGGTTTTCTAGGGTATATGCCCAGTAGTGGGACTGCTGGGTCGTATGATAGTTCTATTTTTAGTTTTTTAATACACCTCCATACTGTTCTCCCTAGTGGTTGTACCAATTTACATTCCCACCAACAGTGCAGGAGGGTTCCCTTTTCACCACATCCTTTCCAGCATTTATTGTTTCTGGATTTTTTGAGAATGGCCATTCTGACCAGTGTGAGGTGATACCTCATTGTAGTTTTGATTTGCATTTCTCTAATAATTAGTGATGTTGAGCATCTTTTCATGTGCCTCTTGGCCATCTGTATGTCTTCTTTGTTGAAGTGTTTATTTAGGTCTTCCACCCATTTTTTAATTGAATTGTTTCCTTTTTTGATAATGAGTTCCATGAGCTGTTTGTATATTTTGGAGATTAATCCTTTGTCCATTGTTTCATTTACAAATATTTTCTCCCATTTTGAGAGTTGTCTTTTCATCTTGTTTATGGTTTCCTTTGCTGTGCAAAAGCTTGTAAGTTAGTTTAATTAGGTCCCATTTATTTATTTTTAACATATTTATAAGAGTATAATTACTTTACAATGTTGTGGTAGTTTCTGCCGTACAACAAAGTGAATCAGCTATATGTATACATATATCCCCAAATCCCCTCCCTCTTGCATCTCCCTCTGACCCTCCCTATCCCACCCCTCTAAGTGGTGGGTCAAAAAAGATCTTTCTGTGGTTTATATCAGAGTGTTTTTCCTAAGTTTTCCTCTAAGAGTTTTATAGTGTCTGGTCTTACATTTAGGTCTTTAATCCATTTGGAGTTTATTTTTGTGTATGGTCTTAGGGAGTGTTCTAATTTCATTCTTTTACATGTAGCTGTCCAGTTTTCCCAGCACCACCTATTGAAGAGGATGTCTTTTCTCCATTGTAAGTTCTTGCCTCCTTTGTCATAAATTAGGTGACCATATGAGCATGGGTTTATCTCTGGGCTTTCTATCCTGTATCATGGATCTATATTTCTGTTTTTTTGCCAGTACAATATTGTCTTGATGACTGTAACTTTGTAGTATATTCAGGGAGCCTGATTTCTCCAGCTCTGTTTTTCTTTCTCAAGATTGCTTTGGCTATTCAGGGTTTTTTGTGTTTCTATCCAAATTGTAAAATTTCTTGTTCTAATTCTGTGAAGAATGCCATTGGTAATTTTATAGGGATTGCATTGAATCTGTAGATTGCTTTGGGTAGTACAGTCATTTTCACAATATTGATTCTTCCAACCAAGAACATGGTATATTTCTCCCTCTGTTTATGTCATTTTTGATTTCTTTCATCAGTGTTTTATAGTTTTCTCAGTACAATCTTTTGCCTCCTTAGGTAAGTTTATTCCTTGGTATTATATATATTTTTTGTTGTGATGGTAAATGGGATTGTTTCCTTAATTTCTCTTTCTGATTTTTCATTGTTAGTGTATAGGAATCCAGAGTTTTCTGTGTATTAATTTTGCAACCTTACCAAATTCATTGATTAGTTCTAGCAGTTTTCTAGTGGCATCTATAGGATTTTCTATGTATAGTACCATGTCATCTGCAAACAGTAACAGTTTTACTTCTTTCCAATTTATATTTCTTTTTCTTCTTTGATTGCCATGGCTAGGACTTCCAAAACTATGTTGAATAAAAGTGGTGAGAGTAGACATCCTTGTCTTGTTCCTGATCTTAGTGGAAATGCTTTCAGTTTTTCACCGTTGGGTATGTTTGCTGTGCGTTTGTCATGTATGGCCTTTATTATGTTGAGGTAGGTTCCCTCTTTGCCCATTTTCTGGAGAGTTTTTATCATAAATCGGTGTTGAATTTTGTCAAAAGATTTTTCTGCATTTATTGAGTTAATCATATGGCTTTTATTCGTTAATTTGTTTATATGGTGTATCACATTGAATTGCGCATATTGAAGAATCCTTGCATCCCTGGGATAAATTCCACTTGATCATGGTGTATGATACTTTTAATATGTTGTTGGATTCTGTTTGCTAGTATTTTGTTCAGGATTTTTGCATCTATGTTCATCAGTGATATTGGTCCACAATTTTCTTTTTTGTGATATCTTTTTCTGGTTTTGGTATCAGCGTGATGGTGGCTTTGTAGAATGAATTTTGGAGTGTTCCTCCCTCTGCAATTTTTTGGAAGAATATGAGAAGGATGGGTGTTAACTCTTCTCTACATATTTGATAGAATTCACCTGTGAAGCCATCTTGTCCTGGACTTTTGTTTGTTGGAAGATTTTTAATTACAGTTTCAATTTCATTACTTGTGATAGGTCTGTTTATATTTTCTAATCTTCCTGGTTTAGTCTTGGAAAATTGTACCTTTCCAAGAATTTGTCCCTTTTTTTGTGGTTGTCCATTTTATGGGCATATAGCTGTTTGTAATAGTCTCTTATAATCCTTTGTATTTCTGTGGCGTCAGTTGTGATTTGTCCTTTTCGTTTCTAATTTTATTGATTTGCATCCTCTCCCTTTTTTTTTTGATGAGTCTGGCTGAGGGTTTATCAATTTTGTTTATCTTCTCAAAGAACCAGCTTTTAGTTTTGTTGATCTGTGCTATTGTTTTCTTTGTTTCTATTTCATTTATTTCTGATCTGATCTTTATAATTTTTTCTTTCTACTGACTGTGTGTTTTCTTTGTTCTTTCTCTAGTTGCTTTAGGTGTAGGGTTAGATTGTTTATTTGAGATTTTCCTTGTTGTTTTGTGGTGAGATTGAATTGCTATAAACTGCCCTCTAAGAACGGCTTTTGATGCATCCCATAGGTTTTTGCCTCATTGTGTTTTCATTATCATTTATTTCTATGTATTTTTCTATTTTTTCTTTGATTTCTTCAGTGATCTCTTGCTTATTTAGTAGCACACTGTTTAGCCTCCATTATTTGTAATTTTTACAGTTTTTTCCTGTAATTGATTTCCAATCTTATAGCATTGTGGTCAGAAAAGATACTTGGTACGATTTCAATTTTCTTAAATTTTCTGAGGCTTGATTTGTGACCCAAGAGGTGATCTATCCTGGCGAATGCTCCATGTGCACTTGAGAAGAAAGTGTATTCTGCCACTTTTGGGTGGACTGTTCTATAAATATCAATTACATTTATTTGGTCTATAGTGTCATTTAAAGCTTGTGCTTCCTTATTTATTTTCTGTTTGGATGATCTGTCCATTGGTGTAAGTGGAGTGTTAAGTTCCCTACTATGATTGTGTTACTGTCAATTTCCCCTTTCATGGCTGTTAGCTTTTGCCTTGTGTATTGGGGGTGCTCCTACGTTTAGTGTATAAACATTTATAATTGTTATATTTTCTTCTTGGATTGATCCCTTGATCATTATGTAGTGTCCTTCCTTGTCTCTTGTAACAGTCTTTATTTTAAAGTCTGTTTTATCTGATATGAGTATTGCTATTCCAGCTTTCTTTTGATTTACATTTACATGGAATATATTTTCCCACCCCTTCACTTTCAGTCTATATGTGTCCCTAGGTCTGAAGTTGGTCTCTTTTATATAGCATATTTATGGGTCTTGTTTTGTATCCTTTCAGTCAGTCTGTGTCTTTTGGTTGGGGCATTTAATCCATTTACATTCAAGGTTATTATCTATATGTATGTCCTTATTACCATTTTATTAATTGTTTTGTGTTTGTTTTTGTGGGTCTTTTTCTTCTCTTGTGTTTCCTGCCTAGAGAAGCTCCTTTAACATTTTTTGTAAAGCTGGTTTGGTGGTGCTGCATTCTCTTAGCTTTTGTTTGTCTGAAAATCTTTTGATTTCTCCATTGAATATGCATGAGATCCTTGTTGGGTAGAGTAATCTTGATTGTCGGTTTTTTCGTTTCATCACTTTAAGTATATCCTGCCACTCCCTTCTGGCTTGCAGAGATTCTGCTGAATAATCAGCTGATAACCATATGGGGATTCCTTTGTATGCTATTGTTTGTTTTCCTCTTGCTGCTTTTAATATTTTTTCTTTGAATTTAATTTTTGATAGTTTGATTAATATGTGTCTTGGTGTGTTTCTCCTAGGGTTTATCCTGTATGAGACTCTGTGCTTCCTGGATTTGGGTTACTATTTCTTTTCCCATGTTAAGGAAGTTTTCCACTATAATCTCTTCAAATATTTCTTCAGACCCTTTCTTTTTCTTCTGGGACCCCTATAATTCGAATGTTGGTGCATTTAGTGTTGTCCCAGAGGTCTCTGAGATTGTCTTCAATTCTTTTCATTCTTTTTTCTTTATTTTGCTCCTCGGCAGTTATTTCCACCACTTTGTCTTCCAACTCACTTATTCATTCTTCTGCCTCAGTTATTCTGTTATTGATTCCTTCTAGTGTATTTTTCATTTCAGTTATTGTGTGGTTCACCTCTGTTTTTTTTTTTTTGTTCTTTAGTTCTTCTAGATCTTTGTTAAACATTTCTTGTATTTTCTCAATCTGTGCCTCCATTCTATTTCCAAGATTCTGGATCATATTCATTATCATTACTCTGAATTCTTTTTGAGGTAGGTTGCCTATCTCCTCTTCATTTCTTTGGTCTTTTAGGTTTTTATATTGCTCCTTCGTCTGTTGCATACGTTTTTGCCTTCTCATTTTCTTTTTCCTTTTTTTTATGAGTGGGATTGTGTTCCTGTCTTACTGGTTGTTTGGCCTGAGGCTTCCAACACTGGAGTTTGTAGGCTGTTGGGTAGAGCTGTGTCTTGGTGCTGAGATGAGGACCTCCATGTGACCTCACTCTGATGAATATTCCCTGGGGTCTGAAGTTCTCTGTTAGTCCAGTGGTTCAAACTCAGAGTTCCCACCACAAGAGCTTTGGCCCAAGCCCCAGCTTGTGAATCAGATCCTGCAAGGCACATGGGGTGGCACACACAAAAAAATAGGAGAACAGTAACAAAGTAAAAAATAAAATTAGACTAGGAAATTAACAGATATGTTAGAAAAAATATAAAAATAAAAATACAGATGAATCAACAACCAGAAGGTAAAACAGAACCACAATAGTGAAAAAGAGGAGGAGAAAAAAAAACCCAAAAAAGGTGGAAAAAGGTTTTCTGTGGAGGGTGAGCACTAAGTAAGGGTGAGATTTGGGAGGTGTGTTGGGCTTATGCTTAGGACCCACATGGAGGGAAAAGGCCCTGGGGCGTGTGAGCAGTGGGACTTAGGCTCAATGCAACAGAAGGGGCCCAGGCATGTCTCCCACCTCTGGTCTCACAGGACGGGGACATCACCTGTGAGCCCAGCAGGCTTCCTGGGCTCGAGTGGGTGGGTCAAACACCCTCCATTCCTCTCCTGCTCCTCTGGTCCTGGAAGTCCCCTCCCACTTGGCTCTCCTGATCTCCCTAGCCTCCCTCCTACATCCCCAGGACAAACCCTGCCTAGAGGAGACCTCTGAGGGCATAGGACCTGACCCAAGATGTGGGCAGACTTCCGTGGCCGATTGGGCAGGGGAAATGCTGGGCGGGCTCCCCCTTTATCTGAGCCCCTGAGGGTCCCTCCAGGTGTGGGAACCCCTCCACCATCTCAGCCACCCCTCAGGGGCACCAGTACTTTCCTGTCTCCACTTCTCCTCCACTCTCAGTCCCCACACATCCTACTGGTTTGCTTGGGGGTTCTTCCCTTCTAATCGGGGCCCCCCACCAGCATCTGGCAGGTGCCTTATTTGTGGGGAGATGCAAACTCTGCATCTTCCCACACTGCCATCTTGTCTCCACCCTCCTCTTATGGATTTTTAATTAAAGAATTTTAAGATGAATCTGACACAGTTAACTACCTAATAGAAATGTATAAATATGATTCTCTACATCTATTTTTACTCACTTTATTTGCAATAAATTAAGAGTAAATAATGTTACCATTTTATGTTGCTTACAGGTCACATAATGCTTTACATGTCTCTATTGGGCAAGCAGTAGTTATTTGAAATTAAATGTCTGTTGAAATTTAATTGTACCCACACAGTAACTCTAGGTGGTAAGAGTTATTATCCCCCATTTTATACAGCATTGTATTCAACATAGGCAAAATTAGTTATAAGCACAAAAAAGTTGCAGGTTAATCTTTCAATTAGATCTCAGCAATTTTAGGTCAACAGTTGAACAACTGGGAAAAATGATGAAAACATTTTCAGTAGAAGGGTCAGTCCTGTTTATAAGTTAAAACTTGATTTAGAGAGAGCCTGGAGTATAATTGATTTTTATTCTGTTATAAAGGATATTTAACATTTTGCCCCAAGAGTTTTTTTTTTCTGTACAGATTTGTACTAATCATAAATAACTTTCTTATGGAATTCATTGGGAATGCTTTGAAGATTTTCATCTCTTGAGTGTAAAATGTCATTTAATAAAAATTTTTTAAATTTAGATATAATTCGCATATAACATTATATTATTTTCAGGTGTACAACATAATGATTTGATATTTATATATATTGTGAAGTGATCATAATAAGTCTGATTAACATCTGTCACCACACATAGTTACAATTTTTTCCCTGTGTTGAAAACTTTTAAGATCTACTCTCTTAGCAACTTTCAAATATGCAATACAGTGTTATTAGTTATAAATCCCATGCTGTATATCCCTATGGGTTATTTATTTTATAGCTGGAATTTTGTACTTTTTAACTTTAAAAATGTTATTTAATAAAGATTTGGTTTTGAGCAATACTCTGGTTAAGTACAGAGTATTACCCTAGTTCTTTGTTTTTTTTTTCAATCAGCCCTGTTATTGACTTAGAAATTAGGTTTAAAAGTCTCATTTTTCGGGGGAGAGGGGTGATTCTTTGGAAGATGTCAAAATGAGCTTAAATATATATATTGTTTAGTTAAATTGTTTAACTATGAAGAATCTTCTAGGGTTTTACATTTTTCCTGTTATATGTGGTGATGAGAGAAAACCTTGGTAATCAAAATTATGGCAACAATTACAGAAACACAATTAGAATGGCTGCCATTTACTTACTAATTTAATTCAATTATTAACTTTTTAAATGTATGGATGATAGCTGCTTGGTATGACTATAGAAAGACTATCATTTTTGTTTTTGATGATAAACAACTTATGCAGCAATATAATAATATTTTTAGAAATATTACTGGTTCTTGGTACTGGAAAAGGAATTGCATTTTATGCAAACACTATCCTTGGCAAATTATCTCATCATGTAGAATTGTGCTTTATAAGTAAAATGCTCTGAATCTTTATTTATTTAAAGAGAGAGAAGGAAGAAAAGAAAGATGAAAGGAAGGGAAGAAAGGAAGGATGGAAGGAAGGAAAGAAAGGAGGAAGATATTACCTTCTTGAGCTCCAAATTAGATAATAATAATAATAACAATTGAAAAACACACGCTGGATGTTGTCCATATGCCAGCTACAGGGCTAGGTGTTCAAGTGTTCTATATATACAGGACTGCAATTTCTGGTCTATGATTCTAAAATTCAAAAAGTTTGTTTTAAACTCAATTAACAGCAAGACCAGATGTGATCCGAACTTACTCTGTGGCAAAAACCATCCTGAAGGGACAGTTAATTTATAATCTTTATATCCTTATAATTTTTACTTATCCCACTTAAGGTAAATACTATAGGCTCTGCAGAAATATTGTGTTTGATTGCAGTGCTACATGACACATGCCATATGTACTATGTTGTCTCTCTAAATGAAAAATCATAGGTCTAAATTCTGAGGCACATCTGTCTATGAGAATTAGCAGTCATGTGCTAACAATTTAGTCTTCACAACCACCTTATAAAGTTGGCACTGTTACAATATCCATTTCACAGAGAAAGACATTGAAACAGAGATGTAAATAATGAAATATTTAACAATAATGGCTGTTTTAAAGTCTGCAATTATCCGGTTAGAAAATTCTTTGAAAAAAATGTTTAAAGTGTCATCATGACATCTTCATGACACCTTTTAGATTCACCAGAGGAAAAGGGAAACTTACATGTAAGTACATGTTAAAACTTCTAGGATTTATTACAATACTACTGCTACTGTTTCTAGGAAGTTACAAATGGATTAGAATACAAATTTAGAAATCTGTTTCTTTTGGGTGATTCCCACCACCAAAGTATGATGGTTCTCTGTCATGTGGAACTCCATAATATACTCGTAGGGAAATAGCAAGGGAAGAGACAGCTTACACTGGGATCATTTCACTGACATCTGGCTTTATTTTGGCTACACATCCAGTAACTATTATGAGCCTTTAAATGTAGGTATTTATTGAGATTTAAGTTTAAATTGCAATGTAGCTATGTTTTTACATCAGTTTCAAACATCTTTCTGAGTTTAATGAATGCCATATTTAATGGTTTTACCAAGTTTCTTTCAGAGTTTAAAGTTTGTGTTAAAATAAACATAACTCAGTGATTAATTTCCCATATACTTTTATGATTTGTTACATGATTTGTTGATCTTTGTACACTGATATTTTTCATAGATGATTGCAGTGCACTCATAACTGTATTGAAGAGAAATTATGAATACCAACCTAGGCTGTGCTATGCTCCTTGTCAAAGTTGCTGCCTTTAGCACTTTTGCTAATTGTAAATGCAGTAGGATCCTGTCTTTGCCTTCAGAGGATAATCATGCAAAGGTTAATGCGGAGCATCTTACCAATTGCTGGAGCAGAGGGTAGTCTCAAATCACACTACTGCATAGAAAGAAGCCAATTGCCCAGTTGAAGGGCGATGCTGTCTATAACGCACATGGTTGCTGTTGTGATAAGCTTCCCAGGAATGTGTGGAGGAAGGAGGATATAGTTTAATTCAGATTGCTTTGAAAAGTTGTAATTTTCCCTTGGCTATCATTGGTATTAACATGTTTTGATTTGTGAAAAAAATTATAAACAGAGATCTCAATTAAATGGAGTTGGGAGACCAGAAGGGGGATCTCTCACACTCTGTGATGATAGGTCTTTCTTCTTCCCAACAGGAAGAAGAAGGACTCCTCTTCTTTCCTGGCAATGAACCAGTCAATGAAAAACCATGGACTCTTTGCTCACTACAGCCCTCCTGAATTCCTTTTCCTCCCTACAAAAGTGTTCTCTTTCTCTTGCCATGTGGAAACTTGCACATTGCTCATCATGGTTGCAGACCCCGAATTGCAGTACTTTGCTGATCCCAAATAAACCCATCTTTGCTAGAGTGTATTTGTTTCTGTGTATTTTTTTCAGGTCAACAGATTTAACCATTCTAGATCCATCTGAAAACTGTCAATGATTTGAGAAAATTTTCTGACCTTCTGCAATTTTTTGGCTCACACTTTGAGCGTAGACTCCTCTTTCCTTCCTGTCTGCCTACAATCACTTTGCCATCTTCACATTGTCATAATAGGTTCACATTCACATATCTGCAAGACATATGAATCTCTATCTTTCCCTTCTCTCCCTCAATTCTGTCTTCTGTGAATGTATGCACGCAGGTGCACACGTGCAAGCGTGCACACACACACACACACACACACACTTAGCTTTTCTTCATAAGCATACAGGATTCTTCTCTTATTAAGTGCTGTTATTTGATTTTGATGCTTCTTATATTTTGCAGAGAAAAACTATTTTACCCTTTAAAAATATTCTATTTATTTATTTTTTTTGCAAGAGTCCAATATGATGAGGAACATGAGGCTAAAGGAAGCCGTCATCTCTCTATGTCAGTCAGTGGTGTTAAAATCTCACATGTGTTAAAACATATGAAGAAACCACATGTGAATGACAAGCTGCTTGTGTAGTGAAGGATTATTAATTTAGAATTTCTCGATGGATTAAGGATAGTCATTGAGATTTTTCAGTGAAGGAATGTATTCAGAATGGAGAAAATATTCTGCACCTGTTTCTTTGCTTTGCCTCTGGGGAAAAATGAGAACTATTGATTGTGACCTTAAAAGGATGAATATAGCTTTTTCCTCCATATAAGTTGTGTATAGTCAATTGAGACTCTCCCACTGAAGAAGAAAGAGGGTTAAACAGATAGTGTCTCAGGGAACCGTGGGTTCTATTCAAAGCCTCAAATTAAAGTCAATTTCAAGTTTATTTCTACTTAAACTTGAGAGAATGGTCAATTCAAGATTGAACAGAGATTGAGACATTTAAAATGCAAACTTCTAGTGTTGTGTGACTAAGTTGGGATGGGAGATTAGATATAAGATAGTTACCAGATTTGCTCCAAACCCATGGTTTCTGAAATATGTGCTGAGGCATTCCAGGATACTGCATCAAACTCAGGAATTCCATGGGATAATTTAAATTTTCAAGGGAAACACAACAATACGCCATACCACTTGATCACCTTATGACACTTGAGGTAGTTCACAGTTTCGACATTGGATCATGCTCTCTTCCTTTTGCTGATATCATATCTTTATGAAACTGCATTTTTAATGATTTCTGATTTGTTAACAATGGAATTATTAGGCAGTTCTTTTGGTCTGGGGCGGGGTGTGCCACGAAAAAGTTACTGAAACACCAAGGATGCCATGAACAGAGAAAGTTTGGGAACTTTGCTCTCATTCTCTCTCTGTGTATGTATATAAGTATGTATGAATATACGTATATACACACATATATAATGCAAATATATTAGGTTAATAGTAGTTAATATTTATTCTCAAACACACTTTATAGAACATTACTAATAATTTGGGGTATTAGATTATATTCTCCTTGAATCCATAAATCATGCTTATAGGAAGTCATTCTACTTAGATTATGAGAACTTAGACCAAGTGTTACCATTCATTTAGTGCAGTTAACCGAAGTACACATCTAGTTCTTTGGATGGAATATATAGAGCCTTCCTGACTAACATGGCTCTGAAGTGAGACCATGTCTGCATTCCTTTGATTTTTCTCATTCAGTTCTTGAGATTAAAAGAAGCTTAAGCTTGTCCAGTTGAGTAGAATGCTTTCCATTTTAAGGGAGTCACATTTAGAGACTGCTCTACCTCCAGATCTCATGTTTTGACTCCCCTTAGGATGTAGATAAGTGTTAGGTTAGTGAGTGAGATACTAGAACCAAAGATGAACAGAGAGCCTGAAAGTGATAAATATATGTCATAAGATTGCATTTATTCAGGGTATCAGTTTGGTAATTAGTTTCCAAAATTCCTGAGTCCTATGGCTGGTGAGTAAGTGGACAATTTCACATGCTGTAATCTAATTAAAGTATCTTGTTTGTCCCAAATATATCAATTCCTTTGATATATAACTTCTCTCTAAAAAGGAAAATTTGTACCCTAAATTCTAGTTCTTGATGGCCTTTGTTATGGCAGACCTGTCAAAATTATAATAGTAACTTCAGTCTCTGGATCAAAAGGATGTTTGAAACGATTTATACCTACAAGTTTCCCATAACCCTCAGTGAGAATCATCTCTAAATACTTGTTAGCTCTCCCTCTGTCTACATGGCCCACTACACTACTCTCAGCACCCCCTTTGTCTACTCAGTTTTGGCTCTCACATGTGATCTGAGCACTGCTGGAAAGCTGCAGCATTTGCTCCATGATGCCTGTTAAAATCTGATAGGGGCAGGGGAAGAAGCTTCTGAAACTTCAAGATGGACTACTCCCCACAAGCCTGTCCTTGTCTTGACACTGCTAGCATCTGTCTCTTGTAGTCATTACTTGACTCTCTAGGATTCTCTACTAAGACACTGGACAAACATATAGGTCTTCTTCACTCTACACTTGAGGCACCTTCCTCTGTGACCTTAAGACATATATATGATTTTAAGTGGCAAATAGGGATAGATGTTACTTATGCAAGTAATTTAGAGCAGTGGTTTTCTAATATTTCAAAGTAGAATCTTTTTTAAATGAAATTTTGCATAGCTCAAATATATAAAGTAGAATAAAGCAGAATTGGCTGTTTTAAGTCAGAGTATGACCAATCATGCTCATTTTCTTCTCCAAAAATATTCTCTCTCCTTCTCCATGTAAGTAACATAGGCCTTAAGGGAACACATTTTGGAAAGAATGAATTAAGACGTTATTGGTAAATTTAGAAAGAGAACTCATCTGATTTTAAGGAAAATTCCTATTTATTAAATATATACACCATCCCACTCTTAGAAGCTTACATGACAATTGAGAATTTGGCATAAAGCAGGAGTTGGCAAGTGACACCTGTGGGCCAAAGCTGGCCCATCACCTGATTTTATAAATAAAATTTTATTGGAACATACACATTTGTTTCTGTGTCGTCTATGGATGACCTCACACTACATGGCAGAGTTCAGAAGAGACTGGATATCCTACAGAGCCCAAAATATTTATTACCAGGCTATTTAAATTTTAAAAATTTGCCAGAAAAGTATTCCTTGGGAGTCATACGCTTAGCACTCTATAAGTAAACAGTATATATTAACTGTTATATATTAACAGTATAAACAGTATATATTAACAGTATATATTAACAGTATATATTTACTTATATATATTATATAAGTAAACAGTATATATTAACTGTTATATATTAACAGTATAAACAGTATATATTAACAGTATATATTAACAGTATATATTTACTTATATATATTATATAAGTAAACAGTATATATTAACTGTTATATATTAACAGTATAAACAGTATATATTAACAGTATATATATTATACTACTTATAAATTACAAATAAGTAATTAAAGATACTCAAGCAACTGTTATGGTTTAAATCCAGTTTTCACTATTTGCACTTTATAATACACTGGCATTTAAAGTTGACATTAAACTTTGTTTTTATTTTATTACTTTTTTGTTCTGATAGAACCTTGTCTCTACATTTCCAGTTTATATCTCCAAAAAGCTGAAATTTTTCCACTGACATTCTCAATTTATAAAGGGATTTGTATTAATATGATATGAAATTTACTCTGTAACAAGGAAGGAAATTCTCTCTTCCCCAATCCAGTATTTGAATAACTCCAGATCAATGTGTATATGCAGTGTTCTTGCTTTTATCTAATATGAAGAATTCTGATGTCCTCTGAAAGTCTTTCCAAGTTGGCCCAAGATGAAATAAACTCTCCTAAAGTAAAATAAATGGTACCCTACAATGTTATTGATACAATACATGCCATCAACAATGTTTTTCCACTTTTAATAATACATAATAACAGAGAGAAAGAGGTTAATAGAAGAATCAGCTTTTACTACTGAGAAAGATCTGAAAGAGATTTTACTTCATCTATTTCACTTTTAAAGGAATGCTCCCTCTAGACCCTATCTTTAAAAAATGTCAGTAATAGATAATATAAGAAAAGGTGAAATCATTTGCTGACTTTCTTCAAAGAAAAATGATTTATTAAAGCTTATTTAGTTGATTTAGCAAACTATTTCAAATTGACTAAAGGCTTGAACAAATATTTGATTTTTTTTGGATCAATGATGCTTTCTATTCTGTGAACTTCAGCATGTAAAAGCTGTCAAGTCACAAAATACTATAAAAATTTGTATTAACTGGTTTTTAATATTGTATGGCCTAGAAGAAGCTATAGTGGACAATAAAAATTTAGAAGGGAAGAAAATAAAATAATACCAAAGAAGAAATAAACAGATTATACAGTGGGTAGGTATGACTGGAGGAAATTCAAGCATTATGTTGCCGTTGGTCAGTCAGTTATGCTTGCTGGATAAAGAACTCTATGTAGTACTCTCTGTTAAGCTACATTAGGACAATACTATGAGACCTGTGTGTGTGTGTGTGTGTGTGTGCGCACATGTGCGTGTGTGTGTATGTATGAATTAAGACATGTAATATATGATGGTCACAAGTTTGACACTCTCAGTGAGTGTAGCCACAGTTGTGTGATTGATTTCAGGCTATTTGGAGGTTTCCTATGTACATATAATCTAGAAAGTGGAAGAGTGACATTATTACAATAATCATCTGGATATGTTCTAGTATATGATCCCTTGTGTTAATAAGAATTTTTCAATTGCAACTGATGGAAATCCAGCCCCAAATGGGGAGTTATGGTGGCATGCAGAAAGCACAGATTATATCTCCAACTTCTATACTTGAACTATTGTTCAAAATAAATGTTTGTGTCACTCCTAGTGATGTGACTATGACATATCAATTTGTCTTGATACTACCATTGAGGATAGCTATTTAAGTGACCTTTAAAGCAAGTGAAAGACAGTTCCTGCACATAAAAGTCATTGGTCAATTCTAAAAACAAGTCTCTAGGTTATTCACATTCTTCTCTAGTGAATTGGAAATGTCAAGGAGAGAAAGAGAATTCAGCTCCTACATGGAATCTAAAAACTCCTGTGTTTTGGACTGCAATATTTAAATTTCAGGGTGTCCTGTATGTAACATTAGTAAATACAGACTTTTTATGAAGGTTGAAGAAATCACTAAACTTGATCTTTTCCTTTCTCTATACTTTCCAAACTACTAAATGGTTAGAGTATAATTTTGTTGGAAGATATTTTATTAGAGATGTGACATACTAGAAATTCTTATGTAAATATCATAGCATTGAATTATTTGCTTCTTGAGCCTGTGAACCAGAATTAAACTGCAATGACCCAAAAGAAGTATTCCAAGATCTTTTATATAGTGTATACTCATATTTAAATGAATAGGGTAGAGAGCAATTTCGAAAGATGAACCTGGAAATGCCGTGAAGTAGAAATTAATCTCAGTTTCCTGCCTTTTGGCATCTCTCTTCTCCCTCAATTGTGTTCCTCATTTGAATCTCCTCACTGTTGTGTCTTTCAATCAGTTTTCTATCAATGAGAGCATTTAGGAAATAGAGCTTACCTCCCAGGTTATATGAGCTTAAACTATGAACTCTAGAACACCTAAGTTACTTCAAGATGCAAAGACAATGATAGTGGGAGTTGATATATTTCACCACAATTCTCTCCTCCTTTTCCTTAAATCTCCACTAGAATGAAGTCCTTCAGAAAACATAGGAATTTTTCAAACTTTGAGTTACAGAATAAGAGAAGAAGTTGGCACAGAAAGGGCAAAATATCCACCCTAAGACTTTGTTTCAGCACATACTATGTCTTTTAAATTTTCTGTCTAAATCTGACCTGTATAACACAAAAGAAAGATTTGAGAAGATTGATGCTAAATTAATGTCAATTCAGGGTATAAATTAGCCCACCTTTGAGATTCACATCATTTAATAAATCACTAAACGTTAAAAAAAATTCATTGTTCAAAATTGAGTATGAAAATGTATTGTTGTCTTTCAGAATAAAATATTTTTGTAAATTTAAATTTTTGAAAATAGAATACATTGTATTTAATTTACTCAGGATAGATTTGCTTAAAATTTTTTTTTCTTCTTTTTAGCCATGGTTTTAGAAACACAAATTCTGACCTGATTATAAAATTATAGAATAGAAATATTTGGGAATGGCCTCGAAAAGTAACTTAATCTATTCCACATCAGGCAAGACTACATCCAAATCATTTCAGACAGGTGAAAATCTGCCCTGCTTTTAAATTCCATTTCCTCTGCAGTGTGTTAATTGGTAGCTCTTGAAAGGAGGTGTCCATGTCATAATCCCCAGAACCTGTGAATGTGACCTAATTTGGAAATAGGATCTTTGCAGATGTAATCAAGTTAAGAAGAGGTCATACTGAATTGGGGTAGACCCTTACAAGAGGAGAGGAATTTGGACACAGACTCAGTGGGTAATTCCATGTGAAGACAGAGATACCCAGGGGGTTAAACCATGTGAAGATGGAGGCAGAGACTGGAGTGATGCATCTCTAAGCCAAGGACCACCAAGGACTGCTGTTACCGACCAGAAGCTGGGAGGTGGGCATAGGATGGATTCTTCTCCAGAGCCTTTGGAGAGGGCACTGCCCTGTCAGCACCTTGACTTTTAACTCCTGGCCTCCAGAATAGTGAGAGAATAAATCTCTCTAGTCTTAAGCCACCTAGTTTGTGATATATTTTTTTTAGGGTAGCCACAGGAAACTAGCATTTTCCTGCTAGTTAGCATTATCCTAATTGAGAGGAAACCTCTCAATTACCCATTTAGAAAAGCTTTTATTATTTCACAGTATTGCCTAAGATTAGCCCTGGATTAGTGTCAATTTTACACATCCCAACATGCAAAAACAGAAAGGATCGATAAGGAAAGTAAGACTGGGTGTAGAAGAAGCATGGTAAAATGAAGAAAAAACCTTTTAAGGACACATTAAATGTCTTCAAACAAACTAGTGGAACTCTATTAGTGTAATGACTCTCCTTTTTGTTCTAAGAACAAAGGGGAATTAGAAAAGAGAAAATTGGTTTTAGCTCTCTTCTTTAAATTACAACATTTTTTTTCTGAATTTGCTTTCTGTTTTCTAAAAACTAAGCTTGCTGTTTCTTCATTCTTGTACTCAAAACTAATCACAATCCTGCACTTTACATTTCTCTAAAAAATATTACTTACCTAAAAATGTTATTCAAGTCCCCCCAATTTTTAAACTGTAGTATAAATAAGAATCACTGGTGTATTATTACAAAATGTAGATTGTTTGAACCCTACCCTTAGGAATCTTATTTATTGGCTCTGATGCAAGGTTCAGTATTCTTTTATCAACTCCCTTATAATTCTAATGCTTGAGGTTTGTGAGCCACACTTTGGGAAACATGCTCTTATCCACCTTGGCTCATCAGATGGTGGTGAGCTCTAGTGAAAAACCAAAGTATCCAGGCTTTATGTCTCAATTATAATTCAAATTTCATTTTTCTTCAAACTAATTTCTATGGAATTAAACCTAATTTTTTTCTGTGACTCTGAGAATGAATGTTTATTTCTAAAATTTTCAAGGCTCTTCAGCACTTTGTTCTATTTGCTTGACAGTTTTATTCATTTTCCTTGTTAGAGATTTGGGGGGAGTGAGTAGGGGTTGACCCTCCCCCTCCCTAGCTCTCCCCATGATCTGCATGGATCACCTCCCCTCCTCTTTCCTGCACCTCCAGTGCTGGGGCATATGATCTCATTCTTCCAGATCAGAATTTGGCATGTGAAAATCACAAATAATTAACCAAATAAATAATGGGCATCTTTACTATTATTAGCTCAAGGTACAGAAATCAGAAGGTAAGTGATTGTATCTAGAGTTTTATTTACTGTTTCTTTCTCAGTGTTCTAGGAACTCTATGGATACCTCTGGCAAAGAGCAGGTTTATAGATTCATTAGTACTTACAGTTTCTTGACTCTTATTGGGAATTTTAACTCCATTTTGATTTCTGATTTTTAAATGAAGATGAATTTTTTATTTAGATGCACTAGGAGATATTGTTTCAGCTGGCTAACATCTGACTGCTTTCTCAGCACATGCTGAAGCTGGCATTTCTAACATTTGGGTAGTCTGTTCCAGGAACACAAAGTGCTTGTAATTTACCATTTTAATTTTCTCCAACTCTTGAGAAAAATCAGTGCTTCAAAAGTGTAAACTTAAAGGAAAATATGAATTAAAGTTCAAAATGTTGATATTTTGATAGAGTTCAAAATGCTGATATTTTTTATTGTTATCTCCTGGGTTCATCCTAAAATAATTCTTTTTCAGAAGATCATAAAGTCCAAATTAGATTATTTTTACTCTTTTTATATAGACTACAGCCAGTCATTTGTGATTCTGAAATTTCCACTTTATGGGAGTGTCTTGGAATCATAAAATGCATCACTTGATCTTGAAGGGACCTTGGAGATTATAGATTTATTCCTCTTATGCAGTGCAGAAGCATCCTCTGCTAAATCTTTGGCAAAGGTCACTCAGGCTCTTTATGCTCAATGGGCACTAGACATAGGATGCTCTCCCTGGGGAAAAACTAGCCCTTCCATATATTTAACTTGAAAGTACATTATTGAAACCAGTTATAAGGGCTTCCCTGGTGGCGCAGTGATTGGGAGTCTGCCTGCCGATGCAGGGGACATGGGTTCATGCCCCGGTCCGGGAATGCCATGGAACGGCTGGGCCCATGAGCCATGGCCACTAAGCCTGCGTGTCCGGAGCCTGTGCTCTGCAATGGGAGAGGCCACACAGTGAGGCGCCCGCATACCACACAAAAAGAACCCAAAACAACAAACAAACAAAAAAAAAACCCATTTATAATATGGAAAATAGATGCAATTAATCATTCATTTATTCATTAATTCACTCTTCCACTTGATCTAAAAGAGATTTAGTATTATGGTGGAAGTGGGATAAAGGTGGTTGGTTTTGAGTCAGATCTGATTCTTTCACAAATTTATTATAGTGACAAATTAATTAAATTTCTAAGCTTAATTTTCTTTATCGGCTAATGGGAATTTAATAATGGTACCTACTTAATTGAGTTGTTGTGAGGACTGAATCTGTGTTGGGAAATCAATAAATAATTCATGTTAATCACTAGTATGAGTTACTAGTTTTTAATCACTTATTGTAGCAGGAAGAGAAAATGTCAGACATTAACAATATAAGGGGTGCACTTCCTAGCCCTAGGCATCCATTAACCAACCTTCTGTCCCTATGGATTTGCCTATTATAGACTTTTCATATAAATGGAATCATACAGTAAAAAAAAGAAAACAATATACAGGGATAGTAGCAAGATTCACTGGTTTATTTGACTGGGGTGCTCTGTTAAAGTTCCCTTTGTTTATGCAAAGGAAATCTGAGAGGCTAGTCCATCTTTTCTAAGAAAGCAGATTTGAGGGCTTCCCTGGTGGTGCAGTGGTTGAGAGTCTGCCTGCCGATGCAGGGGACACGGGTTCGTGCCCTGGTCCAGGAAGATCCCACATGCCGTGGAGTGGCTAGGCCTGTGAGCCATGGCCATTGGGCCTGAGCATCCGGAGCCTGTGCTCTGCAACGGGAGAGGCCACAACAGTGAGAGGCCCATGTAACGCAAAAAAAGAAAGAAGATTTGAGATCCTGAGAATGGGTGAGGGTCATGGCTTATCTGACAGCTAGAGGTAGTGGAGGGAGACCTAACCCAGAAATTTGGTGCAAGAGGGAAACAGCAGAAAAGAAGCTCAGGAATTGTTCCCTCTTCCCAGGCATCAATATCTGTGGAATTTGTAAAAAAAATTTTCAGCAGTTAATCACATTTATGATACAATGAGGGAAGAAAAGATGATCCCAGCAAAATGGAGAACATGAGAATATTAAAACTTATTATTATACATAAGGAAAAATATAACAAAAATCAGACATAATTTATTCAACAAGTATTTATTGAGCTCCAATTCTATTGTAGTTTTGGAGATAATTCAGAAAAGAAAGATTAAAAAAGAAAGAAAATTCCTTCTTCATATTCAATATTTACATTCTAGTGAGCAGATATGGAAATGATAAATACATCATAGTCAGGCAGTAAGTGCAATGTCAGGGATAGAGAGTGATGGAGGACAAGACTCTTTGGAAAGGTGAGCAGAAATCTGAAAGTTGTAGGAGAGAGCTATGAGAAAATTAAGGGAGAGTGCATTTCAGGCAGATGGAAGAGTAAGCACACAAGTCCTGAGCTAAGATTATTCCAGTGTGGCTGAATGGAGTAGGATGCTGGGACTGTGGAGAAAATGAGCTCAAAGAGGCAGACTAAGGCAGCAGAGAAAGAAAAGGAAAAATAAGGGTAGGAACAGAAATCGAAGTGTGGAATGGTATTGTACATAATTAAGGTAACATTCAAATAAGGGGGAAACAGCCCTCCAAGGGCTAAAAACAGCCCTTACACCAAATATATTAAACCCACACAAGCTACAGGGAAGACCCCACATACAAATAGCTCTCCAAGACCACAGTAGATAATTGTTTCTCCTAAACTCACAGAGTAAGAGAAATATAAGTAAAATGAGGAAGCAGAGGAACCACTCCCAGTTAAAAGACCAAGAACATTCCACTGAAAGAACAAACAATGAAGCAGAACTCTTCAGTCTAATAGACACCAATTTCAAAAAGGAGATAATAAAAATACTGAAAGAAATAAGAAAGGTTATTGACAGAAATGCAGAGTTCTGTAAAAGGGGACTAGAAACTATAAAGAGGAACCAAGAAAAATTAGAAAACTCATTTGCAGACATGAAAGCTGAGCTAAAGGCGATGAATAGCAGGATGAATAATGCAGAAGAACAAATAAGTGACCTGGAAGATAAAATAATGGAAATCACCCAATCAGGACAGAAGACAGAAAGCCAAATGAAAAAAAAAAAAAAAAGAAAGCAATATAAGAGACCTATAAAGCATGCCAAACTACACATAATAGGGATTCTAGAAGGGGAAGAAAGAGAAAAGGGGATCAAAAATATATTTGAAGAAATTATGGCTGAAATCTTCCCAACCCTAAAGCAGGAAATGTATATCCAGGTACTGGAAGCACAGAGAGTCCCAAACAAGATAAACCCAAACAGACATGTACCAAGACATATTATAATAAAAATGGCAAAAGTTGATACAGAGAGGATTCTAAAGGCAACAAGAGAAAAACTAAGAGTCAGTTATAAGGGAACCCAAATAAGGCTATCAGCTGATTTCTCTACAGAAATGTTGCAGGCCAGAAAGGAGTTGCAAGATATATTCAAAGTACTGAAAGGGAAAAATCTGCAACTTAGGATACTCTACCCAGTAAGATTATCATTTAGAATAGAAAGAGAGATAAATAATTTCTTAGGCAAGCAAAAACTAAAAGAATAAAGCAATACTAAACTTATCCTAAAGGAAATACTGAAAAGTTTTCTCTAAATAGAAAATAAGTAAAAATCTATAGGAAAGAGAAAGTCACAATTGGAAAATAAATAACTTAAATTTTCCATGAAAGTGGTGATAATCACAATGAACAGCAAAAGGATAAACATCAAGATTAAAAGAGGACATCAAAATTATAAAATGTGGGGGAGGAGAGTAATAAAATGTAGATTTTTTCCCCCTAGAATGTGTTTGAGCTTATACAACTACTAATCTAAGGCAAGTAGATAAAGGAAGGGGTTAGCATAATTGAAAAACAGGGTAACCACAAATTTAAAGCATACAATAGATTGAAAAAGACCAAAAAAGAAAGAACATAAGTATAATACAAAAGAAAATCATCAAGCCACAAAAGGAAAAACAAAAAAGAAAAAGAAAGAGACAAAGAAGAAATATAAAACCAACAGAGAACAAGGTTTAAAATGGCAAGAAATACATATCTATCAATAATTACTTTAAATGTCAATGGACTAAATGATCCCATCAAAAGACACAAAGTGGCAGACTGGGTAAAAAAAAAAAAAGCCTAAGATATGCTATCTACAAGAGATCCACTTTAGGTAAAAGAACATACATAGATTGAAAGTGAGGGGATGGAAAAAGATATTTAATGCAAATGGAAATGACAAGAAATGGGGGTTGCAGTACTCATATCAGACAAAATAGACTTTAAAGCAAAGACCATAAAGAAAGATCAAGAAAGGCACTATATGATGGTAAAAGGATCAATACAAGAAGAGAATTTTACACTTGTCAACATATATATACTTAACATAGGAGGATCCAAATACATAAACAAATACTAACAGACATAAAGGGAGAAATTGACAGGAATACAATAATAGGAGACTAACTCCCCACTCACATCAATGGACAGATCTTCCAGACAGAGAATCAATAAGGCAACAGAGATACTAAGTGATACAATAGGAGAATTAAACTTGATATTTTCAGGACATTACATTAAAAAAACCAGAATACACAAAAGCAGTTATTAGAGGGAAGTTCATAGCAATATAGGCCTTCCTCAAAAACAAGAAAAATCTCAAATAAACTACCTAACTTACCAATTAAAAGAATTAGAAAAAAAAGAAGAAACAAAACTTAAAGTCAGCAGAAGGAAGGAAATGATAAAGATCAGAGAGGAAATAAATAAAATAGAGATTAAAAAAATAGAAGACTTCAATAAAACCAAGAGCTGTTTCTCTGAAAGGATAAACAAGATAGACAAACCTTTAGCCAGGCTTACCAAGAAGAAAACAGAGAACACAAATAAACAAAATAGGAAATGAAAAAGGAGACATAACAGCTGATACCACAGAAATACGAAAAACCATAAGGGAATACTATGAACAATTATATGCCAACAAATTCAACAACCTAGAAGAAATGGACAAGTTTCTAGAAATATACATCCCACCAAAACTGAATCAAAAAGAAATAGATAGTTTGAACAGACCAATCACTAGAACTGAAATAGAATCTGTAATTTAAAAAACTCCCTATGACCAGACAGCTTCACAGGCGAATTCTACAAAACATACAAAGAAGAACTTATAATGATCCTTTCAAACTCCTCCAAAAAATTGAAGAGGAGGGAACACTCCCAAGGACATTCTATGAAACCACCATCACCCTGATACTAAAACCAGATACCAAAGACACCACCAAAAAAGAAAATTACAGGCCATATCTTTGATGAACATAGATGTAAATATTCTCAACAAACTGAATCCAACAACACATAAAAAGGATCATGCACCATGATCATACACCATGACCAAGTGGGATTCATCTCAAGTTCACAAGAAAGTTTTATCATATGCAAATCAATGTGCTACACCACAAAAACAAAAGAAAAGACAAAAAACACATGGTCTTCTCAATAGATGCAGAAAAAGCATTTGACAAAATTCTACATCCATCCATGATAAAAACTCTCACCAAAGTGGGTACAGAGGGAATGTATCTCAAAATAGTAAAAGTATTTATGACAAACCCACAACCTTTTCCACAGAACTAAAACAAATAATCCTAAAATTCATATGGAACCATAAAACACCCAGGACTGCCAAAGAAATTCTCAAGAAAAGGAACAAAGTAGGAAGCATAACCATCCCAGACTTCAGACAATATTACAAAACTACAGTAATCAAAACCTCACGGTATTGGCACAAAAACAGACATATGCATCCATGGAACAGAATAGAGAGCCCAGAAAGAAACCCACACACCTATGGTCAATTAATCTTCAACAAAGGAGGCAAGAATATACAATGGGAACATGTCTCTTCAGCAAATGGTATTGGGAAAGTTGGACAGCTGCATGTTAATCAATGAATATGGAACACACCCTCTTGCTATACACAAAAATAAACTCAAAATGGCTTAAATACTTAAACATAAGACATGACACCATAAAACTCCTAGAAGAGAACATAAGCTAAACATTCTCTGACATAAATCATACCAATGTTTTCTTAGGTCAGTCTCCCAAGGTAGTAGAGATAAAAATGAAAATAAACAAATGCGAGCTAATCAAACTTACAAGCTTTTGCACACAAAGGAAACCATAAACAAAATGAAAAGATAACCTACAGTATGGGAGAAAATATTTGCAAATGACAAGGGCTTAAGTTCCAAAATACAGAAACAGCTCATACAACTCAACAACAAAAAAGCTAACAACCCAATCGAAAAATGGGCAGAAGACCTAAAGAGATATTTCTCCAAAGAAGAAATACAGATGGTCAGTGGGCACATGAAAAGATGCTCAACATTGCTAACTATTAGAGAAATGCAGATCAAAACTACAGTGAGGTACTACCTGATGCCAGTCAGAATGGCTGTTATTAAAAAGTCTACAAATAAGAAATGCTGGAGAGGTTGTGGAGAAAGAGAACCCTCCTACACTGTTGGTGGGAATGTAAATTGGTGTAGCCAGTGTGGAAAACAGTATGGATGTTCCTCAGAAAACTAAAAATAGAATTACCATATGATTCCTCTCCTGTGCATATATCATGACTAAGCTATAATTCAAAAAGATACATTTACCACTATGTTCATATCAACACTATTCACAATAACCAAGACATGGAAACAACCTAAATGCCCATTGACAGAGGAATGGATCAAAAGACCTGGTACATATATACAATGGAATACTACTCAGCCATAAAAAAATGAAATAATGCCATTTGCAGCAACATGGATGCAACTAGAGATTATCATACTAAGTGAAGTCAGAAAAGAAAGACAAATACCATATGATATCAATTATATGTGGAATCTAAAAGATGACACAAATGGACCTATCTATGAGACAATATCAGGGACACAGAGAATAGACTGGTGGTTGCCAAGGGGGTGGGGAGTCGGAGAGGGTTGTATTGGGAGTTTGGGATTAGCAGATGCAAATTGGTATATATAGAATGGATAAACAACAAAGTCCTACTGTACAGCACAGGGAACTATATTAAGTATCCTGTGATAAACCTTAATGGAAAAGAATATGAAAAAGGATGTGTGTGTATATATGTGTGTGTGTATATATATATATATATATAATATATATATATACACATATATATATTTGTATAACTGAGTCACTTTGCTGTATAACAGTAATTAACACAACATTGTAATTCAACTGTAATTTAATAAAAAATAAATTCCCACAAGAAAAAAATTTTATATTGATTATATGTTGAAACAGTAATATTTTGGATATATTTAGCTAAATAAAATATATTATGAAAATTAATTTCACCTTTCGTTTTTACTTTTTTAATGTGGGTAGTAGAAAATTTTAAATTGCATGTTTGATTCACGTTTGTGGCTCACATTGTATTTCAATTAGACAGAACTGTTCTACAGTAGCTCGTTAACATCCCAGTAGGAGTTATCTAATCGATAGGTGTTTAATGAAAAGAAAGTGGTGATTAGTACAGTACTTACCCTACTGTGTCAAGAGTTCCTAAGCAGGCAATGATTTCTTCCTGAATAGTTGACACACTTGCACAACTGAGTCACTTTGCTGTACAGCAGTAAGTAACACAACACTGTAATCCAACTATACTTCCAAAGAAAAGAAAAAATAAAGCTAGGCCATTTATTCAAAAAGTCTGGCAATGAAAGGAAGAGAGAAAGAGCACTGTATTTAGAGGATCACGAAAAAGAACTACAGTACAGAGCTATTGGAGATGGATAAATTCAGAGCAATGTCTTTTGGAAATTGGAGAAGAGTAAAATCCAGGATTCCGTGCTGTGATGAATGGGTGGGTAGGTTATAGGATTTTAAATAAGATTAATTTTGTTAATAGGATCTGGGTTTTCTAGATGTATTCATCCTTGTCAATAGTTGACAAATACTAATCTTGGAGCACAAATTCCTTTGAGTTTAATTTCAGGAACTCGGGCTGGTAGGAATGTAGTTTGTTGATAATTAGCTATATTCTCACAAATACAAATCAGAGTGCATGCAAATAATTTTATAAAACCAAACGAAAAGATGAGGTTGATGAGAGGACTGGAGTGATATAGAGAAGATAAAGCAGATTTCAGGCTACACAAGCCTCGAAGACTTTCTGAGATCCAACTTCATTTATTTCTTTACTCAACAAATATTTGTTAATCACCTATTATGTGATGGTCACTGTGCTGGTTCTGAGGATAGTGGGAAGAAGCAGAGAAATATGGCCTTGCTATCATGAAGCTTTAGTCTAAAGCAGAAAGAAGGTATTAAACAAATGGTTACATAATTAACACTAAACATGTTAGCATTCTAATGCAATGAAGAAGTAGAGCATAAAGAGAGTAGCCATTATGTTCAGTTTCATAACTTTTTCTTTTTTTCTTTTTTGCAGTACGCGGGCCTCTCACTGTTGTGGCCTCTCCCATTGTGGAGCACAGGCTCTGGACACGCAGGCTCAGCAGCCACGGCTCACAGGCCCAGCCACTCCGCGGCACGTGGGATCTTCCCGGACTGGGGCATGAACCCGCGTCCCCTGCATCGGCAGGCGGACTCTCAACCACTGCGCCACCAGGGAAGCCCCAGTTTCATAACTTTTTCTACATAATTATGAGAGCGATCTCCTGAGTACATTGCCTGTTACTCTAAGTTTTCTCTGGAAGGAATATATCACCCAATCAGTGTCTTAAGGTTAAGGTAGCTATATTATTTATTATCCAAAACAGCTCCCTGGTGTTAATAATTATTCTGGGATAATGACCATACGACAGGACCAACGATTACTGTCTTTAAAGGGTCGGGGGGGAGAGGAGTCAAAGTAAAAAAAAAGTTATGAGAAGGACAATGGTAAATTTGTCAAGCAAGTGAGCAGTGTTTTTCCTGTGATGAATCAGGGGGAAAAGAAAAGAATTGTTTAGAGAAGTCCAATGGGATGTAGTTAAGCATGAACCTAAAACAAAGGAAAAAGTGATCTGAGTAAATACCAAGGAAAAATTTCTAACAACCAAGACTGATTATAAAAGATATTCCCAGGGGAAGGTATTTTAGTCAATGTGAACTGAGATATCGAAAATTAAAATGGAGACTATGTATGTATGTAATTTTATATATATATATATATATATACTGTAAGAAATATGCCTTCACAATGAAAAGCTAATTAAACTGAGAAAACATTTCTACCTCTAATTCTTAATACCCTTGAATTTTCTGAAGTTTCTTTATTTTTTTTAAGGCAAAGAGCACATCTTAGAGATTGTGTTCACTAATCTCACTTGAGATACTGAAAATATTGAGACCAATCATTGGCACAGCTCAGATCATATCCTAGTTATAATCTGTTCACTTTGTTTCTGCGTAAAACGTAGAACCTATGGCTAAAAGGCTGAAGAGTTCATTCTTAAGAGATTAATTTACAAAAGACATAATTTAAATGAATGCCTTCACTGAGCACCACAGAAAGACCATCTGAGATATCTGAGGTGGAAGTGCAAATTTAAAAAAAAACAAAGAAAACTGGTTTTGTTTGGAATGGGAAGGAGAACGAGGCAGAATTCTAGCCTCTATAAATATTACACAATCCTTTTAACTTGAAAAGAATCAAAATTCATTTGGCCTAAAATATTTGGATGCTTGTCTCAGTTACTCTGTTAGTATAAAACTGGTCTCCTCTGCATAGCAATAAGAATTGGAAGCCAAATTAAATGGTGCTGGTGACTCAGCATAAGGTGTCCTCTCTACTTTGGGGAGAAGGAGATGGAGAGTAGAGGACACTGAAACCAGGAACTCTGACTTAAAATGGAACATCTGATCCTTAAAGATCCCCTGGTACTTGCTGTCAGAGATGTCAGCTGGATTTCAGTTCAGATAATTACATTTTGCTGGTCTAATGCCCCTAGCAGTTTCAAGTGGGCTCTTCATTTTCCATCAGAAATTACTCTGCATGTGATGCTGTGTTTAATTAAACAGCTTCCATGTGGTAGTCCACAGGTGGTGTTGTTTCTGTGGTCAGTGAAGTGATCTCTCTACATGCCCATGCCAGTCACATTACCCAGGCTTGAATTGTCTCCAGGGAAGTTTCTAATCTAAGATCCTCAGTGAAGAAAATAAATTTATCTTTAAGAAAGAAAGGTGACTTTAGAAATGTAATAAGACATAGAGGGTTTTGTTGGGTTTTGTCTCTGTTTTAGCATACTGAATTTCAAGGTGCCTCCTCAGTATGTATTCCAGTGAGCCGATTTAGTCTGGGCTGTCTGTGCTTGCTCATTTTACAAGAGCCTTGGGATAAGTATCAGTCTTGGTAGGAAACGTGAATGATGGGAAGATCTAAGGCAATTCATTGATGTTCATTCCAAGGATCTGTGAGAACCAGGATGATTAAATGGTCAGGGAATCCTCAGACTCATTTTCCTCATTTTCCTCATTTTACTGAAAATATTCTCAATTGAATAATTTAATCAGATGGAACTCAGGTGAAGAATCCATATGTAAACTACCCAAAGTAAAAATTACTGTACTGAACTCAAGGCCAATATCTCACCTCAGAACTTTTATTGTTCTTAAATAGATTCAATTAAGAATTTTATCTATAGGTATAATTCTACCTCAGAAAAATTTCCAATTTTTTTAAAAATAAAAATCACTTTCATATTTTTAATCTAACATAAACAGAATGAGTCCTTTGAAGTAATATATTCTGATCAATGCAATATGTTTTATATATGTTAAAATGCCAACTTTTGTAAATTGAAGTTACAGAGAGGACATTGTGATTGTCAAAAAGGAAGAATATTAAGATTTTGTAATTTTACCTATTTAAAAAACATCATAAGGGATATATATGAGAGAAGATGGAGAAAAATCTGGTAAATTTTGGAGCTAATTTCTGTACTGGTCCACTTAGGTACACTATCTTAATGATTTTAATGGTAGTACTATAGAGAATATTGAAATAAAAAGTCTTTCATCACTGGTTATTTATTTGTGTGGTCCTCATTTGTTGTAATAATAACAATATTGACAATTACGGTAATTCTTATAATTTCATATTATTGGTAATTTCAAAATATCAAATGGTTACAAAATGATATCATTGAATTGGTCAGTAAATGAGTCTTTTTTTTACCCAGGAGAAAGAGTGCCTTGTTTTGGTTTGCTGGAAACTGATAAAGGAAAGAGAAAGAGCAGCATTTCTGGGGTTTTCTGCGATTTCATTTTTTTAAAAGAGAAGAGTAATGCAAGTATTCACTTACATGCTAAATTATGAAACGTACTCCATTATGAAGTTTTAGAGAAAAAAAAAAGAAACATGCCTAGTCACTCTGTTTTGCACAATGAAGGAAAACCCCAGAAAACAGCGGCAACTCGTTATCAACTCTCCCTCATCCTCACCACTGAGCTTCATTTGTATGCTTTCTAGACAATTTCAGAAGAAAAACTAAGGTTGAAATTTTCAAGTTGTTGAGATGGCAAAGCTCTTTTGAGAAAAGTTGACATTCTACCATTTGAGAAAGGAATTCTACCAACAACAAGCTAGTCTCTCAAAATAAATTCTTACTTTGACACTTGTGAGTTATCCACTATGCCGGTGATCTGAAAGAATTTTTCATCATAGAGTGACATTTTTTCTGTAATAATAATCTTTCACATTTCTAGACTATTATCATCCCAGTTTTGTTTATGTGTTTATACATTTATCTCCTTTCTGTTCCAGAAAAACTTTCAGATACCTATCATGGACAGAGAAGGTAAAACGAGATCAAATGAAACACAGATTACACAAATGAAGGAAGTGGTCTCAAGGGAAGAATGCGAAAGGGAACAAAATGAGGATGTTTGTTAGGAAGACTTACGGGGTAAATGCTTTAAGATTTTTTTTCACTGCTTCAAGAGGGTGTACATTTATTAGTAGGCAATATAAGGGTAAGAATATTCTTTTACTCAGGAGAAGCTCAATTATTCTTGGAATTGAGACCAACAGTGGCTTCTGCCATGAGTCTTTATAAAAGAAGATATGGCAATGTTATGAGTAATACCCTTGCTGCATCCTTACCTATTATGGAGAGTGAAATATAATTATTGTCTGTCTAGCTCTGTACTTTAATGGCTAGCTATGTGACCTCAGGAAACTTATTTAACTTAGTTACTAAGTCCCACTTTTCACATTTGTAAAGTGTGACCTCATCATAAACTGAGGTGAGGATTAAGTGAGATGATGCACATAAAGTGGCATGTAGCAAACACTCAGTAAATGTTAGCTCTTCCTAATCTGTGGTTCCTTGGGGATGCAAAGGCACTTACTTCATTGTTAACCCAAATAACTATCGTTACAGGATATTTATTGTAAGAATAAGTAATGTGAAGATTTGCAGTGTTGATTGTATGTTTTTAAATAAACCACACACACAATTTTGATTTTTATCTGTTTCTTGGATCATTTTATATAGTAATCTTAGCCTAACATCTGACATAAGTTGAAGAAAGTTTAGCATTTTTTTTTATCAACTCCCAGGTTGATTACAAGAACAAAAATTTACAAAATAGCTGGTTCTGTCAAGTGCTGAGAAGGGACTTGAGGAGTTCCCAAAATCAGCAAAAATGTGAATTAGGAGATAATTCAGACCAGCTAAGTAGACAATAAATGAATCCTTTTATTGTTTTTTTTCCCTTTCTACAAATCATTTCCTCATTTTAAGTAAAGAAGGAAATAGAAGGCTGAGAACTTTGGCTGGAAATGGCTTTTTCAAAGCATTTCTCACAAGTGAGGAAAGGAACTGGAGGTTGCCAGCTTCTGTAGGAAGAGCTGTGTGTCCACTACCACACAGAGATGAAAGAGCCACATTTTCCTAAGTATTTTTCTGTGATTGGAATTACAAAGAGTGATGAATTTAAAAGGTCAGCAGTTGATGCTTGTTTTTTAGCGTAGTTCTGGCTGGGAAATGGTATTTTCAGAGAATGGAACTTATAAGTGAATTCTATGTCTTACACAGAAATAACTTCAATCAGAGCAAAAAAAAATTTAGGTGATCCATCAAATTTACTGAATAGTTAGTTTTGTATAACAAAATCTGCTAATACAATTGGTAATCTCTTAAATAGGTTTCACTTTAACTCCTGAAACAAAATAACATGAGTAACTTTCTTAATTTTCTTTCTTTTCTCAGACATGCAGTAGAATAAAACTATTCCCTATATATTTCTTCCCTTTATCTTGCTCATGACAGAAGTTTTACTGGGTATGCTACATGTTACTTACTTTTGGCATATCCCTTAAACCTTCTTTCTACAGTGTTAGTAGCTTTTTGCTCTAAAACGATCATACCCCCTTTTCCTTCCACTATTCTAAAGGAGAGAAAGTGATATGTGAAAAGACCAGCTGTGTTGGGAGACCTTAGATTCTTGTTCTAACTGTGCCACTAGCTAATAGTATGAGGTCATTCAAATAATTTATCTTTAATTTTTTCATGTTTATATTCTAGACAAACTTAGTGATTGTGCTTTTTAAATATAAAAAATTCCTTGAAGTAGAAATACTTCTTGAAGTAAAAATTTTCCTTAGAAACTCAATATGTAAATTAGATAAAAGCTGAATCCTCTTGTTGAAATGAGTTGTCTTCTGTTCTGCCAGCCACTCCTTCCTCTTGCCTTTTGTTGCATTCCCTGAGATATCTGCAATGAACCCCTAGGGCAATGTTTCTTAAAGAACAGTCCTTGAAACACTGGTGGCTCCTGATGGTCTTTGGGTAGTTTGAAAGAGTTTGGGTGCTTTAAGACGATAAAATAAAATGTTTGTTCACATACATTTCATAAATTTGAAATGTAACAGTAATAATGTATAATATAAAATAATGCACAATATAAATGTAATAAAGAAATGTCTTCCTGTTCTGAATAATAATTATGTTTCAAGGATTGTATACTTGCTACAATTCTGCATTAATCTATTTGTTTATATAACTTATGTCCACATCATTTGTGTATTAGTTTTGTTTATCGCTAACCCTATTTTATTGTTGTGATCATAGAACTGTATATATTCTGAATTCACAAAATGGATCAATAATTTAACTATACTTCACTGAGGCATTCAGTTAATGATAAAATAATAGTATAAATGATGTAATTCAAAAAGGTTTTATAATCATTATGAATGAAGACTCCAGTTTCAATATGAATATGAATCTTTTGCTGCTGGGACAAGTGAAACTTGAGCAGGGGCAGCCATTTCTGGCATTTACACAGGGGACACGTTAGGGGCAGTCCAACTCTCTGTAAGTATGACGATTTTATAAGAATAGCCAAAGCAAGAGCTTGACTAGGAAACATGTTCATGAATATTTGGAAATCCAACTTATCTAGATCAGTCAGATATTTGCCCCTGGTCCCTAGTATGTTTTCTGTTATGGGACTTTTTCAAATAGTAGGAGGGAGCCACAGAAGGTTTTATGTAATTTTCAGAATTACATAGTGAAATCTCTGATAAAAGAATTGATTATATCTATGGAAAGAAAAAAAATACTAATATTGATATTAATGTAGTGTCACCAAAATGAAGAAAAGCTAAAAGTAGATTTAAATTTTTAGTTCTTATGTTAAAAACATATAAAGATACATACTGGGTAATAAGTTTATAAAATCATACACAGAGTTAGTGACAATATCATACTTGGAAAGAAAGAATAAACATTTTGCAATATTATTTTATAACATGTCAGTGGAATACTCTGAAAAAGGAATTAATACTATATGTCCATGAGAACAGGAATTTGTTTTAAATTGGATGTAGTAACTAACATGCGGATTATGAATCAGTTTTGAGTAAATATATAACAAGTGTATGAGGGAGAAGTGTTTTACAATTTTTTGTTTATGGCTTAAAACTCTTTGTGATAGTTAAGTTTATGTGTCAACTTGATTGGGCCACCATGTATCCAGATATTTGGTCAAACGTTATTCTGGGTGTGTCTGTGAGGAAGTTTTTTGGATATTAACATTTAAATCAATAGACAAGTGTGATCAAGATGGCAGAGTAGGGGAACATGAAACTCACCTCCCCCACATGAACACATCAACAGTACCTCTACATGAGGAAAATTCTTACTGAAAACTAACTGGAGACTGGCAGAAAGACTCTTGTACAACAAAGGCTCTAAGAAAGATCCACACAAAACTGGGTAGGAAGGGAAGAGAAGTGGCCAGGTCAGGACCTGTGCCCTGGAGAGGGAACTCAGAGGAAAAGGGAGATCACATGGGCAGAGACTCTCTCTGGGGAGTGAGCAGTTCCAGTTATATATTGTCCAACACAAGGAAGAGGGTCCCCCTTGGCTGGTTGGAAGGCTGGTGGGACTAACAGGAGGATTGTGGGAAGCCTGGGCTCTGCTCATGAGGAGTGTGAATGCTGACTAGCACCCATGGTGGAACAGAGAGAGCAGATTGAAAACTGCACAAGTGGCTGCCCAAGTTCTCCCACCCTGATGTGTGCCCTAGCCTGAGCTGAATGAATGTTCCAGCCCCATTTACTTCACATTATAGCTCCACACTGGAGTGAAGGCTGCCATGACCAAGGAAAGAATTTGGCCATGGAATGCAGAGGTGACTCAGACATGAGGTGATATCAGAGAAGGGCAGGAGCAGCCATTACTGGCACTTACACAGGGGACATACTAGGGACAGTCCAAATCTCTGACAGCAGCTGGACCACCACATTCCTAATTTATGTCTCCCTGCCTCTCTTTCCCCTGGTAACCAAAATTTGTTTTCTATATCTGTGAGTCTGTTTCTGCTTTGTACAATATATAGATTCATTTGTATTATTTTTTAAATTCCACCTATAAGTAATATCATATAATATTTGTCTTTCTTTGTCTGATTCATTTTTTTTACTAGCATAATACTGTCTAAGTCCATCCATGTTGGAGAGCAAAATGTCATTCTTCTTTATGGTTGAGTAAAATTCCATTATATATATGTGTGTGTATGTATACCTATATATCTGTATATCTATCTATCTATCTATCTATCTATCTATCTATCTATACACACATACCCACACATACCAAATCTTCTTAACTTACCATCTTTTAATGAGCCCTTGGGTTGTTTCCATGTCTTGGCAATTGTAAATAATGCTGCTAAAAACATTGGGGCAATATATCTTTTTGAATTAGAGTTTTTGTTTTTTCTGGATATATGCCCAGCAGTGGGATTGCTGGATCATATTGTAACTCTATTTTAGTTTATTTATGGAATCTCCATACTGTTTTACATAATGAATGCACTTGAAAAGAATGTGTTTTCTCAAACAGCTCATACAAATCAATAACAACAACAACAACCCAAACAAAAAATGGGCAGAAGACCTA
The DNA here is from genome assembly GCF_949774975.1 of Lagenorhynchus albirostris. Classification (NCBI taxonomy): domain Eukaryota; kingdom Metazoa; phylum Chordata; class Mammalia; order Artiodactyla; family Delphinidae; genus Lagenorhynchus; species Lagenorhynchus albirostris. Next base: position 35,448,729 of record NC_083098.1, on the reverse strand, counting down.
AATAAACATTTCTCCAAGGAAGACATGCAAATGGCCAATAGGCACAAGAAAAGATGCTCAACGTTACTAATTATTAGAGAAATGAAAATCAAAACTACAATAAAGAGCAATCAAGATGGCAAAGTAGTAGGACATGAACCTCACCCTCGCCCACATCTACAACAAAAATACATCTACGTGTGGAATGATTCTCACAGAATATCTACTGAACGTTGGCAAAAGACCTCAGGCTGATGAAAGGGCAAGACAATCTCCATGTAACCAGGTAGGATAAAAGAAAAAAAAAGCAAAAAAGGAATCAAGAAGGGACCTGTGCCCCTAAGAGGGAGTTGTGAAAGAAGAAAGATTCCTGCACCCAGGGAAACCACCTCACTTGCAGGGAAATTGGCCAGGACAGAAGGGTAGCTTCAGAGGTTCAGAGCCTCAGAGGAGAATGCAGCAGCCAGTTTGCAGCAGCCAGAGAAGAAGGAGAACTGTACAGATGAGTCAGTGCTGTCACCCCGTACTCCCCAGCCTGACACGCATGTCCACCAGTGCTGGCAGGGGCTGGATGCTGGAACTCGGGCTCCAGAGATCAGAACCAGGCAGAAGACTGGGGTTGGCTATGTGGAGACAGACTGGGGGAGGGAGGGCAGGAATCCAGTATGACCATGGCTGGAATGCAGAGGAAGCCTGAGCTGTCTTAAAGACCAGTTGCCATTGTTTGGGTGGGGTGCACAGGGGAGGGGCAGGATCTGGATGGTAGCTTTTTCCCTGTGTGCTCCCAGAGGGCAAGACACTGCCTGCATGGGCTCCAGGAGTGGTCACGAGCCTCCACCACCACCCACCTTGATGCCAGGTGTTGTCAAGAGCCCTCACTGACACCTTCCCAGACCCCAGGAGCAGTTGCAGGCCTCCACCCACTCCCTCCTCTGACAACTCCCTCCTGGAATACAGGAGTGATCTCGGGCCACCAATGACTCCCTCTTGGAAACAAAGAGTGGCTGTGGGCCCCTGCCAACTCCCTTCCTGACCCCAGGAGTAGTCAAGAGCTCCAGCTGCCTCCCTCATGCAACCCAGCAGTGGTTAAGAGCCACCACTGGTCACATCACATGTCCCGGGGGTGTATCTGAGCCATCCACTGCCACCGAGAACTCCAAGACCAGGCACCAGCCACCACATCTGCACACCCCCCATCAAGGGGATAAAGACCAGCACACAGTGAGGAAAGAGGCAACAGGTATCCATACTAAAAACAGCCCTCCCACCATATATATTAAACCCACATAAGCTACACAGGGATGACCCCACGTATAAAGAGCCCTCCAAGACCACAGTAGATAATTGTTTCTCCTAAACTCACAGAGTAAGAGAAATATAAGTAAAATGAAGAATCTCACCCAGTTAAAAGACCAAAAGCATTCTCCTAAAAGAAGAAACAACGAAGCAGACCTCTTCATTCTAATAGACACTGATTTCAGAAAGGAGATAATAAAAATACTTACTGAAGAAATTAAGAAAGTCTATCAACAGAAATGCAGAGTACTGTAAAAAGGAACTAAAAACTATAAAGAGGAACCAAGAAAAACTATAAAACTCATTTGCAGAGATGAAAGCTGAGCTAAAGGCAATGAATAGCAGAATGAATAATGGAGAAGAATGAATAAGTGACCTGGAAGATAGAATAATGAAAATCACCCAATCAGGACAGCAGACAGAAAGCCAAATGAAAAAAATATGAAAGCAATATAAGAGATCCATGGGATACTATAAAGCATGCCAACCTATTCATAATAGGGATTCCAGAAGGGGAGAAAAAAGAAAAGGAGATCAAAAAGGTATTTGAAGAAATTATGGCTGAAATCTTCCTAAACCTAATGAAGAAAACAGATATCCAGGTACAGGAAGCACAGAGGGTCGCAAAAAAGATAAACCAAAAGACATATAATAAAAATGGCAAAAGTTAAAGAGAGGATTCTAAACGCAACAAGAGACAATAAAGAGTTAATTATAAGGGAACCCACATAAGGCTATCAGCTGATTTCTCTACAGAAACATTTCAGGTCAGAAGGGAGTAGCAAGAGATATTCAAAAAGTCCTGATAGGGAAAAATCTGAAACCTAGGATACTCTACCCAGCAAGATTATCATTTAGAATAGAAAGAGAGGTAAAGAATTTCTCAAAAAAGCAAAAAATAAAAGAATATGCAAAATTAAAACTATCCTAAAGAAAATATTGAAAGGTCTTCTCTAAACAGTAAAGAAGTAAAAATCTATAGGAAAGAGAAAATCACAGTTGGAAAATATATCACATAACTAAGCCAGCACACAGATTAAAAAAAATCAAAATGTTTTCTGTGAAAGTGATGATAACATGAAGATGTAAAAAAGGATATAAAAATTATTAAATGTGGGGGAGGAGAGTAAGAAAATGTAGATTTCAGGGCTTCCCTGGTGGCGCAGTGGTTGAGAGTCTGCCTGCCGATGCAGGGGACACGGGTTCATGCCCCGGTCTGGGAAGATCCCACGTGCCGCGGAGTGGCTGGGCCTGTGAGCCATGGCCGCTGAGCCTTCATGTCCGAAGCCTCTGCTCCGCAATGGGAGAGGTCACAACAGTGAGAGGCCCATGTACCACAAAAAAAAAAAAAAAAAAAGAAAATGTAGATTTCTTTTTCCCTAGAATATCTATGGGCTTATATGACTATGAGTCTAAAGCAAGTAGATCTAGGAAGCGGTTAATATACTTGAAAAACAGGGTAACCACAAAGAAAAATATAAAATAGATCTACAAAAAAAAAAAAGAGAGAGAGAACTTAAGTATTATACAAAAGAAAATCATCAAGGCACAAAAGGAAAAAGAAAAAGAACAGGACAAAGAAGAAATATAAAATCAATAGGAAAACAAGGTTTAAAATGGCAATAAATACATATCTATTAATAATTACCCTAAATGTCAATGAACTAAATGCTCCAATCACACAAAGTGGCAGACTGGATAAAAAAAACAAGAGCCTATGATATGCTGCCTACAAGAGACCCATTTTTAGTGCAAAGGACACATATAGATTGAAAGTGAAGGGAAGGAAAAAGATATTTAATGCAAATGGAAATGACAAGAAAGTGGAGGTGGCAATACTCATAGAAGACAAAGTAGACTTTAAAACAAGGTCATAAAGAAAGATAAAGAAGGACATTATATAATGATAAAAGGATCAATACAGGAAGAGGATTTTACACTTGTCAACATAAGTGTACCTAATATAGGAGCATCCAAATACATAAAACAAATAATAACAGACATAAAAGGAGAAATTGACAGGGATAAAATAATAGTAGGAGACTTTAACACCCCACTGACATCAATGGACAGATCTTTCAGGCAAAGAATCAATAAGGCAACAGAGATACTAGGTGATACAAAAGAAAAGTTAGACTTGATATTTTCAAGATATTACAACCAAAAAACCCAGAATACACATTATTTTAATGTGCACATGGAACATTCTCTAGAATTGACCACATACTTGGGCACAAAGGAAGCCTCAACAAATTTAAGAGTACAGAAATTATCCCAAGCAGCTTTTCTGACCACAGCAGCATGAAACTAGAAATTAACCAAAGAAAAAGAAATGAGGAAAAAAAATGATTACATGGAGACTAAACAACTTGTTACTAAAAAACCAATGGGTCAGCGATGAAATCAAAGAGGAAATTAAAAAATACATTGAGACAAATGACAATGAAAACACAATCATACAAAATCTATGAGATTCAGCAAAAGCAGCTATTAAAGGGAAGTTCATAGCAATACAGGCCTTCCTCAAAAACAAGAAAAATCTCAAATAAACAACCTAATCTACTGCTTAAAAGAATTAGAAAAAGAAGAACAAACAAAACCTAAAGTCAGCAGAAGGAAAGAAATAAAGATCAGAGAGGAAATAAATAAAATAGAGATTTAAAAAACAATAGAAAAATTCAATAAAACCAACAGTTGTTTCTCTGAAAGGATAAGCAAGATTGATAAACCTGCAGCCAGGCTTACAAAGAAGAAAAGAGAGAGAACACAAACAAAATAAGAAATGCAAAAGGAGACAAAACAACTGATACCACAAAAAACCATAAGGGAATGCTCTGAACAATTATATGCCAACCAATTCCACAACCTAGAAGAAATGGACAAGTTTCTAGAAACATGCAACCCACTAAAATTGAATCAAGAATCAATTTCTTCCTTTATGTTTGTTAATATTTGCTTTATATATTTAGCTGCTCTTGTATAGGGTACATATATAGTAACAAGTGTAATAGCTTCTTCTTGTATTGATCGCCTTATTTTTATTTATTTTTATTAGAGTATAATTGCTTTACAATGTTGTGTTAGTTTCTGCTGTAAAATGAAGTGAGTCAGCTATATGTATGCATATATTCCCTCCCTCCTGGACCTTCCTCCAACCCCCCACCCCCAGTTCCACCATCTAGGTCATCACAGAGCACCAAACTGAGCTCCCTGAGCTATAGAGCAGGTTCCCACTAGCTATGTATTTTACACATGGTAGTGTATATATATCAATCCTAATCTCCCAATTCACCCCATGCTCCCCTTCCCCGTCTGTGTCCACGTGTCCATTCTCTACCTCTACATCTCTATTCCTGTCCTATAAATAGGTTCTTCTGTACCATTTTTCTAGATTCCACATATATGCGTTAATATACAATATTTTTTTTCTCTTTCTGACTTACTTCACTCTGTATGATAGACTCTAGGTCCATCCATATCTCTACATATGACCCAATTTTGTTCTTTTTATGGCTGTGTAATATTCCATTGTATATATGTACCACATCTTCTTTTTCCATTCATCTGTTTTTGGACATTTAGGTTGTTTCCAAGTCCTGGCTATTGTAAATAGTGCTGCAAAAATCACTGGGAAAATTATGGTTTTCTCAGGTTATATGCCCAGTAGTGGGACTCCTGGGTCATATGGTAGTTCTATTTTTGTTTTTTCAGAAACTCCATACTGTTCTCCACCATGGCTGTATCAATTTACATTCCCACCAACAGTGCAAGAGGGTTCCTTTTTCTCCACACCCTCTCCAGGATTTATTGTTTCTAGATTTTTTTATGATGACCATTCTGAATGGTGTGAGGTGATACCACATTGTAGTTTTGATTTGCATTTCTCTAATAATTAGTGATGTTGAGCATCTGTTCATGTGTTTGTTGGCCATCTGTATGTCTTCTGTGGAGAAATGTTTATTTAGGTCTTCCACCATTTTTTTATTTGGTTGTTTGTTTTCTTCATATTGAGCTCCATGAGCTGCTTGTATATTTTGGAGATCAACATTTTGTCCACTTCTTCGTTTGAAAATATTTTCTCCCATCCTGAGGGTTTTCTTTTCATCTTGTTTATTGTTTCCTTTGCTGTGCAAAAGCTTTTAAGTTTAATTAGGTCACATTTGTTCATTTTGATTTTATTTTCATTTCTCTAAGAGGTGGGTCAAAAAAGATCTTACTGGGGTTTATGTCAGAGAGTGTTTTTCCTATGTTTTCCTCTAAGAGTTTTATAGTGTCCAGTCTTACATTTAGGTCTATATTTCATTCTGAGTTTATTTTCGTGTATAGTCTTATGTAGTGTTCTAATTTCATTCTTTTACATGTAGCTGTCCAGTTTTCCCAGCACCACTTATTGAAGAAGCTGTCTTTTCTCCATTGTATATTCTTTCCTGCTTATTCATAGATTAGGTAACCATAGGTGCATGTGTTTATCTCTGGGCTTTCTATCCTGTACCCTTGATATACATTTCTGTTTTTGTGCCAGTGCCATACTGTCGACTACTATAGCTTTGTAGTATAGTCTGAAGTCAGGGATTCTGATTTCTCCAGCTCCGTATATCTTTCTCAAGATTGCTTTGGCTATTCGAGATCTATTGTGCTTCCATATAAATTGTAAAATTTGTTGTTCTAATTCTGTGAAAACTGCAATTGGTAATTTGATAAGGGTTGCATAGAATCTGTAGATTGCTTTGGATAGTATAGTCATTTTCTCAATATTGATTCTTCCAATGCAAGAACATAGTATATTTCTCCATCTGTTTGTGCCATCTTTGATTTCTTTCATCAGTGTTTTATTGTTTTCTGCATACAGGTCTTTTTGCCTCCTTAAGCAGGTTTATTCCTAGGTATTTTATTCTTTTTGTTGCACTGGTAAATTGGAGTGTTTCCTTAATTTCGTGTTCTGATTTTTCATTGTTTGTGTATAGGAATCTAGAGATTTTTGTGCATTAGTTTTGTATCCTGCTACTTTACCAAGTTCATTGATGAGCTCTATTAGTTTACTGGTGGCATCTTTAGTATTTTCTATATATAGTATCATGTCATCTGCAAATTGTGATAGTTTTACTTCGTATCATCCAATTTGGATTCCTTTTATTCTTTTTCTGCTCTGATTGCCAGTCTAGGACTTACAAAACTATGCTGAATAGGGGCAAGAGTGGATATCTTTGTCTTGTTCCTGATCTTAGAGGAAATGCTTTCAGTTTTTCACCATTGAGAATGATGTTTACTGTGGGTTTGTTATGTTGAAGTAGGTTCCATCTATGCCCACTTTTTGGAGAGATTTTTTATCATAAATGGGAACTTTGTCAAAAGCTTTTTTTCTGCATCTATTGAGATGATCATATGGTTTTTATTGTTTAATTTGTTAATAAGGTGTATCACACTGATTGGTTTGCATACATTGAGGAAGCCTTGCATTCCTGGGATAAATTCCACTTGATCATGGTGGATGGTCCTTTTAATGTATTGTTAGATTCTGCTTGCTAATATTTTGCTGAGGGTTTTCCATCTATGTTCATCAGTGATATTGGTCTGCTGTAATTTTCTTTTTTTGTCATATCTTTGTCTGGTTTTGGTATCAGGGTGATGGTGGCCTCGTAGAATGAGTTTGGGATTGTTCCTCCCTCTGCAATTTTTTGGAAGAGTTTAAGAAGGATAAGTGTTAGCTCTTCTCTAAATGTTTGATGGAATATGCCTATGAAGCCATCTGGTCCTGGACTTTTGTTTGTTGGAAGATTTTTATTTATGGTTTCAATTTCAGTACTTGTGATTGGTCTATTTATATTGTCTAATTCTTCCTGGCTCAGTCTTGGAAAATTGTACCTTTCTATGACCTTTTCCATTTCCTCTAGGTTGTCCATTTTATTGACATATAGTTGCTTGTAGTAGTTTCTTATAATCCTTTGTATTTCTGCAGTGTCTGTTGTTACTTACCCTTTTTTGTTTCCAATTTTATTGATTTGAGTCCTCTCCCTTTTTTTCTTGATGAGTCTGGCTAATGGTTTATCAATTTTGTTTTTCTTCTCAAAGAACCCTTTCCTTCTACTAACTTTGGGTTTTGATTTATTTTTTTTTTCTCTAGTTGCTTTGGGTGTAAGTTTAGAATTTTTGTTTGAGATTTTTCTTGTTTCTTAAGGAGAGATTGAATTGCTATAAACTTCCCTCTTAGAACTGCTTCTACTACATCCCATAGGTTTTGGGTTGTTGTGTTTTCATTGTCATTCGTTTCTATGTATTTTTTGATTTCCTCTTTGATTTCTTCAGTGATCTCTTGTTTATTTAGCAGTGCACTGTTTAGCCTCCATATGTTTTCGAGTTTTTCTTTTTTTTTTTTACAGTTTATTTCCCTGTAATTGATATCTAGTCTCATAGTGTTGTGGTCAGAACAGATGCTTGATATGACTTCAGTTTTCTTAAATTTACCAAAGCTTGATTTGTGACCCAGATGTGATCTATCCCAGAGAATGTTCCATGTGCATTTGAGAAGAAAGTGTAGTCTGCTGCTTTTGGGTGGAATGTTTTATAAATATCAATTAAATCTATCTGGTCTAATGTGTCATTTGAAGTTTGTGTTTCCTTATTTATTTTCTTTCTGGATGATCTGTCCATTTGGTGTAAGTGGTTGTTAAAGTCCCCCACTATTACTGTGTTATTGTTGATTTCCCATTTTCGGCTATTACCATTTGTTTATATATTGAGGTGCTCCTATCTTTGGTGCATACATATTTATAATTGTTATATCTTCTTGGATTGATCCCTTGATGGGGGTGGTGTAGTATCCTTCCTTATCTCTTATAACAGTCTTTATTTTAAAGTGTATTTTATCTGACATGAGTATTGTTACTCCAGCTTTCTTTTGATTTCCATTTTCATGGAATACATTTTTTCATCCCCTCACTTTCATTTTGTATGTGTCCTTAGGTCTGAAGTGAGTCTTTTCTAGACTGCATATATTCAGGTCTTGTTTTTGTATCCATTCATCCAGTCTGTGTCTTTTGGTTGAAACATTTAATCATTTACATTCAGGGTAATTATCGATATGTATGTTTCTATTACCAGTTTCTTAACTGTTTTGGGTTTGTTATTGTAGGTCTTTTTCTTCTCTTGTGTTTTCCACTTAGAGAAGTTCCTTTAGCATTTGTTGTAAAGCTGGTTTGGTGGTGCTGAATTCTCTTAGCTTTTGCTAGCCTGTAAAGTTTTTGATTTCTTTGTTGAATCTGAATGAGATCCTAGCTGGGTAGAGTAATTTGGTTGTAAGTTTTTCCCTTTCATCGGTTTAAATATATCCTGCCACTCCCTTCTGGTCTGCAGAGTTTCTGCTGAAAAATCAGCTGATAAACTGGGGATTTCCCTGTATGTTATTTGTTGTTTTTCCCTTGCTGCTTTTAATATTTTTTCTTGGAATTTAATTTTTGTTAGTTTGATTGTGTTGTTTGGCATGTTTATTCTAGGATTTATCCTGTATGGGATTCTCTGTGCTTCCTGCACTTGGGTGGCTATTTCCTTTCTCATGTCAGGCAATTTTTTGACTATAATCTCTTCAAATATTTTCTCAGACCACTTCTCTTTCTCTTCTTCCTCTGGGACCCCTATAATTTGAATGTTGGTGCATTTAATGTTGTCCCAGTGGTCTCTGAGATGGTCCTCAATTCTTTTCATTCTTTTTTCTTTTTATTCTGCTCCTCAGCAATTATTTCCACCATTCTATCTTCCAGCTCACTTATTTGTTCTTCTGCCTCAACATTCTGCTATTGATTCATTCTAGTGTATTTTTCATTTCAGTTATTGTATTGTTCACCACTGGTTGTTCTTTACTTCTTCTAGGTCTATGTTAAACATTTCTTGTATTTCCTAATTCATGCCTCCACTCTATTACTGACATTTTTGATCATCTTTATTATCATTACTCTGAATTCTTTTTCAGGTAAGTTGCCTATTTCCTCTTCATTTATTTGGTCTTGAAGGTTTTTGCCTTGCTCCTTCATCTGTAACACATTTTTTGTCATCTCATTTCTTAAATAGGTGGGATTGTGTTCCTGTCTTACTGGTTGTTTGGCCTGAGGCTTCCAGCACTGGAGTTTGCAGACAGTTGGGTAGAGCCAGAGCTTGGTGCCAAGATGATTTTCTCTGGGAGACTTCACTCCAATGAATATTCCCTGGGGTCTGAGGTTCTCTGTTAGTCCAGTGGTTTGGACTTGGTGCTCCCACTACAGGAGCTCAGGCCCTACTCCCAGCTGGTGAACCAAGATCCCAGAAGCTATACAGCTTGCCAAAAAAAAAAAAAGAGAAAAAGGAGCAGTAAAATAACAAAGAGTAAAAAAAAAATAATAAAATTAGAAAAATAGAAAATATATTAGAAAAAATATAAATGAAAGAACAACAAGGTAAAACAGAACCACAATGACAAAAACTAGCTAAATAAATAAGGCCAGAAAAGGTCTTGGCTTTGGTGGGGCTGATCTTAGGTGAGGGTGGGGCTTAGCGCGGGGGCAGGCGCTTTGCTCAGGACCCACACATCCAGAAAAGGCCCTTGGGTGGTAGCAGGCTAGACTTAGGCTCAGTGCAGCTGGTAGGGGACTCAGAGGGTGGAGGATCTGCCAGAACCTCAGCAGGCTTCCTGGGATCAAATCTGTGGCAGAAACTCTGGCTGCATTCTCTCTCCCTTTCCCTGTTGATCCCTTCGTGGTGAGTGTGCCCTTCCAGGCATGGGAACCTCTCCTCTCCCCCAGATGCCCCTCAGGGGCACCAGTCCTGTCCTGCCTCCACTTTTCCACTGCCCCTTGTTTTCCCCCAAGTCCTATCTGGTGACTCAGGGGTTCCTCCCGTCACCTTAGGTGTCCAAGGTCTCCCACCAGTGCCTGGTAGGTGCCCTAGTTGTGAGGAAACGTGAACTCTGTGTCCTCCTGCTGCACAATCTTGACTCCATCCTCCCATTTATGCCCTTCTTTATCTTTTGTTATAGCCTTTCCTTTAAAGTCTATTTTGTCTAATAAGAGTATTGTTGCCCCCACTTTCTTGTCATTTCTGTTCTCATGAAATATTTTTAACCATTTACTCATTTTGGTCTGTGTGTGTCTTACCTGAAGTGAGTCTTCTGTAGGTAGCACATAGATGGGTTTTGTTTTTTTATCCAATCTGCCACTCTATATCTTTTGATTGGAACATTTAGTCCATTGACATTTAACATAATTATTGAAGGGAGGGGGATCAGGATTGTTGAGTAGGAAGATGTGGAGTTTACCTCCCCCCACAGATTCATCAGACATATATCTACATATGGAACAATTCTTATGGAAAACTAACTGGAAACTGGCAGGACTCAACAGCTTCATAGGGGAATTCTACCAATTATATAAAGAAGAACTAATAACCATCCATCTCAAACTATTCCAAAAAATTGAAGAGGAGTGTATACTCCTAAGTTCACTCTACAATGACACAATTATGCAATAAAAAAAGAAAATAACAGGTCAATATTGCTGGTGAATATAGATGGAAAACTCCTCAACGAAATTTTAGCAAACTGAATTCAACAATAAATTTAAAGGATGATATACCATAATCAAGTGGAATTTATTCCAGGGATGCAAGGATGGTTCAACATATACATATCAATCAATGTGACACACCACATTAACAAAAAGTAAGGATAAAAATCATATGATCATTTCAATAGTCACAGAAAAACCTTTTGATAAAATTCAACATCCATTCATGATTAAAAAAACCTCTTATCAAAGTTTATTCAAAGGGAATATATCTTAACATTTTAAAGGTCATTTATGACAGAGTCATAGCTAACACCATACTCAATGGTAAAAAGCTGAAAGGCTTTCCTCTAAAATCAGGAACAAGACGAGAATCCCCACTTTTGCCACTTCTATTTAACATAGTATTGGAAGTTCTCTCCACAGCAATTAGACAAGAAAAAGAAATAAAGTGCATCCAGTTTGGAAGGGAAGAATTAAAACTGTCAGTATTTGCAGATGTCATTATATTATATTTAGGAAACCATAAAATCTCCATTAAAAAACTATTAGAACCAATAAATGTATTCAGCAAGGGTGCAGGATATAAGACTAATATAAGTAAATTTGCTGTTTTTATATCCACTAATAATAAGCTAGCAGAAATATAACCTTTTTAAAAATCCTGCTTAAAATTGCATCAAAAGAAAGAAATACCTGGTTATAAACTTAACCAAAGAGGTGAAAGACCTATACTCTGAAAACTGTAAAACACTGATAAAGAAAATTGAAGATTATCCCAAGAAATGGAAAGATAGCCCATGATCTTTGATTGGAAGAATTTATATTGTTAAAATGGCGATACTACCCAAAGCAATCAACAGATTTAATGCTATCCCTATCCAAATACACATGACATATCCTATAGGACTAGAACAAATAATCCTAAAACTTGTATGGAACCAAAAAGATCCAGCATTGCTGAAGCAATCCTGAGAATAAAAAAGCAAAGCTGGAGTTATAACCCTTCCAGACTTCAGGTTACACTTCAAAGCTACAATAAACATCATGGTACTGACACAAAAATGGACACATCAGTGGAACAGAACAGAGAACCCAAAATAAACCTGTGGACATATGGTCAATTAATCTATGACAGAAGAGGCAAGAATGTCTATTCTACAATCTCTCTTCAATAAGTCGTACTGGGAAAACTGGACAGCTACAAATAAGTCAATGAAATTAGAATATTCCCTCACACCAAAATCTTAAAATGGATTATAGAACTAAATGTAAGACTGAAAACCATAAAACTCCTAGAAGATAACATAAGCAGAGCATTCTTTGACATAAATTGTAGTAATATTTTGGATGGATCTGTCTTCTAAAGCACAAGAAATAAAAGAAAAATAAACAGATGGGAACTAATTAAAGTTAAAAGCTTTTGTACAGCAAAGGAAACCAGCAACAAAAGGAAAATAGTAATACAACCTACTGAATTGGAGAAAATATTTGCAAATGATATGACCAATAATGGGTTAATATTCAAAATATAAACAGATCATACAACTAAATATACAAAAATTAAAAATGGACTAAATACATGAACAGACATTTTTCTAAAGAAGACATACAGATGGTCAACAGACACATGAAAAGATGCTCAACATTACTATTTATTAGAGAGATCTAAGTAAAAACCACAATGAGATATGTCCTCACACTTGTCTGAATGGTTATCATTGGAAAGTCTACAAATAACAAATGTTGGTGAGAATGTGGAGAGAACAGAACCCTAGTACACTGTTGATGGGAATGTAAATGATGCAGCCACTATGGAGAACAGTATGGGGGGTCCTTAATAAACAAAAAATAGAGTTACCATATGATCCAGCAATGTCACTCCTGGGTATACATCTGAATGAAACAAAAGCACTAATTGTAAAAGATATATGTACCCTAATCTTCACAGCAACATCACTTACAATAGCCAGAATACGGAAACAATTACTCAGCCATAGAAAAATATAAAATTCTGCCATTTGTAATAACGTGAATGGACCTAGAGAGTATTATGCATAGTGAAATAAGTCAGGCAGAGAAAGAAAAGTACAGTATGCTATCACTTTTATGTGGAATCTAAAAAAGAAAACAAATGAATGAATATAACAAAAAAGAAAGAGACTCACGTATATAGAAAGAAAAATAGTGGTTACCAGGGGGAGAGGGATGGGGAAGGGCCAAGACAGGGATATGGGATTGAGAGGTACAAACTACTATTTATAAAATAAATAAGCAACAAATATATATTGTACAGCAGGAAAATGTAAAGACCTCCCTCGACAAAGTTGCCTTGGAAAAAATGCTGATTCTTTTGAGGACCACCTCCCCACCCCCCCCGCCGATCCATAACTAAAGTCCCAGCAGGCCCCTAAAAGTGAGGTACAAAATATATCCTATGAGGATGTGCACTTTACTCCAAAGAACTACTTGAGTTTTCTAATTTATAGATAGAAATCTGGGGAACATATGTGGGAATGGATATTTAAACTTTCCACACTTAATGTTGCATCCTGGGGAGTTAGAAAGGGCTCAAACAATTTGTTTTGTTGATTGGCTGAAACATGAACCCAAAGTAGGACCATAGTGATGAGTTAGAAATGCCAGGCCTGCCTTTGTAAAGGAAGAGATTCAAAGGTTCAGGAAGATCAGAATGTTAAAATGGGCTTGTCATTTAAGACATACTTGCCCACCCTGAGAAAATCTAGAAGGCGTAACTTTCACCGACTATAAGATATAAATTTGTGAAGGGAGCCCCAGCACCTAGTATAAACTATGGGATTTTCCTCAGGACGGATCTTACAGTGGTAACTGAGGACACTGAATTGGGAAACCTAAGTGCAATGGAATTGGAGCCCTGGGTGATGGAGGCTCAACCACCAAGGCAAGGTGGGCATGGTTACTGTGAGGGACAACAGAGTTAAAGCAGCACTCAGAATAGTCTGAATAGAGCTATGGCATTGGTTAGTTGATTATGGCCTTTTTAGAAATGAAATAGACAAGAAGCCTACTAACATCTTCCTTGATCTATATAAGCAGAGAAGTTCTAGTTCAAGTGAACCCAAGTCTAACCTGAATCATAAAAACACAGTCACGGCCCCTCAATCAATTCCTAGACTTGAGCCACTTTACAGACTTGGAATGCCTTGAATGAAGAGGAGGCCAGTCCACCTTGAGGAAAAGTTCTGGAACACTGCCAACATTTATACTGTTGCTTTTTCTCTAGTCTTCCCTAAATAGACCTGTAGCTTTTTACCAGGGTAACTGTACTTTGGGGTAAAGGAAATAGACCTTTTAGAGACTACTAGACACTGGCTTTGAACTGACATTGATTCCAAGGGACTCAAAACATCACTGTGGTCTGCTAGTAGGGACTTCTGGAGGCTAGTAGGGACTTCAAAGCCAGACACTGGCTTTGAACTGACATTGATTCCAAGGGACTCAAAACATCACTGTGGTCTGCTAGTAGGGACTTCTGGAGGGACTTCTGGAGACTCCACTTTAGTGGAGTTTTAGTTCATGTCCATCTCAAAGTGGGTCAAGTGGGTGCCTGAACCCATACTGTAGTTATTTCCCCAGTTCCACAATGCATAATTGGGATAGACATAATTAACAGCTGACAGAATCTCCAACTGGTTTCATGACCTGTGGAGTGAGTCTATTATGGTAGGAAAGGCCAAGTGGAATCCATTAGAACTGCTTCTATCTTGGAAAACAGTAAACCAAAAGCAGCACTGCACCCATTGTGGGATTGCAGAGATTAGTACCACAATCCAGGACTTGAAAGATATGGGGGTGGTTATTCCACCCACAGTCCCATTCAATTTGCCTATTTGGCCTGTGCAGAAGACAGATGAATTTTTGGATAATGACAGTGGATTGTCATAAACTTAACCAGGTGGTGACTCCAATTGCAGCTGCTTTACCAAGTATGGTTTAACTACTTGAGCAAATTAGCACATTTCCTGGTACCTGATATTGAGCTGGTAACTTATTTTTTCTCTTTACCTGTCCATAAGGACCACTAGAAGCAGTTTTCACTGGTAAGGCCCAAACTACTAATTCACTGTCCTACCTCAGGGGTATATCAATGCTCTAGCCCTACATCATAACTTAGTTCTCAGTGATCTTGATCATCTTTCCCTCCCACAAGGAATCACACTTGTCAATTACACTGATGACATTAAACTGATTGGACCTAGTGAGCAAGAAGTAGCAACTACTCTAGACTTATTGGTAAGACATTTGTGTGTGAGAGGTTGAGAAATAAATCTGACAAAAATTAAGGGATCTTATACTTCGGTGAAGTTTCTAGGGGTCCAGTGGTGTGGGGCATGTTGAGATATCCTTTTTAAGGTAAAGGATGAGTTGTTACATCTGGCCCTCCTAATATCTCAAAAGGTACAATGCCTAGTGTGCCTCTTTGGATTTTGGAGGCAACATTTTCTTCATCTGGGGTGTTACTTAAGCCCATTTACCAGGGGATTTGAAAAAGCTTTTGAGTGGGTCCCAGAATAAGAGAAGGCTCTGCAACAGATCCAGCCTACCATAAAAGCTGCTCCACCACTTGGGCCACGTGATCCAGTAGATCCAGTGGTGTCAGTGGGAGATAGGGATGCTGTTTGGAGTCCCTATAGGTTAATTGCAGCATGGGCTCTTAGTATTTTAGAGCAAAGCCTTGCCATCACGCACAGATACTCTCCTTTCGAGAAACAACCCTTGGATTACTACTGGGCCTTAGTGGAGACTGAACACTAAGCATGGACAAAGTTACCATGTGACTTGAGCTGCCCTTTATGAACTGGGTATTATCTGACCTAACAAGCCATAAAGTGGGATGAGCTCTATCATCAAATGGAAGCGGTTTATAATGACTAGAGCTGAGCAGGCCCTGAAGGCACAATCAAGTTACATGAAGAAGTGACCCAAATGCCCATGATCTCCCCTCCTGCTACTCTGCCTTCTCTCCCCCAGCCTGCACCTACGACCTCATGGGGAGCTCCCTATAATCAGTCAGTATAGGAAGAGAAGACTAGGGCCTTGTTTACAGATGGGTCTGCATGGTATGCAGGCACCACTTGAAAGTGGACAGCTGCAACACTGCTGCCCCTCTCTGGAATATCCCTGAAGGATGGTGGGAAAGAGAAATCCTCCCAATGGGAAGAATTTGAGCAGAGCACCTGACTGTTTAATTTACTTGGAAGGAGAAATGGTTAGACATGTGATTATACACCAATTCATGGGCTATAGCTAATGGTTTGGTTGGATGATCAGGGCTTTGGAAGAAACATCATTGGGAAATTGGTTACAGAAAATTTTGGGAAGAGGTATGTGGATAGGTCTCTCTGAATGGGCAAAAAACATGAACATATTTGTGTTCAAGGAGAATGTTCATCAAAGTGTGACCTCAGCTGGGGAGGATTTTAATAGTCAAGAGGATAAGATGACACATTCTATGGACACCAGCCAGCCTCTCTCCCCAGCCACGCTGTCATCACCCAAAGAGCTCATGGACAAAGTGGCCATGGTGGCAGGGATAGAGGTGATACATGGGTTCAGCCACATGGACTTCCACTCACCCAGGCTGACCTGGCTACAGGCACTGCTGAGTGCCCAACCTGCCAGATGAAGAGACCGAGTGTCCATATGGCACCATTCCCTGGGGTTATCAGCCAGCTACCTGGTAGCAAGTTGATTACACTGGACAGCTTCCATCATGAAGGGGCAACACCTTTTTTTTTTTTTTTTTTTTACTGGAATAGACTCTTACTCTGGATACAGATTTGCCTTCCTTGCATGCAGTGTTTCTGCCAAAACTACCTTTCGTGGACTTACAAAATGCTTTATCTACTGTCACATATTCCACATAGCATTTCTTCTGACCAAGGAGCTCACTTCTCAGCAAATGTACTGGACCTAAGCTTACAGAACTCATTGGTTTTACTATATCTCCCACCATCCTCGAAGCAGTTGATTTGATAGAATAGAGGAATGACTTTTTTTTTCTTTGAGTATAGTTGATTTACAATGTTGTGTTAGCTTCACATGTACAGCAAAGTGAATCAGTTATACATATGCATATATCCACTCATTTTTAGATTCTTTTCCCATATAGGTCATTACAGAATATTGAGTAGAGATCCCTGAGCTATACAGTAGCTCCTTATTAATTATCTATTTTGTATATAGTAGTGTGTATATGTCAATCCTAATTTCCCAATTTATCCCTCCCCCCACTTTCCCCCTGGTAACTGTAAGTTTGTTTTCTACATCTGTGACAATATTTCTGTTTTGTAAATAA
Organism: Lagenorhynchus albirostris; assembly: GCF_949774975.1. Classification (NCBI taxonomy): domain Eukaryota; kingdom Metazoa; phylum Chordata; class Mammalia; order Artiodactyla; family Delphinidae; genus Lagenorhynchus; species Lagenorhynchus albirostris. Next base: position 35,431,587 of record NC_083098.1, on the reverse strand, counting down.
GTTCATTTGTACCATTGTTTTTAGATTCCACATATAAGTGATATCATATGATATTTGTCTTTCTCTGTCTGACTCACTTCACTCAGTATGACAGTCTCTAAGTCCATCTATGTTGCTGCAAATGACATTATTTAATTCTTTTTTATGGATGAATAATACTTCATTGTATATATGTACCACATCTTCTTTATCTGGAAAGAACTTTTGAAGACTCAGTTATAATTCCAGCTTGATGGCAATAACTTGCAGACCTGGGACAACTTTTCCCAGAAGGCTGTGTTATTTCTGAACCAGTTTCCAATATATGGTGCTGTTTCTCCTATAACTAGCATTTGTGGATTCAGGAAAAAAGGGGTGGAAATGGGAGTAGCACCACTCACTGTTACCTCTAGAGACCCACTAGCAAGATTGTTGCTTCATGTTCCCATGACCTTATACTCCGCTGGTCTAGAAGTCTTAGTTCCAGAGGGAGGAATGTTTCCACCAGGAGACATAAAGTTAAGACTGCCACTTGGCTACTTGGGGCTCCTCAGGCCTCTGAATCTATAGGCAAAGAAGGCAGTTACTCTGCTGGCTGAGGTGACTGATCCTGACTACCAAGGGGATATTGGATGATTACTCCAAAAGTAAGTGAAGAAGAGCATGTCTAGAATACAAGAGATACTTTAGGGAACCTCTTAATGTTACCATGCTCTGTGGTTAATTTAATGTCAATGGAAAGCTACAACAGTCCAATCCCGGCAGTACTACTAATGGCCCAGACTCTTCAGGAATGAAGGATTTAGTTACCCCATCAGGTAAATAACCATGACCAGCTGAGGGGCTTGTTGAAGGTAAAAGGAATACAGAATAGATAGTGGGAAAATGTAGTTATACATACCAGCTATGACCAGGTATAAAAATGACTATAATTGTCATGAATATTTTCTTATTTTATCATGAATAAAGATCAGCTCCTTTCTAATGGGAGGGAGGCCAATACCATCAATCAACTCTGGCTGATAAAAACATGAGGAAAGAAAGAGGGAGTAAAGATGGTGGAGGAGTAGGAGTACATGGAGTTCATCTCTTTACATGGATTCATCAAGAATACATCTACAGATGCAACAATTCTCACAGAACACTGGCTGAACACTAGCAGAAGACCTTGGACACTGGAAAGGAATATAAAGATCCCTACATAACTGGGTAGGATGAAAAAAAGGGAAAGGCAATAGTCAAGGCCAGGAAGTGTAGAGAGAAAGTGGGACTGGACACCTGGCGGTGGGGGGGGTGGGGATCTGAAGCAGAGGAGAGATTCTTGAATGCAGGGAAACTCCCTCTCTGACAGGGATATCAATTGGGACAGAAGAGAAGCATTTGAGGCTGTCGGAAGAGGGTGAAGCAGCCAGTCTGTGGCAGACGGGACAGAGTGAGAACTACACATATGGTCCGTACTGCAGCCCTACTTGTCCCAGACCGGGATGTGTGTTCACAGGTGTGCAAGGGGGCTGGGAGCTGGAGCGTGGGGCTTGGAGAATAGGCCTGGGGTGAGAACAGCTGTTGGCTGTGGGGAGATGGACTGAGGGGACAGGAGGGAGGAAATCAGTAGCAGGGAATGCCTATGGAGAAAGACAAGACTGCCATGGAAGCAGGGTGCTACTGCTGAGTCATGCACAGAGGGAGGAGCCACTATTGTAGCCTCTCTCTCTCCACACAGGCTGGCGCCTGCTCATGAACAATAAAAGAAGCCCTCTCAGGGCTGGCCCTCAGGCACCAGCCACCAAGCAATAGAAAAAGCCCTCTCAGGGCTGGCCCTTGAGCGCATCCTGCCAGGTGCCAGAGGAAAGTCCAGCCAGGGCTGGCCCTAATGTGCCTTACACCAGATGCCAGAAAAGGCCCTCACTAGGGCCATATCTCTTGTGCCTGTGGCCACCATCTTCCCTCCACATTTGGCATCACCAGGGCTCCCATGATCAAAACAGTCATACCACCTCTGTGCCCTATCCTCACAGGGGCAGACCCAAGAGCTCCAAGGTAGCCTCAGGACCAGACTCCTGTGGGTGGACCACATACAGAAGTGGAGATAAACCAAAGCTGAACCCCAGGGATGGGGCGAATAAGGAAGAGGAGTGAAAATCTTTCCATCGGCTGAACAAGCTGCAGATTAAATCCCTATGATTGGATAAGTAGACCCTGTGTCTATGGAATATCTGAGTAGACAATGAGTGTTCCCACAAATGAAAATGGTCTATCTCTGGCAGCTGTGGACTTTGGGGGCAGCACACGTAGGAATTGGGCCAGATCAGAGTCTGAGTGGTCCCCACAGGGCCCACAGCAGGTACAAAGACTAGCTCAAAGGCAGAGGAGGGACTCTTGGGGAGGTGGAGGTGGGCTGTGGCTCATGGCCTGTGCAAGGACACTTACAGCTGAGACCACAGGGAACCATAATTGTTACTATTATTTTTAATATGTTTTGATTCATTCTGTTGTTTGTTCTGGCTTTTCTTTTCTTTTGTATTTTTTTTCATTTAGTCTTTTGGGATCTTTGTGTTTTATAATATATTGCTTATTTTTTATTCTATTTTTTTAATATTTCTATTTTTACTTGGCTTTTCTGTTGTTCTGTGTTCTTTTCCCTTATTTTTCCTTCTTCTTTTTCTTTAATATATTTTTAATTTTTTTATATTTCCATTTCTACTTTGCTTTTCTGTTGTTCTGTGGGTTTCCCCTCTTATAAAAAATCATTTTTATCTGTTTGTTCTGTTTCTTTTCTTTATTCATCAGTTGGCACACTGCTTTAGTTTTGTTTTTAGGTTTTGTGTTTTTGCTCATTTTGATTCTTATTGATTGTGTCTTTGGGTTCTTCTGTTTGTCTGGATGTGCTCTTGCTTTTTCTTTTATTTGGTTCTGTTTTTGTTTCTTTTGCATATGTGTGTGTTTCCTCATTTCTGTTTTTGTTTGATTTTGATTTTACCATTTGTCTGGAGTATTGTTAGTCTTTATTTTCTTCTTCTTTAATATATTTTAATTTTATTTTTTATATTTCTATTTCTATGTTGCTTTCTGATGTTCTGTCTTCTTTCCCCATTTTCTTTTACTTTTCTTTTTTTTGGTATCATTTTTGTCTGTTTGTTTTGTTTCTTTGCTTCCTTCTTTACTTGGCACTCTACTTGGTTTTGTTTTTGTGTTTTTGTTAGTTTTCTTTTTAATTGTTTGATTTTGTCCTTTGGTTCTTTTGTTTGTCTGGTGGTTCTCTTGCTTTTTGTTTAATTTAATTCTGTTTTTGTTTCTTTTGTGTCAGTGCATGTTTCCTTGTTTCTGTTTTGTTTGCTTGATTTTACTTTTTACCATTTGTCTGGGGTTTTATTAATCTTTTTTTTTAATCCCCTTTATTGCGAGGATGAGTGACTTGCAGGGTCTTAGTTCCTTGACTGGAAGTGAGGCCTGAGGCTCTGGGGTGGGAGCAGTGAGTCCAGGACTCTGGAGCACTAGAGAATTCCTGGCCCCAGGGAAGGTTAATTGCTGAGCACTCTCATGGAGGCCTCTATCTGAATCCAAGACTGGGCTCCACCCAACAGCCTGCAACTCCCAGTGCTGGATGCCTAACACCAAACAACAAACAAGACAGGAACACAAACCCACACATCTACACACAGACTACTTAAAGTCATACTGAGCTCACAGACACCACAAAACACACCACCTGATATGGCCCTGCTCATCACAGGGAAAAGACTCAGATCCACTCACCAGAAAGCAGGCACCAGTCCCTCCCATCAGGAAGCCTATGCAAACCACTGGACCAACCTCACCACCAGGGGCATAAAACAGAAGCAAGAGGAACTAGAACTCTTCAGTCTAGGGAAAGGAGACCTCAAATACTGTAAATTAGAAAAAATGTGAAGACAAAGAAATATCTTGTAGACAAAGGAACAAGATAAAAACCCACAAGACCAAATAAATGAAGAAGAAATAAGCAAGCTACCTGAAAAAGAATTCAGAGTAATGCTAGTAAACATGATACAAAATCTCAGAAACAGAATGGAGAAAATACAAGAAACATTTCACAAGGACCTAGAAGAAGTAAAGAGCAAACAAAGAGTAATGAACAACACAATAACTGAAATTAAGAATACTCTACAAGGAATAGCAGAATAACTGAGGCAAAAGAATGGATTAGTGAGCTGGAAGAGAGAACAGTGGAAAAAGTTGCTGCAGAGCAGAATAAAGTAAAAAGAATTAAAATAATTGAGGACAGTATCAGAGACCTCTGGGACAGCATTAAGCACACCAACATTCGAATTATAGGTGTCCCAGAAAAAGAAGAAAAAAAGTAAGGGTCTGAGAAAATATTTGAAGAGATTATAGTCAAAAACTTCACCAACATGGGAAAGGCAATAGTCAAGGCCAGGAAGTGTAGAGAGTCCCATACAGGATAAACCAAGGAGAAACAGACTGAAACATATTAATCAAACTAACAAAAATTAAACACAAAGAAAAAATGTTAAAATCAGCAAGGGCAAAGCAACAAATAGCACAAAAGGGAATACACATTAGGTTAACAGTTGACGTTACAGCAGAAAATACAGGATAGAAGGGAGTGGCAAGACATATTTAAAGTGATGAAAGAGAAAAACCTACAACTAAGATGATGCTACCTGGCAAAGATCTCATTCAGATTCAATGAAGAAAACAAAAGCTTTACAGACAAGCGAAAGCTAAGAGAATTCAGCACCATAAAACCAGCTTTACAACAAATGCTAAAGGAACTTCTCTAGGCAGGAAACACAAGAGAAGGAAAAGACCTACAAAAACTAACCAAAAACAATTGAGAAAATGGTAATAGGAAAATACATTTCAATAGGTACCTTAAATGTAAATGGATTAAAAAAGACACAGACTGGCTGAATGGATACAAAAACAAGACCCATATATATGCTGTCTACAAGTGACCCACTTCAGACTTAGGGACACATACAGACTGAATATGAGGGGATGGAGAAAAGATATTCCATGCAAATGGAAATCAGAAGAAAGCTGGAGTAGCAATATTCATATCAGATACAATAGACTTTAAGATAAAGACTATTACAAGGGACAAGGAAGGACAGTACATAATGATCAAGGGATCAGTCCAAGAAGAAGATATAACAATTGTACATATTTATACACCCAACATAGGAACATCTCAATAGATAAGGCAAATGCTAACAACCATAAAAGGGTAAACTGACAGTAACACAATAATAGTAGGAGACTTTAATATCCCACTTACACCAAAGAACAGCCATCCAAACAGAAAATAATAAGGAAACACAAGCTTTAAATGATATATTAGACCAGGTGGACTTAGTTGATATTTATAGGACTTTCCATGCAAAAACAACAGAATACAGTTTCTTCTCAAGTGCACACGGAACATTCGCCAGGATGGATCACGTCTTGAGTCACAAATCAGGCCTCGGTAAATTCAAGAAAACTGATATTGTATCAAGCATTTTTTCTAACCACAACACTGTAAGACTAGATAGCAATTAGAGGAACAAAAACGGTAAAAAATACAAACACATTGAGTCTAAACAATACTCTACTAAATAACCAAGAGATCACTGAAGAAATCAAAAAGGAAAAAAAAAATACCTAGAAACAAATCACAATGAAAACATGATTACCCAAAACCTATGGGATGCAGCAAAAGCTGTTCTAAGAGGGAAGTTTATAGCAATACAATCTAACTTCAAGAAAGAAGAAAAATCTCAAATAAACAACCTAACCTTTCACCTAAAACAATTAGAGAAGGAAGAAGAACAACAACAAATAACCCCAAAAACAAACAAATAAAAAAATCCAAAAGCTAACAGAAGGAAAGAAATCATAAAGATCAGATGAGAAATAAATGAAAAAGAAATGAAGGAAACAACAGCAAAAATCAATAAAGCTAAAAGCTAGTTATTTAAGAAGATAAAAAAAATATTGATAAACCATCAGCCAAGCTCATCAGGAAATAAAAGGGGGAAGACTCAAATCAACAGAATTAGAAATGAAAAAGGAGAAGTAACAACTGACACTGCAGAAATACAAAGGATCATGAATGATTACTACAAGCAACTCTATACCAATAAAATGGACAACCTGGAAGAAATGAACAAATTCTTAGAAAAGCACAACCTTCTGAGACTGAACCAGGAAGAAAGAGAAAATATAAACAGACCAATCACAAGCACTGAAGTTGAGACTGTGATTAAAAATCTTCCAACAAACAAAAATCCAGGACCAGATGTCTTCAGAGGTGAATTCTATGAAACATTGAGAGAAAAGGTAACAGTTATCCTTCTCAAATTCTTTCACAACATAGCAGGGGGAGGAACATTCCCAAACTCATTTCATGAGGCCACCATCACCCTGATACCAAAACCAGGCAAAGATGTCAAACACACACACAAAAAATTACAGGACTATATCACTGATGAACATAGATACAAACATCCTCATTAAATACTAGAAAACAGAATCCAACAGCACATTAAAAGGATCATACACCATGATCAAGTAAGGTTTAACCCAGGAATGCAAGGATTTTTCAAAATACACAAATCAATCAAGGTGATACACCATATTAACAAATTGGCGGATAAAAACCATATGATAATCTCAGTAGATGCAGAAAAATTTTCAACAAAATTCAACACCCATTTATGGTAAAAAAAACTCTTCAAAAAGTGAGCATAGAAGGAACCTACCTCAACATAATAGAAGCCATATATGACTAACCCGCAGCCAACATCATTCTCAAAGATGAAAAATTGAAAGCATTTTCTCTAAGATCAGAAACAAGACAAGTGTGCCCACTCTCACCATTATTATTCAACAAAGTTTTGGAAGTTTTAGCCACAACAATCAGAGAGGAAAAAATAAATAAAAGGAATCCAAATTGGAAAAGAAGAAGTAAAACAGTCACTATTTGCAGATGACATGATACTATACATAGAAAATCCTAAATATACCACCAGTAAACTACTAGAGCTCATCAATGAGTTTGGTAAAGTAGCAGGATACAAAATTAATGCACAGAAATCTCTTGCATTCCTATACACTAACAATAAAAAAATCAGAGAAATTCAGGAAACACTCCACTTTACCATTGCAACTAAAATAATAAAATACCTAGGAATAAACCTACCTAAGGAGGCAAAACACCTGTATGCAGAAAACTATAAGACACTGATGAAAGTAATTAAAGATGATAAAAACAGATGGAAAGATATACCATATTCTTGGGTTGGAAGGGTCAATATTGCGAAAATGACTATACTACCCAAAGCAATCTACAGATTCAATGCAATCCTTATCAAATTACCAATAGAATTTTTCACAGAACTAGAACAAAAAAACTTACAATTTGTATGGAAACACAAAAGACCATGAATAGCCAAAGCAGTCTTGAGAAATGAAAATGGAGCTGGAGGAATCAGGTTCCCTGACTTCAGACTATACTACAATGCTACAGTAATCAAGATAGTATGTTACTGGCACAAAAACAGAAATATAGATCAATGGAACAGGATAGAAAGCCCAGAGATAAACCCATGCACTTATGGTCACCGTATCTTTGATAAAGGAGGCAAGAATATACAATGGAGAAAAGACAGCCTCTTCAGTAATCGGTGCTTGGAAAACTGGATGGCTACATGTAAAAGAATGAAATTAGAACACTCCCTAACACCATACACAAAAATAAACTCAAAATGGATTAAGATCTAAATGTAAGGCCAGACCCTATAAAACTCTTATAGGAAAACATAGGCAGAACACTATGACATAAATCACAGGAAGATCCTTTTTGACCCACCTCCTAGAGAAATGGAAATAAAAAAATATACTAATGGGACCTAATGAAATGTAAAAGCTTGTGCACAGCAGAGGAAACCATAAACAAGGTGAAAAGACAACCCTCAGAATGGGAGAACATATTTGCAAACAAAGCAACTGATAAGGGATTAATATCAAAATATACAAGCAGCTCATACAGCTCAATATCAAAAAACAAACAACCCAATCCAAAAATGGACAGAAGACCTAAATAGACATTTCTCCGAAGAAGATATACAGATTGCCAATGAACATGTGAAAAGATGCTCAACATCACTAATCATTAGAGAAATGAAAATCAAAACCACAATTAAGTGTCACCTCACACCAGTCAGAATGATCATCATCAAAAAATCTACAAACAATAAGTGCTGGAGAGGGTGTGAAGAAAAGGGAACCCTCTTGCACTGTTGGTGGGAATGTAAATTGATACATCCATGGTGGAGAACAGTATGGATGTTCCCTATAAAACTAAAAATAGAACTACCATATGACCCAGAAATCCCACTACTTGGCATATACGCTGAGAAAACTGTAGTTCAGAAAGATATATGTACCACAATGTTCATTGCAGCACTATTTACAATAGCCAGGACATGGAAGCAATCTAAATGTCCATCGACAGATGAAAGGATAAAGAAGATGTGGCACATATATACAATAGAATATTACTCAACCATAAAGAGAAACGAAATTGAGCTATTTGTAATGAGGTGGATAGACCTAGAGTCTGTCATACAGAGTGAAGTAAGTCAGAAAGAGAAAAACAAATACTGTATGCTAACACATATATATGGAATCTAAAAAAATGGTTCTGATGAACCCAGTGGCAGGGCAGGAATAAAGACACAGATGTAGAGAATGGGCTTGAAGACACAGGGGTGAAGGGGAAGCTGGGGCAAAGTGCGTGAGTGACATTGACATTTATACACTACCAAATGTGAAATAGATAGCTAATTGGAAGCTGCTACATAGCACAGGGAGATCAGCTCAACCTAGAGGGGTGGGATTGGGGCCATAGGAGGGAGGCTCAAGAGGGAGGGTATATGGGGATATATGTATGCATATAGCTGATTCACTTTGTTGTACAACAGAAACTAACACAACATTGTACATCAATTATACTCCAATAAAGATGAAAACAAAAACAAAAACATGAGGAAGCAGAGCGAACATGTGGAAAAGTGTATTAATCTGACTGTGACATCCTGACGAGGAGATGGGCCTGGTGCAGAGGGCGATCACTGATCTCCTGAGCTCCTGTGCCTGCAGTAACTGATCAACGGCCCTCCAACTAGCAACAGGAGACCCTTGGTGAAACAATGCATCCCTGTTCTGCTGCAGGTGATTGTGACTAGGGTTTCCTGCTTCCTGGAAGGAAAGATATGGCAGTTGCTAGAGCCCTTGGGCTTCCAACACACCTCTGTTGACTCTGTTGCTACCTGACTGAAATTGGAGAATTTTGCCCTTGTGCCAACACCTGCTGGGTGATCTCTGCCTTCAAATGGTGGAGGATGGTGCCCTAATTCCAGGCCTAGTGCTTCCAGCCATGCCTACCATGAATGGCCCATTATCACTACTCAACAGCATTCAGATTCCCTGCCTTGTCTGGAGAGCAGGAGAATCAATCACTACTCCCCTTCCTTATCCAGCTCATCCCTGTCCCTCAGTGTCTAGTGGGATGGCAAATACTCCCAGCTTGGATGCCTTGGAAAAAGATGTAAAACGATCTTCAGCTGAGAAATGGTTATTAAATATCCATTAGAACTCTAGCTCTTCTGAAAAAAATAGGGGTCGCCTGTGATGTTTGATTTTATGTGTGAACTTGACTGGGTCCAGGGTGCCAGGATATTTGGTCAAACATTATTCTGGGTGTTTCTGTGAGGGCGTTTTGGATAAGATTAACATTTAAATTGGCAGACTGTAAGGAAGATCTCCCTGCCTAATGTGATTGGGCTTCAACCAATCAGTTTTATTGAACAAAAAGGCTGACCTTCCCTGGAGTAGGGGAGGATTCTCCCTGCCTGAGTGCCTTTGAACTGGGACACTGGTTTTTATCCTGCCTTTGGACATGGGCTAAAACATCAGCTCTTCTTGAGTCTCTAGCATGCCAAGTCACTGTAGATTTTGGGATTTCCCAGGCCGCATAATCAGGCATATACACCTCCTATTGATTCTGTTTCTCTGGAGAACATTGACAAATACACTCTTGCTACACAAAAACAATTTTTTAAATAAACAATTAGTTAGCAGTTTCCTTACGAGCTGCTTTCTAAATGCTAGCATTTTTCTATTAGTAGGACTTTTGACTCCTTCATTCTTTTCCTAACACAGCAGCTGGAGAAGTCTTCTCAAAGGTAATTCAGATCATGTCATCCTATGCTCAAAGCCTCCTAATGCTCCCATTTCATGCAGCAAGCCAAAGTCCCTTTTATCAGCTACAAGGCCCTACAGAGCCTTCTTCCCACGCTGGCCTGTTCTCTCTCCTGCCTTCTCTTATGCTCTCCAGACCTGCTCTGCCATCACCTCATTCCAGCCACTCAGACTTTTCTCTTGGCCCTTGAACTGCTTGGACATTTTTCCATCTCAGCACCTTTGTTCTTCTTCTCTCTGCTTAGAGTGATCTTCCCCAAATTTTCATGGCTTCCTCTCCACATTTGTTTTTTAGCTTTTTACTCCCATGTCTCCTGCTTAGTAAAGCCTTCCTTGCTATTCTATCTAAAATCACAAAACACTTATGCCTTCCCTGCTTTGTTTCCTTATCATTTACCACTGTCTAACAGACATACATTTTCAATTATCTTGTTTAAGATCTAGCTCTCCTAGAATACACTTTCTTCTCAAGTGTACATTCCCCAGGGTAGATCACATCCTGGGCCACTGATCAAGCCTTGGTAAATTTAAGAAAATTGAAATCATATCAAGCATCTTTTCTGACCACACACTATTGGCTTAGAAATCAATTACTGGGGAAAAAACCTGTAAAAACACAAACACATGGAGGCTAAACAATATGTAACTAGACAACCAATGGATCACTGAAGAAATCAAAGAGGAAATGAAAAAATACCTAGAGAAAATGACAATGAAAACACAATGACCCCAAACCTATGGGATGCAGCAAAAGCAGTTCAAGAGGGAAGTTTATAGCAATAAATCTTACCTCAGGAAACAAGGAAAATCTCCAATAAACAACATAACCTTACGCCTAAAGCAATTAGAGAAAGAAAAACAAACAAAACCCAAAGACCAAAAGTTAGTAGAAGGAAAGAAATCATAAAGATCAGAGCAGAAAAATATGAAATAGAGACAAAGAAAACAATAGCAAAGATCAATGAAACTAAAAGCTGGTTCTTTGAGAAGACAAAAAAAAAATGGATAAACATTTAATGAGACTCAACCAAGAAAAAAAGGAAGAGGGCTCAAATCAATAAAATTAGAAATGAAAAAGGAGAATTTACAACAGACACCACAGAAATACAAAGGATCATAAGAGACCACTACAAGCAACTCTATGCCAATAAAAATGGACAACCTGGAAGAAATGGAAGAATTCATAGAAAGGTACAAACTTCCAAGATTGAAGAAAAAAAAATAGAAAATCTGAACAGGCCAATCATAGGTACTGAAATTGAAACAGTGATTAAAAAGCTTTCAACAAACAAAAGTCCAGGACAGATGGCTTCACAGGTGAATTCAATTAAACATTTATAGAAGAGTTAACAGCTATCCTTCTGAAACTCTTCCAAAAATTGCAGAGGAAGGAACACTCTCAAGGTCATTCTATGGGGCCACCATCACCCTGATACCAAAACCAGTCAAAGATATCATAAAAAAAGCAAATTACAGGCTAATGTGATGAACATAGATGTCAAAATACTCAACAAAATACAAGCAAACAGAATCCAACAACACATTGAAAGGATCATCCACCATGATCAAGTGGGATTTAACCCAGGGAGACAAGGATTCTTTAATATCCACAAATCAATCAGTGTGATACACTACATTAAAAAATTGAAGAATAAAAACCATATGATCTTCTCAATAGATGCAGAAAGGCTTTTGACAAAATTCAACTCCCATATGATAAAAGCTCTCCAGAAAGTGGTAATAGAGGGAACTTACCTCAACATAATAAAGGCCATATATGACAAACCTACAGCTAACATCATACTCAATGGTGAAAAGCTGAAAGCATTTCCTCTAAGATCAGGAACAAAACAAGGATGTCCACTATTGCCACTTTAATTCAACACAGTTTTGGAAGTTGTAGCCATGGCTATTAATGAAGAAAAAGAAACAAATGGAATCCAAATTGGAAAAGAAGTAAACTGTAACAATTTGTAGATGACATTATGCTATACAGAGAGAAGCCTAGAGATGCTACCAGAAAACTACTAGAGCTCATCAATGAATTTGGTAAAGTTGCAGGATACAAAATTAATACACAGAAACCAGTTCCATTTCTATACACTAACAGTGAAAGATCAGAAAGAGAAATCAAGAAAACAATCCTGTTTACCATTGCATCAAAAAGAATAAAACACCTAGGAATAAACCTACCCAAGGAGACAAAAGACCTCTACTCTGAATACTGTAAGACACTGATGGAAGAAATCAACATGACAAAAACAGATTGTAGGATATATCACGTTCTTGGATTGGAAGAATCAATATTGTCAAAATGACTATACTATACAAGGCAATCTACAGATTCAATGCAATCCCTATCAAATTTCCAACAGCATCTTCCATAAAACTAGAACAAAAAATTCTAAAATTTATATGGAAACACAAAAGACCCTGAATATCCAAAGCAATCCTGAGAAAGAAAAACAGAGATGGAGGAATCAGACTCCCTGACTTTGGACTATACTACAAAGCTACCAGTAAAAAATACAATATGGTACTGGTACAAAAAAAGAAATGTAGATCAATGGAATAGGATAGAAAGCACAGAAATAAACTCATACATCTATGGTCAACTAATGTATAACAAAGGGTGCAAGAATATACAGTGGAGAAAAGACAGTGTCTTCAATCAGTGGTGCCAGGAAAACTTGACAGCTACATGTAAAAAAATGAAATTAGAACACTCTCTAACACCATATAAAAAAGAAACTCGAAATCAATCAAAGACCTAAATGTAAGGCCAGACACTATAAAACAGGACAACATAGACAGAAGGCTCTTTAACAAAAATTGCAGCAATATCTTTTTTGATCCACCTTCTAGAGTAATGAAAAGAAAAATAAAAAAATGGGACCTAATGAAACTTAAAAGCTTCTGCACAGCAAAGAAAACCATAACAAAGTGAAAAGACAACCCAGAGCATGGGAGAAAATATTTGCAAATGATGTGACCAACAAGGGATTAATTTCCAAAATATACAGACAACTCATGCAGACCTGTGTCAAAAGAAACCACAAACAACCCAATCAAAAAAATGAGCAGGAGATCTAAATAGACATTTCTCCAAACAAGACCTACAGAAGGCCAAAAAGCATGTGAAAAGATGCTCAACATCACTAATTATTAGAGAAATGCAAAACAAAACTACAATGAGGTATCACCTCACATGGTTCAGAATGGCCATCATCAAAAAGTCTACAAACAAACAAACAAACAAACAAACAAAAGTCTACAAACAATAAATGCTGGAAGGGTGTGGAGAAAAGGGACCACTCCTACACTGCTGGCGGGAATGCAAATTGGTACAACCACTATGGAGAACAATATGAGGGTTCCTCAATAAAACTAAAATAGAGTTGCCACATGATCCAGCAATCTCACTCCTGAGAAAACCATAATCCAAAAGGATACATGCACTCCAACGTTCATTGCAGCACTGTTTACAATAGCCAAGACATGGACACTATCTAAATGTCCAGCAAGAGGACCTACAAGATGACAGAGGAGTAAGATGTGGAGAATACCTTCCTCCCCACAAATACATCAAAAATACATCTACATGTGGAACAACTCCTACAGAACACCTACTGAATGCTGGCAGAAGACCTCAGACTTTCCAAAAGGAAAGAAATTCTCCACATACCTGGGTAGGGCAAAAGAAAAAAAAGAGAGACAAAAGAATAAGGATGGGACCTGCTCCTCTGGGAGGGAGCTGTGAAGGAGGAAAGTTTTCCACGCACTAGAGAGCTCCTTCACGGGTGGAAATGGGGGGTGGGTGGGGGGCAAGCTTCAGAGCCACAGAGGAGAACACAGCAACAGGGGTGCAGAGGGCAAAGTGGAGAGATTCCCACACAGAGAGTCAGTGCTGACCAGCACTCACCAGCCCAAGAGGCTTGTCTGCTCACCCTCTGGGGTGGGTGGGGCTGGGAGCTGAGGCTTGGGCTTCGGAGGTCAGATCCCAGGGAGAGGACTGGGGTTGGTTGCGTGAGCATAGCCTGAACGGGGCTAGTGCACCACAGCTAGCTGGGAGGGAGTCCAGGAAAATGTCTGGAACTACCTAAGAGACAAGAGACAATTTTTTCAGGGTGCACCAGAAGGGATTCAGAGCACAACCTAAACGAGTTCCAGAGATGGGCACAAGCCGCAGCTATCAGCCCTGACACGAGAGACGGGTATGAAATGCTAAGGCTGCTGCTTCATCCACCAAGAATCCTGTGTGCAAGCACAGGTCACTATCCACACCCTCCCTCCGGGGAGCCTGTGCAGCCTGCCACAGCCAGGGTCCCGTGATACAGAGACAACTTCCCCAGGAGAACACACAGCATGCTTCAGGCTGTTGCAACATCATGCTGGCCTCTGCCACGCAGGCTCGCCCTGCATTCCATACCCCTCCCTCCCTCCGGCTTGAGTGAGACAGAGCCCCCTAATCAGCTGCTACTTTATTATTATTTTTTTTTGTGGTACGTGGGCCTCTCACTGTTGTGGCCTCTCTTGTTGCGGAGCACAGGTTCCAGATGTGCAGGTTCAGTGGCCATGGCTCACGGGCCCAGCTGCTCCGCGGCATGTGGGATCTTCCCAGACCGGGGTACGAACCCGCATCCCCTGTGTCGGCAGGCAGACTCTCAACAACTGCGCCACCAGGGAAGCCCTCAGCTGCTATTTTAACTTCATCCTGTCTGAGTGAAGAACAGATGCCCTCAGATGACCAACATGCAGAGGTGGGGTCAAATCCAAAGCTAAACCCCGGGAGCTGTGCGAAAAAAGAACAGAAAGGGAAATTTTTCCCAGCAGCCTCAGAAGCAGCGGATTAAGTCTGCACAGTAAACTTGTTGTATCTTACATCTCTGGAATACCTGAATAGACAATGAATCATCCCAAAATTGAGATGGTGGACTTTGGGAGCAACTGCAGACTTGGGGTTTGCTTTCTGCATCTAATTTGTTTCTGGTTTTATGTTTATCTTAGTTTAGTATTTAGAGTTTATTATCACTGGTAGATTTGTTTATTGATTTGGTTGCTCTCTTCCTTTTTTCTATATATAGATATACATATATTCTTCCTTTGTCTCTTTTTGTGAGTGTGTTTGTGTATTCTTCTTTGTGTGATTTTGTCTGTACAGCTTTGCTTTTACCATTTGTCCTAGGGTTCTCTCCGTTTGTTTTTTTTTTTTAACTATAGTTTTTAGCACTTGTTATCATTGGTGGATTTGTTTCTTGGTTTGGGTGTTCTCTCCTTTCTTTATTTGTTTTATTATTAATTTTTCTTTATTTTTCATAATTTTTTTATTTTAATAACTTTATTTTCATTTATTTTATTTTATCTTTCTTTCTTCTTCCTTCCTTCCTTCCTTCCTTCCTTCCTTCCTTCCTTCCTTCCTTCCTTCTTTCTTTCTTTCTTTCTTTCTTTCTTTCTTTCTTTCTTTCTTTCTTTCTTTCTTTCTTTCTTTCTTTCTTTCTTTCTTTTTTATTATTTTCGCCCTTTTTTTACAAGCCATGTGGCTGACAGGGTCTTGGTACTCTGGCAAGGTGTCAGGCCTGTGCCTGTGTGGTGGGAGAGCCAGGTTCAGGACATTGGTCCACCAGAGACCTCTCGGCTCCACATAATATCAGAAGGTGAAAGCTATCCCAGAGATCTCCATCTCAACGCTATGACCCAGCTCCACTCAA
Organism: Lagenorhynchus albirostris; assembly: GCF_949774975.1. Taxonomy (NCBI): domain Eukaryota; kingdom Metazoa; phylum Chordata; class Mammalia; order Artiodactyla; family Delphinidae; genus Lagenorhynchus; species Lagenorhynchus albirostris. The sequence goes on along the minus strand of NC_083098.1, from coordinate 35,415,655 downwards.
TGACCAGCAAGATACAATACTGGAGACCCTATGCCAAACAGCTAGCAAGACAGGAACACAACCCCACCCAGTAGCAGAGAGGATGTCAAAAATCATAATAAGGTCACAGGCACCCCAAAACACACCATCAGATGTGGTCTGGCCCACCAAAAGGACAAAATCCAGCCTCATCCACCAGAACACAGGCACCAGTCGCCTTCACCAGGAAGCCTACATAACTCACTGAACCAACCTTACCCACTGCAGGCAGACACCAAAAACGACAGGAACTATGGAACCTACAGTCTGCAAAAAGGAGACCCCAAACACAGTAAGTTAAGCAAAATGAGAAGACAGAGAAATAGGGAGCAAATGAAGGAGCAAGGTAAAAAGCCACCAGACCAAACAAATGAAGAAGAAATACACAGTCTACGTGAAAAAGAATTCAGAGTAATGATAGTAAAGATGATCCAAGATCTTGGAAATAGAATGGAAAAATATAAAACACATTTAAGAAGGACCTAGAAGAATTAAAGAGCAAACAAAGAAGGATGAACAACACAAAAAATGAAATTAAAAATTCTCTAGAAGAAATCAAGAGCAGAATAACCAAGGCAGAAGAACAGATAAGTGACCTGGAAGATAAAATATTGGAAATAACTACCATAGAGCAGAATAAAGAAAAAAGAATGAAAAGAATTGAGGACAATATCAGAGACCTCTGGGACAACATTAAACACACCAACATTCGAATTATATGGGTCTCAGAAGAAGAGAAAAAAAAAGGAACTGATAAAATATTTGAAGAGATTATAGTTGAAAACTTCCCTAATATGGGAAAGGAAATAGTCAATCAAGTCCAGGAAGCACAGAGAGTCCCATACAGGATAAATCCAAGGAGATACACGCCAAGACACATATTAATCAAACTATCAAAAATTAAATATAAAGAAAATATATTAAAAGCAGCAAGGGAAAAACAACAAATAACATACAAGGGAGTCCCCATAAGGTTAACAGCTGATCTTTCAGCAGAAATTCTGCGAGCCAGAAGGGAGTGGCAGGGCATATTTAAAGTGATGAAAGGGAAAAACCTACAACTAAGATTACTCTACTCAGCAAGGATCTCATTCAGATTCGACAGGTAAATTAAAACTTTTACAGACAAGCAAAAGTTAAGAGAACTCAGCACCACAAAACCAGCTTTAAAATAAATGCTAAAGGAACTTCTCTAGGTAGGAAACACAAGAGAAGGAAAAAACCTACAATAACAAACCCAAAACAATTCAGAAAATGGGAATAGGAACATACATGTCGATAATAACCTTAAATGTCAATGGATTAAATGCTCCAACCAAAAAGCCATAGACTGGCTGAATGGATACAAAAACCAGACCCGTATATATGCTGTCTACAAGAGACCCACTTCAGACCTAGGAACACATACACACTGAAAGTGAGGGGATGGAAAAAAATATTCCATGTAAATGGAAATCAAAAGAAAGCTGGAGTAACAATTGTCATATCAGATGTAATAGACTTTAAAATAAAGATTATTACAAGAGACAAGGACAGTACATAATCATCAAGGGATCAATTCAAGAAGATATAATAATTGTAAATATTTGTGTACCCAGTGGACACAATGGACATTTATGAATGGACATGAATGGATAAAGATGATGTGAGATATATATATATATATATATATATATATATATATATATATATACACTATGGAATATTTCTCAGTCATAAAAAAGAATGAAATAATGTTATTACAGCAACATGGATGAACCTAGAGATTATCATACTAAGTGAATTTAAGTCAGACAGAGAAAGACAAATATCATATGGTATTGCTTACATGTTGAATCTAAAGAAAGGTACAAAAGAACTTATTTACAAAACAGAAATAGAGTCACAGATGTAGAAATCAAACTTATGGTTACCAAGGGGGAAACGAGGAGAGAGATAAATTGGGAGATTTGGACTGACATATACTCACTACTATCTTTCTATAAGATAGATAACTAATAAGGACCTACCTTACAGCACAGGGAACTCTACCCAGTACTCCATAATGACCTGTATGGGAAAAGAATCTAAAAATAGAGTGGATATGTGTATACGTATATATGTATAACTGATTCACTTTGCTGTACATCAGAAACTAACACAACATTGTAAATCAACTATATTCTAGTAGAAATTTAAAAAAAGAAGAAAAAGATCTAGCTCTCTTAATAGAATGTGAGCACCGGGAAGACAGAGTTTTTGTATCTCCGGCACCAAAGTAAGGCCCAGCACATTTGGAGATGCCCAATAAATCTTTATTAAATAGGTGAATTAATAAATGCTTTTAAACTTTAAAGAAATATTGTATGCTGTATTTCACTTTGATGTGTTAAACTCTGTGGGTTTTGGTCTCAAAGCCATGTCACTACTGTTTTAACTCTTTCAGTCAGTGGGTGACAAGGGCTGTACTTGTGAATTCACTTCACATCATTTTACACAGATTTTACACACAGAAACTTTTCCTTCTCCAGACAAGGAAATAAAATGTTTTTTATGTATCCTTCATTGGAATATCACTGAATACACATTTTAGTTTAATTAGTTGATCTCTTCAATTCTACCTCTATGAAAGCAGAATAATTAATATGAAATATAAGAAATTATGCTAAACTGTTTAAGCCTAATAGTGTTCTATGTTAAACAAAGGTGAAGTATAGCATAATAAGTTTAAAAAAGGACCACTGGGCTGGAATAAAAAGTGTAGTTTCCATATCTGGTTAACCTATTTCTTATTTACATTTCAATAACTGCATGTGTCATTACAATTGTCCATACAAGGTCAAAGCCAAAAATAATGTTATTCCCAGGTAAAGTTTTCTCTACTTAGAAAGTAATATAAAAATTTTACAAAGATGCCTCCCAGATCTTTGAGCATAACATTAAAAAAAAAAACAAGAACCTAAACTTACTGTGTTATGTTACAATTAGCTAAATTCTGCTGTATTAACAAATGAAGAAATATTGGTTTTGAAACTAAATCAACGTGGTGAATTAAGTTTGCTAGAGAACTTTTTAGTGCAACTTAATCTAGCTGTTTTCGATAATATCTGCTGTTTTTGATAACTTACTGCATGAAACAAAATACAGTTAATTATTTGTTCTTTTTTTGAGGCTAAGGATATTTGATAGCAGTTGTATGAGTCATTATAGATTAAAAGTATAATGAATATTGGTGAGGTATTCTTTGTTGAACTTCACTGTTCAAGACTTTCGAACACTGAGGACAGCACCTGGAGGACATTCTTTGGTTGTTTACCCGGCTGTTTCTCAGGATGGTCATTCTTGAGTTGATCTGTGATGACCCAGAACTTGGACCTTAGCTTTCCAGACTCAGCAGCCTGGCTCTCAGCTCTTTGAGAGTGGTTTTGCCTCTCAGGGAGAGACTTACACTACGAACCCAAAACCCTGGTGTTTAAACAGAATGGCCAATTTATTAACTTACAGCTATATTTTAGCTCCTGTAGGCAAGCTACATGGAGAGCACAAGTCTACACAGGGATTTGTAATTGTGAATACAAACATCCAATTGTACTTACTGAGTAATTGTGGAGTCAGGTTCATGATTTGAATGTTTCGAGATGCCAACAAAGGGAGCTTAATCACTTGATACCCACTGACTCAGCAGGTTAAGACCTTAAGGATAATGGACCGTTTCATCTGCATATGCAACAGTAAGTACAACTTTTGTCTTTGAAAACTTCTTTTTTTCTTTGCTGCATAGCTAATATTTTTTTTCTTTAGATGTGTTATGCATCCCCTTAAATGACTCCACTATTTCTGCTTTGAATCATTATGGATTGAATTTAACATTTATATTCCATTGGACAATATTATTTCCTTCATTTTCAAGTTCTTGTAGGCAGAGGGTATGCAGCTATAAGAAACCAATATTTTCCACTGTATACATTTTTTAAAAAGATAAGCTGATAAAGCTGCTTCCCTATTAATTAAATTACAGATCTAGGTTATTATCAGCCTAGTATCCTGAAGGGTTTTAGAGATGTTATCTTCTAGATGATTTTGCTTGTGGTTCCTGAATATCACTTATTTTCTAATGGATCAGAGATAACTATGCTGCTATTTTAAGCTATATTTTTGTTTGCAGGTAGGCTGAGAGAAGATGTAGCTGTATACTTTTAAGATAAACACTACTAAAATAGCTCCATGTACTGCTCTATGGCTCTGCTGTGATTTACTGAATACTAACTAGACCCAGCATCCCAATGCTAATTACTTTATGTTGTGCAACCAAATGCCAGCTGCCTGAACTGCCTTAAGTCTCAGCCTGTGGAGGATGTGTGATCCCTTGATATTGAAATAAAAATGACTTGAACTCCCAATGCGTCCACCACAAAATTGATGGGAATTTTTCCTAGTCACTTTTTCCTCTATTTTTTTTCAATGAAGTTTTTATTTTTCTTGGGTCTTGCCACTACCAACTGTGGACTCCTTTCTTCTCCATGTCATTGGAGTGCAGCCACTTTTCATTTCCTCCAACACTTTCATATGATGTGGTGAGAGGTATATTATTGATGATTTGTAGGTCGTTTACAAGTTGAGGAGCTATAATAATAAGAACAGTTGTTTAAGTTATACACCATAGCCCAACAATAAAAAAAATCTTAACAGTAAATATTAAGCACCCTTGTCTCTAAAATTCTGTCAGCCAACCCTTTTTCCAGGGGCACTGCTCTCCCCTTGGACCCCTGCCCTGCCCTTGGCCTCTGTTGGTCTGGCTCTCCCCCATCCTCTTCCCTCTGCAGTCCTCTGCCTCCTCTCTGTTCCTGCCCCTAAGCCCCTCCATCTTGAGCTACTGTTGGAAACCCAAATTTATTTTTATGGAGTAAACTTTAATTATTTTTTCTCAGTCTTCAATCATCCAGACTATGTGTGGAGAACTGTCTTTTTACAACCAAAGTCAGCAATCATGTTGACTTGCTTATAAAAGATAGCTCTCTTTCAGAGGAATTCTGCTATCAGCTCTTATACTTTGTGTCCTTTGTGTGCCTCAACCATACAGTTAGTAAAGTGGCAAGCCTGAGGCATGACTGCAGGTGTGCTAAACCCCTCTGTGGTAGCCCTGGATGTGTCTTGACTCTTATGCTCTTGCATATCTGGGAGTCCTAAAACTGAACAAACATATTCTCCCCAGACCTCTTGATAAACACACACAAAAAGAGTCACAATCTTTTCCTTTGTTGTAGAGGAGAGTCCAATAGCATATTCTTCTTTCAAGTGTTACTCGAAATGTACTTGTTTATTTCCATGTGGTGTGATCCATATAGGGCTTTTGATGTGTTTGTAGGAATAGAAAAATCAGAAAATAGTTGAAAATAGCTATTTGTTCATATTCTTTAATGCCTATAATTGCGGTGATGTTATCCTCTGGTAATTTTTTGACTCTATTTTCTGCCAAGAAACAAAATAATTTGAGTAATAAAAAAGTCTTAAGTATGTCATGATTGCCATAATAATATAGTGGATAGTGGAGCCAAATCTCCACTTCACATCCAGGGGATCTAGAAACACTTTCTGGCTTGGGAAAAAGTAGAAATATTCCTTTTTTGGCTTTCTTTAGTGTGGTAAACTGAAGAAAGGAAGTGCTGCTCCTGAGGCAGGATGGTGCGAGCTGGCAATGCACACATTTTGTTGTTGAGCCTGGTGGTTCTGCAGGGGTTGCTGGTTATCCAGAGCAGGTCAGAGACACTGCTCTCAAATTGCTGGGGGTAAATTGTGGGTCTCAGGCAGGTAAGGGGTTAGGATACTGTAATATGATTGGGGAAACAGACACCATCAAATCAGTTAATGAAAAGTACCTTGAGATAGGTGAGCTTGCCCCTGTTATGAGAAGAAACAATATGATTCCAAAGAAAGGATCTGAGGAGAAATTATTTGGGCAAATACAATCTCACATCACATCTCCCTGTATGCATTCAGATGTTTGCCTCAGGGAGCCATTTAGATAGCAAAGGGGTTGGAACAGGAAAAGTTAAGTTCATTGGCAACCAAAAAGTTACGTTTTGTTGCTGAGTTTCAGCTGTAATTTGAGGGGCTTCAAAGGGCTTCTATAATGGGTCAAAATATAAAACTTTTAGAGAAATGTTTGCAAAATACTTTTTAGAAAAATTGAGGTGCTTTTTCCAAGAGAACATTTTCTCCTAAGTTTCAACAATGTGCATTCACTTCACTGGCATACCTTGGGCTAAATTACTACCAGTTTTTTTAAAAACTAATTTTCAGACTTTTATCAATCCAATATCTGGGAAACATTATTCATTTGAACTTGCATTTTTCTGTAGGTAGGTAACCCAATTATAATAATTACATTATGGAAAATTTATTACCTTCTCCTTTGCTACTCATAATTTATTTTACCAGCTTTTGTAGCTTAAGGTGGATTGTTGAGAGTCAGAGAGCAGTAAGAAAGTATTTTCTAATTTCATTGTTATGTGGGTATATAATGCTTGCAAATATTAATTCTCATACGTTTTTGAATATATAGACAACAAACCAAATTTTATAAAGGTATTATTAAAATGAAAAAAACCTATAATACTTAAAATGGAAAACTAAGAAAAGAGGATTTTTGGTATCTGTTTCTCTGTTGTCCCTTTTTGTTATGGCCAACTTAAGTCCCTTTCTTTATTTCTATTTAAAAGTGAGTTATTAGTAAGACAAGAAAGTAAAAAATGAGGCGTAAACTGTGTTCAGATATAACATATTCTAAGAAAGAAAGTGAAAATTTACTACTCCCTAGAAATAAATATTTTCCAGGGTTGTTGAACTATGGAATGTTAAATGTCCTCAGATGAATTCACAGCATTCAGGAACAGTGAATTTATGAATCTGGCTCATCTTCAAGAGAATTATTCTGTTCTGTATTCTGAGCTACTTCATTCCATGAATTTAAACTAATTTGGGGGGATTAGTGCAGTTAGTCGTGATGCTTAGAGGAAACACAAACTGTTAAAAGCAGCTGTACTCTCAGTTTTATTATCATCTGAATAGTTTTCTAAACACATAAAAATCCTAAAGGCTTAAGATTAAATTAAGACTGAGTGACTCATTATTGAGGATATGACTTAGGGTACATATGGCGGGTACTTAGGTGCCCTTCATGTTTTCTAAAGTTAAGGCTCATGGTGACTAGCTGGGCACATCCCACTTAGCCTTTACAACTGTGGAAAACTGAACCCATAAGCTCAGCGCTGGAAAGTCTCGCACAAATGGGAGAGAGTTTCCTACATTCAGTACCAAACACTGCATCATTAGTTCATTGGTAAATAACTATTTTGGCCCTAACACCTTTTTTTGTTGTTGTCTGTGATTTCTGATGATTTCTTCATACATCTCTATGTATTCATCCTCTCCCTATATATCTATATCTATTGATTCTATATATCTGTATCACTTCATTCTATCTATCTATGTAAACACACACGTGTGTATACAGAAACACATATACATATATACATATATACACACATATGGGAGGATGTTCACTTCACTCCTTAACATTTAAAATATTTCACAAATTTACAAAAGACTATTGTGTATCAATGAGAAAATTACATGATTCATTTACTAAACTTGTTTTTAATAGTGGGAGGCATGTAAGCTGTTCACGTCATTCTGAGCATGATCAATTGATTCATACCCTAAATGGATACAGAGCAGGATATTATGGTCTTTCCTCTCCCTCCCTGAGTTATGACTTATAGCTTCCTGACAAATTTATTTGAAAAATGATTGAATGACTTCATCTTATATTTAAGTATAGGTAATAAGTCATCCTTGAAAGACACTTAGGATACTGGAGAATTGTTCTTCACAAGGTGATAGAATTAACTTTTAAGTGGCTTCATCCAGCACCGTGGAAACCCTGTAGAAAAAGGGATTAATCCCTACTCATAGAGTTTTAATGGTGTGTAAGTGCACCACTGGCCTTAATATTTCAACACTCAGTTACCAGCCAGAGATTTTTTTCAAACATGATTCTAAAATGTTATCTGTTTCTCCTTACCTTCAATTCAGGAAGAGAATGAAATGTACCTAAAATCTGACATCTCTATTTGAATGCTTCAGAATTATGGGCTGTAGGCCACAGAGGACATAAAAAAATTTGCTGCATAGTTGTCATGAAATCTGTATCTATATGAATAGATAGTGGGAAAAACTTCCTAGCAGATCAAAGGGGAAAAGGGTTCTTATAAAGAGGAGAGTTCTTTTAACATCTATACAGGATTTAAATAATGATCAATACTAAGAGATATTTGATCTTCACATTTTTTGGAGAGCAAAGGAAATGCTAGAATTAATGGGCAGGAGCACAGAATCAGTGTTGCCATTAATACCTTGTATAGCTATCTACATTGTTTTATATCAGAACTGGGGAATGTTAGCATAGTGCTAGAAACTGAAAGGAAGTTGAAATGGAGGTTCAAAACATAAGTAATTCTGGCAAACATGATAACTTCAAAATGATTTTTGCTTTTCTTTTTTCACCATGAGTGCACACTGCACTCAGCTGATGTGTTCCTTTCTGTTTTAATCTGAAAATATTGTCTCTCAAGAACTAAGGATTGAAAGGTTCTTTGTTAAGAATAAAAGTAGACCAGTTACTGTCCCAGTCCTCTCACTATGATTACAAGGAAAGTTTGATTTATGACTTCGTCTTTGCTGTTGGACAGAGGCCTCAGACCATTGGAAATCTCCAGAGCTGTGGGAGAGGGGAGGGGCTGTGGCCCACCATGCCTGGGGAGTTCCAAGACCTGGTCTGCTTTTGGCCAAATACAAATGTTAACAGTTTGTTAGGCTAAGAAACTAAGTATGAGTTCTAAATGGTATCTCTATGAGTTAAGACTGTATAAATAATCAGACTTTCCTTAAAAATTTGTCAGTTATATGTGACTGTTTTATGGAAAATAAGTCAATTGTAGCATTCCCCATTTTGCAAAAAAATAAGGCAAGGGACATTTTTTTTTTCTTTTATAGTATCAGTAGAAAATGGAGCATAATGGAAAGCCAAACTGATCAATTGTTATTTTTAGGTAAGGTGATTTTAAGACTTGGTTTGGGCAGGGCTGTTTCAGTTTGCTCTGCTGTTCTGGCATAGTTATTAATAGTGCCCCCTTTGAGTCTCAAAAGTGTGCAAGTTTAGACAATAAATGCTATGGTCATCCTACCTTTAAGTATATAGGTACCTTTTGATGTATAGGTAGGCATAACATCTTAAAATGGTGCTACACAGAAAATAAGTTAGGGTTTAAAAAGGTGTAGAAATTAGCTTTATGAAACTCCTCCCACCAAATGAAAGCTTCCCCGGTACCCCAGAGAAGCTTACCCCAGAACTTCCACATTTCTAGGAACTAATTCATAACATAAAGAATATACCAAAGAAGCTCCTGTGTTCTTACACATATTTTATTTCTAATAAATTATTTCAATGGCAATGTTTATAAACATTATTTTTGTATAAGAGTGGGACAAGAGAATTTTCTATACAGTTTTCATTCATATATGAATAGAAGAGCTTCCTGGAAGAAGGGGTTCTCAGTGTGAAATAAGTGGTTCTTTTCAACCTTATGAAATCTAGAGGTAGTTGAAATGCGAGACAGGAATGGGTGTTTGGTAGGAGAGGTGAGACTGAGGCCTCCATAGGAGACCTGAACTGCAGGTGCCATCCGTATTATATTTGTCTTAGATCCCAAACTGCTTTATTTCATTTAATCTTCTTGCAAAGCTGAGATTTCAGTTTCCAGATCTCACTGTTAATTTTTCGTTTAAAAGTAATTTTAGCAATTGTGGACCTATAGGTATATATGTACCTTCAAATAAGAGTAGATATTCAGTTACAGTGGAGTGTAACTGCATGCAACCCACTGTAATCTAACTTGATTAAGCTAGACTATAGTTATACTCACCTTTTAATTATATAGACTAAAATCAAATTACACTATTTGTCCATTAATTACAAAGTGTGAAATATGTCATCAGAGCAAATGTGCCCTGCATTCCTCTTCTAAACGCACCCAAATCTTCAACCCCACTTTCTCAATAAGAGGGAAAGTTAGTTCACTCTTTTAGAAAGATTATTGACTGGTTTCCTAAAGAAACTCAAGTGCACATTCCTTAGCTATACAAATGTCAGAAGTATAGAATAAAAGTATTGCTTACCTAAAATATATTTTAACCTTAAACTGTTCCTTCAAAGTTTGTTTTAGTTAGGACAGAGATACAAATAAGGGAAACTATTACGTCTTCTTTGAATTCCCAACAGGAAACTTTTGCTTGGTTTCAGGTGGTTATATTTTGCTATGATCATTGAAAATTTCCACTGATCTGTGACATAATATTTTAATCACATGGAGCTTTACAACTACAATTTATAATGTTGAGGTTAAAAGACTAAGTTCAATAGAGTATTAAAATTACATATAGATATTCTGTTAATTAAAAAAAAATAAGCAGACAAATTTATACCAAGCACTTTGTGTATACAAGAGAAATTATGTAGGGGATGTGGCTTTCCTGTAGATGATTTAGATATATCCAGAGAATTAGATAATGTAGATAATGGACTCAGAAAATATTTCTTCTCTACCCCAGAGTATTTCTCTGTTCTATCATTTCCATTTAATAAGTTACTTCTGGCACTTAACTAGAGTATATTTCTTATTGCCACTTTTCTTTTGTTTGCTAATTCACATTATCTAGCTTACTGATTTTATTTCTCCTTTAGTTGCCTTTCCCTCTACTCCTGATCTCTTATCCTGCCTTCCCTACTTCTTGGTTACTGATGTTTTTATTTTCCTCCCTCAAAATGTTGTGAAAGGTAGATATCCTAAGGCAGTTTTTGAAAATTCAAAGAATTGAATTCTTCATCATTTAAAATTATATAATGAATCCTGTGTCTCTTTATTTAGGCCTCCATCATCTTCTTAATGGTATTTATATCCAGTTTATTTTTTTAGGTCTCCATCATCTTTTTAATGGTATTTATATCCAATTTGAATACAATTTATGGCATTTCATAATTGTTCAGGTGGAGCTACCTGAACATCACTATGGCAAACTACAGTTTTCATAATTTCAATACTCATTCCTTTAGTGCTGTCCAACAGAACTTTCAGCCATGTTGGAAATGCTCTATAACTCTTCTGTCCAATATGGTAGCCAATGGCTACATACAGCTATTGACCACTTGAAATTTATGTAGTGCAACTGAAGAACTGAATTTTAAGCTTAATTTAATTTTAAGTAATTTGAATATGAATAGCCACATGTGGCTGGTGGCTATCATATTGGACAGAGCATTTAGATGATTAGCAAGGACTTATGTGTTTTTAGCTTAGTTTAATTACACCTCTATCAAGAAGTGTTGACCTGTTATCTAACACTACACTATACTGATGAAACCCATAGTCTGCCTTTATCCATCTTTACATGAGGAGACCTCCAGAACAATCTGGAAAAGAATGTTAAAAGATTTATGAATGGGCTTCCCTGGTGGCGCAGTGGTTGAGAGTCCACCTGTCAATGCAGGGGACACGGGTTCGTGCCCCGGTCCGGGAAGATCCCACATGCTGAGGAGCAGCTGGGCCCGTGAGCCATGGCCGCTGAGTCTGCGCGTCCGGAGCCTGTGCTCCGCAATGGGAGAGGCCACAACAGTGAGAGGCCCGCGTACGGCAAAAAAAAAAAAAAAAAAAAAAAAAAAGATTTATGAATAAGTCAAGCAGTGAATTAGCATATTTAGAAAATGTCATTTCCTCCATGGAGCCATCTCTAACCTTTCTCATATTTTTCTCCTTTGGCTATATTCAGTGGTCCCTTCCCTCTTCTCAGTTCACACAGAAATTTATGCCTCTTTCATAGTTCTTATCAGAGTCTACCCTGTATTGTTGCTATTTATGTACCTGCTTTATCTCCTCTTCTTGACACTTTGAGGGTAAGAATCAGAACAGAAGTCTGATTGATCTCATGTCTCAGAGCACCTAGCATAGTAACTTCTACAATCTATATTGCTCAATGGCTACATGTATGCAATCTCTGTATTCCTGTGGAGGCAACAACCTGATGGTGACCATCAGTTGGAGGTCTCTAAGAGTCTCCAATGTGTGTTCAGAGCTTGGATGAGGTACATGGCCTCAGTCTGGAAAGGTTACCTTTGATTTCTGTTCACAAGTGGCTCTGTGAGCTCTGACCTCACACTCATTTGACACGGCTGTCCTCTGTATCCAGTTTGAATATTTCCTCTGCTTTGTTCTATTTCCCCTTTTGCCGTTTTTGTCTCTAAAACTCACAGCAATGTGATAAGCCCTTGGCTTCTAAAGCAAATTACTTTTGGTGAGAGGGCAGTTGTCTTCAAATTTATATTTCTACAGAGTGTTACAGTAAACTGGTAGTGACCACTAGGATCCACTAAAGGAAACCCCATTACATTCTCTTCACTATTAAACCTTCAGCTAATTCTTTTCCAGACTGATTCTTCAGAGTCTATAAAGCAGTCTGTAGCAGTCATAACTTGGTAAAAGTGTGGTGTAATTAGAAAAACTACCACACAGTGAATATAAATGTTGCAGGCCAGGTGAACATATACTGTTTAACGGCTTCTCTGTTGTTAACAGCCATAATATGGTGGGATTACAAATGCAGGGATATTTCCATGTTGGTTTCTGAACTCTGTTGAACATCTGTATGCTCAGAATTATCCGTGCTCTGTTCCTTTGACCTGTTTCATTTGATCTGTTCTCATGTGAATTGTTTTAGTCACTAAATCTGAGTTCAGGGTGTGAATCACAGCTGGGTGATGATAGGTAATTGGACAGGGAACTTACCAGGGGCATGAGAGCATCAGAGATCCCATGTTCTCAAAGGAAATCATTTAAAAAAAAAAAAAGAAAGTAATTTTGGGAGGGGCATTTTTTTTTTTAATTTTCCTGGAGAACGTAAATAGATTTTTCAAAGAAATTCTGTTTCAAAAATGAGTCAAATGTTTTAACAAAATGCTTAATATCATGGAAGCAAATAGTAAATCTTAGTATTTTATCAACACTTAAAACTAATAGGTCTTTTAAAAGCACATGTTAGGGAATTGAATCTGTGAAGGCTCTGTCTGTCTTTTGCCATGGGACACTTTACTGTGATGGAAATCACAGAACTCAGTAGCTACATTCTTTCATGCATAATGGCTCAGTACAATTTTAGGAAATGAAATTGGGAAACCGACATTTTCCATTACTGGGGCACTGTCTTTTAGAACTATTACTTTTAGGTTTAAAATTGTAATATGCAATCTCTTGATTGTGGAAAGCAGAAACTATTGTTTTTTTTGGCCTAAATGCAGAAAAGAGTTTCTTTACCCATGCATATTATCAAAGTGTTTTCATTTAAGGAGCATGCCTAAAGTAAAATGTATATCTGTCCCACAAAAAGCACACTTTTTTTTTATAGTTGAAAATATTATTACTATTTTTTAACATCTTTATTGGGGTATAATTGCTTTACAATGGTGTGTTGGTTTCTGCTTTATAACAAAGCGAATCAGTTATACATATACATATGTTTCCATATTTCTTCCCTCTTGTGTCTCCCTCCCTCCCATCCTCCCTATCCCACCCCTCCAGGCGGTCACAAAGCACCGAGCGGATATCCCTGTGCCATGAGGCTGCTTCCCACTAGCTATCTACCTTACGTTTGTTAGTGTATATATGACAGGGCGAGAGAGAGGCATGGACATATGTACACTAAAAAGCACACTTTAAGCATGGTGAGACATGAATGTTTTTTACAGCGTGCTGATGAAATTTTTAGAACACAGTGGATGGAAAGTACTCTCTTAGATTCATTCAACAACTCATCCAGCCTTGGCGCTGGTCCTGGTATAGTAATGTTGAATCCTGCAAAATAAACAGTATACTGGTGAATGGAAGATATCAGAGTGCTTCACACATATTTCAGTTTTATTCAGTAAATATTTGTGTAACCATTTTAAATTAAAATTTCTGATAAAGATTATTCAAAAATTGAAGATTTTTAGCACTATTAGCTGTAGATTTATGATACATACTATAATGTCACTTAGAACCCAAACTACTCTACATAATACCATCTCACTCAACTTTATGATGTTGCCAAATGGAAAAAAGTAAATTGCATTAAAAATAGGAAATTTCAAATGGAAATATATTTCTCTGAAATTTGCCAAGTTTTGCCTAGACTAGCTAATTCCTTCCCAGTCCTTAAACCTCCTTTCTTACTACTAGGAGAAATAATTAGCATATGGCTTAAGAGCAGATGGTTTGGTAAAATAATTGACCTAAGTGTTTCATTTGGCCCCAAATTTAAAATGAGTCAACAGCGTGACACAGATGTTGAAAAAAATGAATCTTACGTAGCATTAACAAAAGTATCATCTCCAGATGTTCTCACAATACTGTACTCTAGAAATAGTAAAAGGACGTTGACAAAATGTTGAGTTTCCACAAGAGGAGCAACTAAGAGGGTGGGAAATTTAGAAGCCTTATTATATGAAGAATGGTTGATGGAATGGGGCATATAGAACTCAGAAAAATATAAACGTAGGAGATTATAGTTACTTTTTTCAAATATATATCTATACAATATCTACACTTACACCTACAGCTATATCTATATCTACATCTGTATCTATATCTTAATAATGGGAGAGTAGACTTACTCAATGTGGCACTGACAGAATAGGATTAGTGGTTGGAAGACAGGTGTTTCGGCTGCATATAGTTAGGGCTCTCTACTCACCAGAGGTAATAAATGCAAAGGAGCTCTTTAACTACAACTGAACTGCTGTTAATGATAGTGTCCTGCTGGAAACTGAGAAAGTACCTGTCAGTGCCTTCATAAGAGGTGTTCCTATGTTGGGAGACAGATCACATTTGATGGCCTTTACTCTCCTAATTCTAAGACTCTATTAGGTTCTTTAATAATCTTATATTCATTATTTATTTCAGGCCAGTCTATTTTATTTGTTTTATTAACCTAAGAAAAAGAAAAATTCTAGACAGCCATCATTTATAATAGAGACAGTGAAAATTTAGTAAAACAATTTAGAACAACTGGAAACATACTAAGCTTGATTCTGGGAAAAAGAAAGTAAAAGCCAAGTATATTTGTGTCTTTAAGTGTTTTTACTTCAAATCATGCCATTAAAAATTCACTTTGTAGAACTATATTTTTATTTCTGAGGCATTTTAGCTTTTTGTGCCGAACCCTGAACAACTCTAGATTGGGGGTCTGGGCTAAGAAGTTACAAATGAGAGAGCAGATGTGAGGAGGGCAGGGATCTTGACCAGGTTTGGTCTGGTTAGGATTCTGGAACATACAAGAGTTAGGCTGGCGAGCAGGAGGCTGAGCAAAACCACCAGAGAATAGGTACAAGGGCAGAATCCCAGAGTCCCTAAATCAGGAAGGAATCCTTTTGCTTCTAGGAAGAAAGTTCCTTGTTGGGACCCACAAATGGAAGCAGGAAGTGCAGGAGCCGAGGCAGCAACCCTAACAGCTACCATCCCGTCATTGCTCCAGCGACGCTGGTACTTGACAAATTGTTTAATACCAGGAATTCACAGGACTGCATCTTTATTCACACAATTCACAGTACCAAAATCCTGCTGAGAATAGTTTTCCACAAGCAGCCGAGCTGACTTCCCATGGTTTTCTGTGACACAATCTTTCCCTTCAAGTGTCCCAAATTGCTGTGGACAGCAGGCCTTGAACATAAACACTGCAGATAACTGGGGTGCCAGCATGTCAAATGCTCCTAAACATGGTCCTGTTCTTTTACTTGAACCTTGGGTAGCTTTTCACCTTACATTTTATAAGTACAGTCGGCTCTGGGTACCCACGGGTTTTGCATCTGTGGATACAACCAACAGAGGATCGAGGATTTGGTTAAATCCACAGATGCAGAACCTGAAGGTACAGAGGGCTGACTGTATGTAGAACCAGACAAGGGATCAAGGTAAAAGGAGCTTAAGATCTCATTTGACCTTCATTAATCAATTTTATTCATTGCTCCAATTTAGAATTAATCAGTACTTTTTGTATAGTTTTCATTCTCATTGGGTACCTTTAGAGCTTTTCCCTCCATTTCCCTTTTCAATCCATCCTTCACTTTACCATCAGAGTTAATTTTTAAAGGCTAGATATAACTATGCCACTCCTTTGCTAAAAATTACCCATAGTTCCTCACTGTTTGGGACCAAGTTAAGCAGCACTTTTCTTCCACTCATCCCATGCTTCATGTCATCCAGATTTTACTCTTGTTACACAAATACAACATGTAGGTTAACAACACTGTCTTTGTTTTGTTCATGCTCTTTTCTATTCTTGGAATACCTTTTCCCTCTGGCCTTCCTCCCTGTATCTTTCTCCTCCACCTTCTGTGGGATGACATATCTTATCCTTCCTAACTGAACAAAAATCTGCCTTCTCTGGGAAGCCGGAACTGACTTTAAAAGATTAATTATTACCTCCTTCCTGCTCCGATGTCTGTTCCTCTGTTGGTGAGCATGGTCATATTGTAGTGTAATTTTGTTCCCTGTGAATCTTTCTTCCTCCTGGACTGTGAGCTCCTTAAGAGTGGGGACAATGACATTTGCTTTTGTAGTTTCAGGGTCTGGCACATAATAGATATACACAAAGTAACTTCTGAATATTTATTGAATTGTATCTTTCAATATTACCATTTCTTGGGTCCCTTTTGGCTCTAAAATTCTGTGGTTCTCATTGGTACTTTGGAGATATAAATATTATTATACAGTTCAGATGGAATTGGCGTCACTGAACAAAGTCTTATATATAAATGGCAAGTTAAATTGCCTTGTGGCTTGCTAAACAGGAAAAGCCAAGTGCGGAAACTACATGATTCTAGGTCAATTTAACATTGACTAGCTTCCAGAGTCTCTGTGGCTTTCGTTGACAGGAGCTACCAGTCTTGTCCTTCTCTGTAGGATCAGCTGTGGCCTTTATGGAGACATCTTGATAGGAACAGCCATGAGGAGAATGCATGTACATTTTGTGTGTGTGTGTGTGAGATTTTCTCCCTTGCTGCTTTCCTACCACATACTAGGGATGACAAAAGCTGAGTATAAGCATGGGAGGCATATGAGGTTATTTGTCCCCTTTAGCAAAACGAATTCCCCATGAATGGATATAGTGTCACAACCATATGAAATGAGCTTGGCTAATGTTGATAAACATCTGTCTGATGTTTTATAATGTCGTATATTTATTATTTTAAAAATACATTCTTAACACTAGAATAACTCTGGATAGCAGCCTGGAAATGAATGTCACCATTAAAGTAAATATCAGAAAAAGATGATCTTGTGGCAGTTGGGAGTAGCCAGGGAAAATAAGATCTATTCTGATAGTCAGCATATATACATCAAGTTTCAAACACACAGGCCTTTACTCTTTCCTTCATCCATGTTCTCTCAAAACAATGGCAAGCTCATATCTGACATCAAGTGTTTCCTCTTAGCTTTTGCCTGAGCTCCAACTTATTATTTCTGGCACCTTTCTCATCAGTGCCTAGTGGTTACAGCAGGAGGGTTTGGCCAATAGTGGCTCTGGCCAATGGGTGTAACTGGAATCAGGGCACATACAGAAGGGTTCATCTATTTATCATAGCAGCACCCAGTGGTGGGGCTGTTAGCATTTCCTTTCAAAACTGTCTTGCTGAGAGGTTTGAAGTTTGATCTTTTTAATTTCCACTGGCTTAAAATTCATCACTAGAGATGTTTAGCTTTTTTATTAAAATGTAGACTTCTCCAAACTTTCAGAAATACTGTTTGGTAAATGATTCTTCACTTGAGGTTTCGGGGGGGAAAAAAGAAATAAGATTTACTTTGACTTCATATTTCTCTTTTGTGTGATTAAAATTATTACGTTTATAAACATTTTGTCATTGTGTCACTTGGAGGGAATGAGTAGTGACCTGGAGGAGAAGGTCAATTTTCTTAAAAATCTATACCAAAGCCATTCTTCACTCTTCTGGATAAATGTTTTTAAATATACTCCTTGTTTATAATCTTGACTACATAACCCTAAATTGACAACAGATCCATTTCTTATTGCCTAAGGACCAGGAATTTTAGGAGGCCTACTATTCTCATTGATCTGAAAAAAGATTTATGACAGTATTTCTCATTAACTTCTACAGGAATTTCACAGAGGCATCTTACACTTTTGCATGAGTCTAAGAGTAAATCCTGGTGTGTTCATTTCCAACAGAGTTCATCGGTGTGGCTTTTGATCCACGAAGAGAATATAAGATCCAAAAATAAGCAGCTTAGATTCCAAACATCCATCAAAGAGTTCCCGTCTCTTTGAAGAGTCCAAAAATCCTACTTTTCATACCTTCTCAGTCTTACATTTCCTTCAGGCTTTTGTTAAGAAGAACCTACTTGTGCATCTCACTTTATGAAATGGAAATGTTCCTAAAAGAGTTAATTTAAATTAAAAAAGTGACAGCTACCATTCATTAAGTACTCTCACATGCGAGACATGGTACTAGACATTTCCTTTTATTACTTTCTTTCATCCTCACAGCAGCCCTACAAGGTGGGGATGTTATCCACATTTAGCAAATAAGTAATATTAGGGGCCCAGAAGATATGGATGTGATTCAAGGTCACAGAGACAACAAAATGAGACCCTAAAATCAGGATCTCTGTGTGTTTGACTCCAAGTCCTGTGATTCATCTTCTATAGCATGGGGACACTGCACATTGAAATACTTCAAATATGCTAGAGAAATTGACCATTTTAAGAAATACTAGCCCATTTTTTTGTAAATAATTATCAAAATTCTTTGTGTTAAAATATTGCTTATCTATTTTAGTTATTTAAAATGTTGTACACTATATTTTCTAAGAGATAATCTGTCTCTTTATTCCTAATGTGTTGCCAAAAGGGTTCCTTAACTGGGGCCCATGGCTTCATAGAACTGATGACATTCTCTGCAATTGAAGGTACATTTTACATGTATTGATATTTTCAAAAATGCATTTTCTTATGAGGACAAATGTCCATCTTTCATGATATTCCTTGGGAAAAAAGTTTAAGTATTATTGCTCTAAATAGTTGGAAAATTCACTACTTAAAAATGAAGAAAGATATTTCAAAACTATTTCCACTACTTCAGAGAAGTATTCCTTTTCATATTGAAACAGATGGGGATTTGGGAAAAGAGGAAAGAGAAACTGGTAAAAGGCATTGAAGAACTTTTATGATTACAATAGATCATGGGACCACCCAATTTAACCTGTAAATCCTGGATGTTAGGCTTTGTCTCTGTGACCAATAAAGTTGAATTTGTGTATAATTATTTGTTCATTAGAAAGTTAGTTCCATAATTTATATAGAGGCAGACCTGGGTAAGTGGCAAACACTTAACTGTAAAAGTGCTGTGTGCACTTAAGTCAAAGGAGAAGTGAGGTTATTTGATGCCTCTAAAGAGAGAACTGGGAGGGTGGATGGCTCAGGTGTGGGCAGAGGTTCAGATTAGCGCCATTCAGGCTGCGTGGTTCTACTGGGCGTACACGAAGACCATCTCAGGGCCACGAGAGCATCACTAGTTCACGGAAATCAATTTCCAAGTCTTCAGTTTCCATATTTGATCATTCATAATGTAGATCAGTCTGAAGATTCACCTTGTAAGTTGGCTCTCCTTTCTCACCTCCCTTTTCAAAGTCATCTTTTCTACACTTTACCAGGAAGGAAAAGAGAGCACAGTTTTCACCCATTCTTATTCTTACCATGGTGCACTGCTTCGGAGTGGGAAAACCTTCAGAAGGAAATGAAGAAATAGAAATATTGCAGTTGGTAGTGAGAAAGGGAATGACCAACTACTATGGGCAATCCCTTTGAAATTTAATAGTTTCCCAAGTATTTGCTTTCAATAGAACTGAAAGAGAACTTAACCAAATTATCATATTACAACAAATAATTATTTTTGATAACTAGATCACCCTGAGATTTTTGGCCTGTAACTGAGAAGGAATTTAGAGAATTGAGGAATTCTACTACTGAATTATTTTCATTCCTATCTTTTTTCTTTTAAACAAGTTTTTTGGTTTTTTTCCCATTAAATAAGGAAAAGGAGTAAAAAAGCTCAGGCTGGCGTCAGTCTCATTCTAGCAATGGCTAATATTTATCCTTGAACACATAAACTAATCTTAACAGCCCCATCCATTTTATTAAAAGATACACTTCCAAATGATGCATCTTTTGCATCAAAAGATGCTTATTATAATTAGGAATTATTTATACATTATTTATACGTGTTGTTTTGATCAACTGTCAACTACTAGTAATAGTACTGATAACTCAATCCAGAAAAAAAAATCATTTAAAACTTAGAGCCTTATGATCATAGGGAAAAAAAATTAAATCTCTAATTTTAATTTCTGTACATATTCCATGACATAAAAAATGTGAAAGGATGAACAAAATTAGACTTTCAAAACATTATATTTGAATAAAATTCTGTGATGAATGTCAAAAGGAAAGTGGTTAGTGGTTGATGAATATAAAATATTCTTGGCATGAAGTTTAATTGGGTGAAACAGCGCTGTATAAAATGTTTATGCTTATAATACACTGTTTCTTACATTCTCTACAACGGGGTGGGGGGTGGTAGATGGTAAATTTGTAACAAGTATCCCAAGGGAGAAAAATCCCCTGATTTATAGCATTTTTTGATTTCTGTAGTGTAAATATTTCCACCATAGCTGGTCTAAAGCTACAAGTAACAACTTGTGGTTACATACAATACAATACAAGCTACAATACAAGTGTAACAACTGAATGGCAAAATTCCTGAAAACTTAACAGTTGGCCTTCACGAAGCTGCTCCAGCACAAGTCAGCTCCAGCACACTGCTTATAATATTGAATGTCAAAATAAAAATACCTAAAGGTTACTTCATTTTTCAAGTCCCTTCATTTGGAAGCCCTTGCAAAAATATTTTATAATAAACTTATTTGAAATATAATTCAGTTCTATGTGCACCCTAAACCCCTACTTTAAGCATTTACAGTGATCTTATCTTTTTATTCTATGCTGATTCTCCAAATTAGCAAATACCTAAGAATTATCTATGGAACTTTGAAAAAAAATTAGATTCTAGGTACCCAACTCATACCTCTAAAGTCAGAATCCCTAGTTGTGGGGTCCAGCCAGCTTTGCTTTAGCGAGCACTGTGGGTGACCCTGAGGCAGCCAGACCAGTACTCTCGCTCCATCAGTAAGTACTGCCCAATAGGATTAGAATAAGAGAAACAGGAATTGACATAGAAGTCTTCTCTCACAGTTTCAATGTACAACAGTTAGAAAACCTCAACAAAGCTGGCTGTATGCTTCTTTTACTAGAGAATTTGATAAAAGTTCCTGCCCCTTTGTGACTTTTCCCCACAGCACACAACCAACCACATTGGGGAGCTGTAAGAATTAAATGAAATTACATATCTGAAAGTGCTGTATAAAAGTTAAGGACTGTATTTTACATATAAAGAGAACAGAGCATTATTATTTCAAATCCAAACTGAGATCAAAGAGCAACAGTAAATGTCTGTCCCTACATATGTACTGTGAGTTCCATGCCTAGCTATCTCTGGGACCATGGTGTGGTTATTCACTGATTGACAAGACCGTAGCTGTTCCAAAGGACCATGAGGTCCTTGGGGTTTCTTTTCCATGGGTTCTGTGCAGCCCATTTAAAGGCCTAATCCTGGGCTATCCTGGGCTTTACTGGACATCCGTGCTGTTCACCCATCATGTGGGACCTTAGTTGTGTGTCCTCAGTATAGTCTGTGTCTATGGATGACGATGACTCCATTTCATTTACTATATTGTTAGAAGAGAAATATATTAAACTTCAAAGAAAACCCTGATCTCTCCTACTCCCACTTTCTTCACTTATCTCTGGTCCCTGGAGAATGTTTGTAAACATATAGTCCCATTAATTAACACAGGATGAAAGGCGGTCTAAATCCTTCCTGAGGGTGCGAGAATGGTTCCTCCAGGACTGCTTAGAGTGGCCACAGCCTCAGGGAATGGGGGCCTGACAGCTGGATGGGACTTTCCACTCAAATTTCTTTCCTCACTCCCAGGAGGCCCTTGGAATAAAAAGTGCTTACTCATAATCATTATGGGAGGTTATATCCTCATGTAGTGCATATTAAAGCATTAGTGTGAGCAATTACTATTAGACATTTCCTGCTGAAAGATTCCCAGGTGCTGGAGAAGTTGACTTGTTTGCTATGAGAAAGCACATTGCTCATTTTAATAAGTTCAGTGCCTTTTGTCTTAATAGCTCAATATCTCACGGAATACTATAAACATACACAAAAGCACAGCCAAGAACATAGTACCCGTATGTTTACAGATAAAATAAAACATTATAGATTTCATTGAAGGTCCTGCTTAGCTCTTCCTTGTTCTATTCACCTCTCACCCCTCAGAGGGAGCCACTCTCCTGAGGTTGGTTTGTTTCTTTCTTATGCATGATTTTATATTTTCACTATATGCATGTGTTTCCATAAATAATATGAAGTGATGTTTTGAAATTTTATATATGTGAATTGTGTACACCAATATAAGTATTTTCATGATACTGTTTAAAACATCTATAAGTAGAGTAAATAGTTTTATACAGTTTAGTGTTATTTATTTGCTTTTTAATTTTTTTCTTTTTTTCATATTGGTATGCATATACTTCAAAGTATTTATTTATTTTAGATTTTTTCCTAAGTTTTTCACTATTGCAAGAGATTGTAAAATGAACATTTTTGTACACGTCTCCTTGTGGACATGTGTGCAAAATCTTCTAGGTTTAATACCTAGAAATGAAATTCCTTAGTCAACTTTACTGCGTCACAAAGATCTCTCAATATGTTACCTTCTAAAAACCTTACAGTTCACTTGGCATGTTTTGATTTTTAATCAATCTAAAATTAAGTTTCTGTGTTGTGTGAGGCAGGGATCATCGTTTGTTCAACATGGAAAATAATTTGTCCTTGAAAAATGTGTTAACTAGTCTATCTTTTCCCCACGGATTTTACCCCGCTTCTGTAGTATAATGAGTTTCCACATTTCTGGGTTCTCTACTCGGTCCCATTGGTGGTCCATTCTTGTACCAACACCATGTGGTCTTATTTATTCTGTGTATTGTCTCGCTACCTGATAAACAACTCATTCTTCTTCAAAATTATCTTAGTGATTCTTGGTCTTTTATCCTTCTATGTGAATTTTACCTCTAACTTTTGAAGTTTTGCACACGTTCCTACTAGGATTTTTATTAGAATTGCATTAAATTGTATCAGTAGAACAATTTGCGGGGGGGATCAATTTTCTATCCATGTAGGACTACTTTTATACCCTTCAAAATTATTTTATTATAGCTTGTACAGTAGATGTTTGGATGTATTCCTGTGTATTTCAAGGTTATTTTGTTATTGTCATTGTTTTTTCCTCCACCATCAGAATTTATTTTATTGTTCAGCATCTGATAATCCCTTTCAGTCTGAGTCTTGTGCCTTTATTTAGCCTAGAGAAATTTTCTTTTGTTATTCCTTATTTTACTGTCTTGGTTCTATCTTTCTGAAATTTCCTTAGACAGAGGTTGAACTTATATTTATTCTCCACATCCCTTAGTTCTTCAAGTTCTTTGTCTTTTTGCTCTATGTTTTATAAGATTTTCTTGAATTTATCTTCCAGATTATTAATCTAGTCTTGAGAAATGACTGTTCTAGAATTTGGTCGATGGATGTACTGGATGTTTTATTTCAGTAATCATGTATTTACTTTCCAACAACTCGATCTCCTTTTATGATTGCTCTTTTTCTCTTTTATAGACTAAGTATTTTCTTGTATCCCTGAGGGTACTATTAAGAATATTTAAGAATTTTCTCTGTTTTCTATATTTCTTTTTCCTCAGGCAAGGTATTCTGTTTATTGATCTTTGTTTTTCCCTTTGTTTTTTTCTCAAATATCTGTTATCCCTTATATGTTATATTTTTGCATGAAGGACATGGCTGATTGGGGTATATAGTGGGTATGAATTTTCTCAGCTATTCTGGATGTATAACTGGACCAAACACTACCTCACCCAATTTCTATGAGGGAAGTACAGAATCTCATGTACCCCCTTCATGGGTTTAGCTGTTTTGCCTTTTTTCCCCTTCTTTGATTGCTGTCAAGACCTGGAGTTGCATGTTGGCTAGACACACAGACCTCTGCAGCTACCTCAGTTTGTATGACAACTCTACTGTGAATTAGCTGTGTGATCTTGGGCAAGCCACTTGATCCCTCTGTTTCTTGCTGAAATGGAGAAAGTAGCAGAATCTACCTTGTAAGGTTAGGGTGAAGATTAAATGATCCAGTACATATAAGCTGCTTAGAACAGGGCCTGGCACATAGTACATGTTTTATTAATGTTAGCAGTTTTTGTTAATTATGTCATTATCTCAATGATAACATAAATTAAACCCCAATAATCTTGTTCCTGAGGTATAATTGACACACAGCATTATATTAGTTTCAGGCATATAACACAATGATTCAGTGTTTGTATATAGCATGAAATAATCTCCACAGTAAGCCCAGTTAACATCCGTCACTGCACATAGTTACACATTTTTTTTCTTGTGATGAGACCCATTATTCTTAAATGAACACTCCCCTGAGAAGATTACCTATGTGTTTTAGAAAGCAGTTCTCAGGGATTAATTAGCCTATATGTAAACAGCACTGCACTGCTTTGTGGGAGTGGGGGAGGGACAACAGAAGCAAAGCTGTTAGAATGCCTTTTCAATTCTTTACTTTGAAATATCATTGAAACCTCTGGTAGTTCTTTTCTGTGTAAATTTTGGCCCCTATTTCTTCATACTTGTTCTTTTTCTATTTCACCAATTTGCTGTTAATCTTTCAGGAATTCCTCAAATTTTCCAGTTTACTTATTTCACCCTTTCTCATTTCTTAATGAAGTTGTAGATTTATCCTTTATTACAAGTTTTTATGTCATCCCAAGAATTATGTTGCAGGAAGTGAGATAGAAAATGTTTGTTCCATTACCTTGACCCAAATGCTGTTCTTTGGATTTTGCAACAAGAAAAGTTGTGTGACCCTGGTGAGAGCATGGTTAATGACTCGATAGAAGGGATGCAGTTTTAGAAAGTTCAGGGGTGAGTAGTGGATGCAGAAGTCACGGGGCAAGTATAGACAATCACCTACACAGTGGTAACATTTCCAAATTAGATTATCATTTGCTATTTGACATGTGACATGTGTATCTGTACAATAGATGTAATAGAAATATCAAACAATATCTCAGAGGAGCTGACAGCACAGAGGGCAGCACGTGCTCCATAATGCTGGAAGTGTAGATCTTGTGCAGAGAGTATAGGGCTCAGGAAACCAGAGGCTCTAGTTCCAACAGCTGTTCAAACACAAATTTGTTAAGTCACATTGAGTAAATTACTTTAGCTTTTCTATAGAATATTATTTCCTGTCCTCTGCCCGCCTCAGAGTTGCTTTGTGAGGATTCATAAGCAAAGCACTTGAAACTTTTTGGTTCATGTGTATGTCTGTCAAGGTTATATGTTGATAGGCCTCTAATTGCTGTTACCATCTGAGAACACATTGTCTAAGCCAGTGTTTCTGAGACAGCCATGGCCCACCTACATTAAAGTTACTTGATTTCATTATTTAAAAGATTGCTGAGCAGCAGCCCAAAACTACTGAATCAGAATTTCTATGGATGAGCCTGATAATAAGCATTTTTTCCAGTCCTTTCATGAGTCTTTCCCAGGCCGAGGTTGGAGGACCACCGCTTTAGGCCAGGGAGCTCTCCACGCCTGCCAACTGAAGAGCTGGTTAATGTAACCTAGGTTACAGCTACTTTTATGTCAAAGGACAACCACAGTTCAAAATTTTTATGATTTTTAACTCAGCATAATTAGTATGCTCTTAAATGACAGCAAACTTTTGAGGGAAAAATTGGCTTCGTCTGAAGCATGCATTTAGGATGAAAATATCAAAGTGAGCATTTCTTTCACCAGCATTTTGGAATGATTGCTACCATGTCAAATACAGTTTTTGAGGCAAAATTTGATAGTTCGAGGAGTCATGCATGAGTCCTCTTTTTCCCTTGGATCCCCTCTGCAGGGGGTTGGGGTAAGAAGGAAGTCGAGTCTCTAGGTCCTTCCATCTGTCACTGTAGACAAATGACAGGAAAGAGGGAAACTACTCTAGCCAAACAAAACTTGTAAAAAGAGGCCCAGCCTTAGAAACCTCCGTGAGGACGGCCAACTGTTCTAATTTGTCGTAAGAAGCCTGGAGACTGGGACTCCGCAGACACGCAGAGGAAATCCTGTTCACTGTCACGGGGTCAATCCCTGGAGCCAGGGCTCTGCCTGCCGCTGCCTGCTGTGCCCAGAGTCAACTTGGACTTTGCACCCCCCTGGGAGGTGTTCAGAACCGCCGAGGGCCTTCCGGTGCCTGGCTCCTTCACTGGCTGCCAGGGGGCTCTACCTGCTGGGGAGGTCTTTCAGTGTTAACATTAAAGGAAAAGCAGTAAATCGAGTGTCCATATGCCTTGGTGAATATTTTCTCTCTCATATACTTCATAACTTTGGTTCTAACACAATTGATTCCATGATATCAAATAACTGCAAAAAATTTTCTTTTTTACTAAATGAGAAGTTTCTTTGAAATAATTATATTCAATTTATTGTTTTTACATTTTTGAAATCCCTCATGGAATTTGCATCCCACTAACAGTTATACAGAATTTTTCTTTCACCAGAAGGATTAATACCATCTTGAAAGAAAAACCTTAGTATAGACTTGCCTCTTTAGCTTCCTGTCAAAATCTTTACATATATGCTAATGAGGTCATTGGTATTTTTTAAATCACTATTTAATTCTAAACCAAAGCTAAACTATTCCATATATGAACCTGCTGGAGTTGCTGAAAGCTTCAGTGAGCCAGTGTTGTCACAGACAAAAGTCAAGTGCATTACTTAGCCATCTAGGAGTGTCTACATTTGGTCTTTTCCTGTAAATACAACATTGGAAACTCTAAATAGTTAAATATTCATTAAATGTCAATTCTGATTTTGTTTAATAGCTAGGACTAGTATTATCTAATCAGAGACTTGATTTCAACATTTTCCCAGGAATTATTCAGAAGTAGTAATGAAGAAAGGAGATATTTTCATTCAAAGTAAAGCAGAGAGTTGAAGAGACCTAGTAATTCAAAGAGTTGGTTATTTCAATGCTGAATACTAGCTTGTAAAAATTAGCAAAATCTAACATCTGAATGAATCAATCACACCTTTGTTTTCATTTACAGCAAAGGAAACGAGACCTTAATGAGTCTCTGTGTATAAATGAGGTAATTACTTGGGTTTATTTTTTTCCCAGCCTTCAGTCTTCTCTCCAAACTTTCATTAAATGTTTAGGTTTTATCTTCTCTCAGATAATGGGCAACTAAGAGGGAAAAAGGCACAAAATCAATCATATTGTCAGGATGCTTGCTGAATCATAAAAAAAGTTTTCATCTATTTTTGTGACAAATTCTATTATATATTTGACAATAATACTGTTAGCATTTTAATTCCATATGATTATATGAATTGTGAGCTCCTTCAGTACACAAACCAAATTATACTTCTTCCCTCTCCTCACACAGACTTGCTTTCTGCCTGGCACACAGAAATTATTTTGTAAACACTTACTGAGTTAAATGAGGCTTTTGCCACCCCTTGTTTTGTAGCTCATTCAAGTGCACAGTTGCAAGTCTAGGTGTTACCAAACCCATATACGGCTGCTCACCACTCATAAGCCAATAACTCGAGAGGCAAGTGTCAGTAGAAAGGAAAGGTGCTTTAATCAGAAAAGCCGGCAACCTGGGGAGAAGGTGGACTCATGTCCAGAGACCAACTCAGAAGATTCTGCTCAGCCATGACAGGTTTTAAAGGGAAAAATGGGGTGGGGAAAGAATCTTAGTGAACCATTGAGGCAGGAGGTTGAGTTCTGCATCATTCTCCATTGAGTGCAGACTGGCTGACTTGTTCTTCAGTTGTTATCTTGCCCATGTGATTTACCTGCAGGATTGCTAAGGAGGCTATTGGGAGTAGAGAGCTAGTCATTTTTTTAACTGCTTAATTATTCATTCTTACTTCTTTTTATCTAGGAAAAGAATCAACAGGTTAGACAATGGTGTGCATTCAGGAGAGCATAAGTCAGGAGTTAGTTTCAATTGCTTAGTGATCTCATTCTTATAATTAGTTCTTTTAAGGGTAGAGGGGAACAGAAATGGGCAAATAGGAAAGGGGCAAAAGAGCTGCTTTCAGAGGTGCTGCAGAAAAGGGTGGCTGCAGCCCTTGAAGAACAAGAATTTGAAAGTGAATTTTCCTTTCAATACAATGCTCATGACTTGAGTTCCTGGGGATTAAGTGAGCATTACCTTTGAATGCTTCCATACACTAAGTAGAGAAAGTTGAGGATTAGTAATTCTAAGAATCTACAGGCCCTATTTAGGGACTGGAAGCCAGCAGGCTTGGGAGAGATGGTGAACCGATAACATGTGTTTTTCTTGAATACAAAATATTTAGATAATAGGGAAATTTTGCTGAAAAAGTCTAGAGTTTTGACTACACTTGGATTTAATAAATTGGACACCCCTTGGCAATAACTTCTTTGGAGCTGGTAAGAGGCTACTCTCTTGTTGCAACCTCAGTTCTCCAGTCTAATATGTTACCCTGTAGTGTTTTATTTCAGGTCTTTATAGATATTTGGGTTTGTAACCCATCTCCCCCACTATAGACACTTAAAATTTAAAGTTATCCAGAACAAGCTGGATAATTTTTGACATTGAAAAACCTTTGCAAAGAGTTTTCAGTGAATTCAACTTGTACTTTCTTGGTATCCCCATCAGGAATTCCATGCATATCTTGAGACCTCACCAACATCCATCCCCAACAGTGAACTTGGAATATCACTTAGGAGCATTTGGTAAATGGCTCTCCTGACAGTCCCACCACTGTGTGAAAATACTTAGGGTTTATCTTTTAATCACTTGTACCTTCAAAGATCTGGTCCATAGTGTCAGCTGATATCATGAGGGTTATTGGTGAAGTGTGATGAGGTGCAGGATGATACTTCTCTCTGCCATCCTGATTTATATCCCACATTAATTTTTCAAAAACAGAAAAATAATTTTTATGCTTATTTTAATTTTGGATTTAACATTTTAACATAGTTTGTGAATGATCCTAAATATTCATGAATATAGTAATTTATAATTGTGTGGAGTCTAGTCTTTGGAGACTGGTAGGACATTAATCACATAGTGATCCTTACAGGCCACACATACTCATGTCATCATGTGGCATTGTTGTCCGATTTTTATTTTTATGTATGTACTTTATGGTGGCATATATATCATATAACACTATAGTTGCCTCAAAATAGGGAAATGTCATGGGTTAACTCTAATAATAACTAAACAATTTAAGTAGGCCCTCAGTTTACCTCAAGTGTAGATTTCAAATATTTTTTCCAGATTTGGGAACTATTTACAGTAATAAATCATAAGGCATGTTGGCAGAAACATTTCTCTAGACTCTGTCTTTAATTTTGGCTGTTGCTAGTATATTTATTTCTTTCCTTCACAGCCTTGCTTCCCTAAGATTAGTACAATTTTTATGCAGAGTCACAATAGCCCACTGATGTGCATAAACTGAGAAGCTGGCTTGTCTTACAAATGCTAAGAAAAATGCTTTATGCCAAACTTCTTAACCAATGCCTCTTCTCAGAGGATAACTCATTTTATTTTTTCATTAAGATTCATTGCCAAAGTTTAAATATTAATAACTTTAGAATCAGGAATCATGGTTTTGAAGTGCCAAAGCATAAACATAAGATCTAAAATTAATAATAAACTACATGTTTATGTAGATACAACAGGTATGTGGAAGATCTATTGATAAAGAAAAGCAAAAATTAAATGTTCAACACACAGGCCTACTTTTCCATTAGCAAAAGGAGACTATTTTATTAATTTAATTTCACCATGTAGAGATATGGGTGGCAATGATTTGAGGGGAAAAAGTAAAGAGGTAGGCCAAACAAAGCAGAAGAGGCCAAACAAGCATCAGAGCAGAAATAGCTCAACGGTCTGGTGAATAACCAATTCCAAGAAGTCACTGACAAGCAGAACAAGACCTTAAGTCCAAAGTCTCTGCAGAGCGGTGTCCACCATGGTGCCCACAGGAATGGGGAGAGCAAGGGCAAGTAACAGAATCAAAGCACCTGCAAACAGCATTGAAAGTGGGACAAATGATTTAAAATGGTTCCTTTTCCCAGCCTCACTGTCTCAGGTTAGTGTCAATTGTAGTATAATTTGACAACAAGAATACAGGTGAAGCTAACAAAAACCAACTGGATGATAATGTGGGAAAATCACTGTTCTTGGAGGTATTTTTCTAACAGTTCAAAGAAGGAAGTACACACTTAGTATCATTCTTAATTCCTCCCTTAAGTCATGCTTATTTCCAGTCTAAGAGGTAACTTATTTCTGTACTTTTTGGACAATAGACAAGAATCTTTCTTTCAGTTATAAAGAAACTTTCTTAAGGATGTAGACTGGGAATCAGAAAGCAAATGGAGAATGGAAAAAGGTTGCGGGGCCAGAGACCTCTCCTCACCCCCACTAGACCAGTCCCAACACCACCCCATTCCCAAAGTATAACCTGCCCTGATCCCAGATCTTGAGGGACTGCAGCCCCACAAGAAGGCAGGACTTTGGGAAGAATGAATTCCTTTTCTTTCACACAACCCTGGTTATAATCCAATCATCTCTCTTGCTCTCTGCATTCCCTTTAAATTTTTAGCTTTCTTTGTTATTTCACTTAAACACAACTTAAGCTTAGAATCTTCATGGTTAAAGGATCAGCATTGGTCCTTCACAAGTATAGTATTAAGAATGATTTTTGCTCTCCTCCATTCACTCAATTCAGATCTGTCATCTCATATTCCCCTGAGATACTAGTAGAAATTAGATGTGCTGATTTTTAACACTGTGTCTGATCCAAAACAGGAGTGAAATCCAAAGATTTAAAGCAAATGTGTCAACTATTCAGGAAGAAATCATTGCCTGCTTAGGGACTCTTAATCACCACTTTCTTTTCATTAAACACCTATCAATTAATTAACTCCTACTGTGATATAATGAGCTAATGTAGAACAGTTCTAATAGAAATATAATGTGAGCCACAAACATGAATCAAACATGCAATTTAAAATTTTCTACTACCCACATTAAAAAAAGTAAAAACAAAAGGTGAAATTAATTTTCATAACATATTTTATTTAGCCAAATATATCCAAAATATTATTGCTTCAATATATAATCAATATAAAATTCCTTTTTTTCTTGTTGGAATTTCTTTATTTTTTATTAAATTATAGTTGAATTACAATGCTGTGTTAATTACTGTTATACAGTAAAGTGCCTCAGTTATGCAATATATATATATATATATATATATATATATATATATATATATATATACACACACATTCTTTTTTGTATTCTTTTCCATCATGGTTTACCTCAGGATATTGAATATAGTTCCCTGTGCTATACGGTAGGACCTTGTTGTTTATCCATTCTATATATACCAGTTTGCATCTGCTAATCCCAAACTCCCAATCCAACCCTCTCTGACTCTCCACCCCCTTGGCAACCACCAGATTATTCTCTATGTCCCTGATATTGTTTCATAGATAGGTCCATTTGTGCCATCTTTTAGATTCCACATATAAGTGATATCATATGATATTTGTCTTTCTCTTTCTGATTTACTTCACTTAGTTTGATAATCTCTAGTTGCATCCATGTTGCTGCAAATGGTATTATTTCATTTTTTTTTGACTGAGTAGTATTCCATTGTATATATGTACCACTTCTTCTTTATCCATTCATCTTTCAATGGGCATTTAGGTTGTTTCCATATCTTGGCTATTGTGAATAGTGCTGCTATGAACATAGGGATGCATGTATCTTTTTGAATCATAGTTTTGTCCTGATATATGCCCAGGAGTGGGATTGCTGGATCATATAGTAATTCTATTTTTAGTTTTCTGAGGAACATCCATACCGTTTTCCACACTTGCTGCACCAACTTACATTTCCACCAACAGTGTGGGAGGGTTCCCTTTTCTCCACACCCTCTCCAGCATTTCTTATTTGTAGACTTTTTAATGATTGCCATTCTGACTGGTGTCAGGTAGTACCTTATTGTAGTTTTGATCTATATTTCTCTGATAATTAGCAATGTTGAGCATATTTTCATGTGCCCACTGACCATCTATTTTTAGTTTTTTGGAGAAATACCTTTTTAGGTCTTCTGCTCATTTTTCGATTGGGTTTTTGGCTTTTTTGTTGTTGAGTTGTATGAGCTGTTTGTGTATTTTGGAAATTAAGCCCTTGTCAGTCACATCGTGATGTTGCAAATATTGTCACAATAAATTGCAAATATTTTCTGCCATTCTGTAGGTTGTCTTTTTGTTTTGTTTATGGTTTCCTTTGCTGTGCAAAAGCTTGTAAGTTTGATTAGCTCCCATTTGTTTATTTTCATTTTTATTTCTATTGCCGTGGGAGACTCACCTAAGAAAATATTGGTACAATTTATGTCAGTGAATGTTTGCCTATGTTCTCTTCTAGGAATTTTATGGTGTCATGTCTTATGTTTAAGTCTTTAAGCCATTTTGAGTTTATTTTGTGTATGGTGAGAGGGTGTGTTCCAACTTCATTGATTAACATGAAGCTCTCCAACTTTCCCAATACCACTTGCTGAAGAGACTTTTCCCCATTGTATATTCTTACCTCCTTTGTCAAAGATTAATTGACCATAGGTGTGTGGGTTTCTTTCTGGGCTCTCTATTCTGTTCCATGGATGCATATGTCTGTATTTGTGCCAATACCATGCAGTTTTGATTACTGTAGCTTTGTAGTATTGTCTGAAGTCTGGGTTGGTTATGCCTCCTGTTTTGTTCTCTTTCTTTAGGATTGCTTTGGCAATTCTGGGTTTTTAATGGTTCCATGTGAATTTTAGGATTATTTTTTCTAGTTCTGTGACAAGATCATGGATAATTTCATAGGGATCACATTAAATCTGTAGATTGCTTTAGGTAGTGTGGTCATTTTAATAAAATTAATTCTTCCAATGCAAGAGCATGGTGTATCCTTCCACTTCTTTGAATCCTGTTTAATTTCCTTTATTAATGTTTTACTGTTCTCTATAGTTCTCAGTGTATAAGTCTTTCACCTCTTTGGTGAGGTTTATTCCTAAGTATTTTTTTGGGGGGATTGCAATTTTAAAGGTATTTTTTTTTTTACATTGCCTTTCTTTTTTATATATAAGTGGTAATTTTTTTTTTTTTTTGCAGTATGCGGGCCTCTCACTGTTGTGGCCTCTCCCGTTGTGGAGCACAGGCTCCGGATGCGCAGGCTCAGTGGCCATGGCTCATGGGCCCAGCCGCTCCACAGCATGTGGGATCGTCCCAGACTGGGGCATGAACCCATGTCCCCTGCATCGGCAGGCAGACTCTCAACCACTGCGCCACCAGGGAAGCCCTATAAGTGGTAATTTTTTTAAAAAAATTATTTTATATTTGAGCACAATTAATTAACAATGTTGTGTTAGTTTCAGGTGTACAGCAAAGTGATTCAGTTGTACATATATGTGTATTTATTCTTTTTCAAATTCTTTTCACATTTAGGTTATTACAGAATATTGAACAGAGTTCCCTGTGCTATGCAGTAGACCTTGTTGGTTATCTATTTTAAATATATTAGTGTGTACATGTCAATCCCAAACTCCCAACCTATCTCTCCCCCCTACCCTTCCCCCCTAGTAGCAATAATTTCATTCTCTAAGTCTGTCAGTCTGTTTCTGTTTTGTACCTAAGTTCATTTTTTTAGATTCTGCATATAAGCAATATCATATGATATTTGTCTTTCTCTGTCTGACTTATTTAACTTAGTATGATAATCTCCAGGTCCATACATGTTCATGCAAAAGACATTATTTCATTTTTTTATGGGTGAGTAACATTCCATTGTATATATGTACCACTTTTCTTCACCTGTTCATCTGTTGATGGACATTTAGGCTTCTTCCATGTCTTGGCTATTGTAAACAGTGCTGCAATGAATATTGGGGTGCATGTATCCTTTCAAACCATGTTTTTCTCCAGATATATTCCCAGAAGTGGATTGTTGGCTCATATGGTAGCTCTATTTTTACTTTGTTAAGGAACCTCCATACTGTTCTCCATAATGGTTGTATCAATTTACATTCTGACCATCAGTGTAGGAGGGGTCCATTTTCTCCACACCCTCTCCAGCATTTATTGTTTGTAGATAGTTTGATGATGGTCAATCAGACTGGTGTGAGGTGATACCTCACTGTAGTTCTGATTTGCATTTCTCTAATAACTAGCAATGTGGAGCATCTTTTCATGTGTCTCTTGGCCATCTGTATGTCTTATTTAGGGAAATGTCTATTTAGGTCTTCTGTCCAGTTTTTGATTAGGTTGTTTGTTTTTTTGATATTGAGCCTCATGAGCTGTTTGTAAATTTTGGAGACTAATCCCCTGTTGGTCGCATCTTTTGCAAATATTTTCTGCCATTTTGTGGGTTGTCTTTTCACTTTGTCTATGGTTTCCTTTTCTGTGCAAAAGCTTTTGAATTTAATTAGGTCCCACTTGTTTATTTTTATTTCCATTACTCTAGGAGACAGCTTGAAAAAGATATTGCTGTGATTTATGTCAAAGAGTGTTCTGCATATGTTTTCCTCTAAGTGTTTTATAGTATCTGGTCTTACATTTAGGTCTTTAATCTATTTTGAGTTTATTTTTGTGTATGGTGTTAAAGAATGCTCTAATTTCATTTTTTACATGTAGCTGTCCAGTTTTCCCAGCACCATTTATTGAAAAGACTGTCTTTCCTTCATTGTATAGTCTTGGCTCTTTAGTCATATATTAATTGAGCATAGGTGTATGGGTTTATTTCTGGGCTGTCTATCATGTTCCATTAATCTATATTTCTGTTTTTGTGCCAGTACCATACTCTTTTGATGACTAGAATTGTAGTACAATCTGACAAAGGGAGCCTGATTCCTCCAGCTCTGTTTTTCTTTCTCAAGATTGCATTGGCTATTCATGATCTTTTGTGCCTCCATATAAATTTTATTTTAAATTTAAATTTTTTGTAAAAAATGCCATTGGTAATTTAACAGGGATTGCATTGATTTTGTAGATTGCCTTGGGTAGTATAGTCATTTTGACCATATTGATTCTTGCAATCAAACAACGTTGTATATCTCTCCATCTGTTTGCAACATCTTTGATTTCTTTCATCAGTGTCTTACAGTTTTCAGAATAGACGTCTTTTGCCTCCTTAGGTATGTTTATTCCTAGGTTTTTTGTTTTTGTTTTTTGATGTGATGGTAAATAGGATTGTTTCTTTAATTTCTGTTTCTGATCTTTCATTGTTAGTGTATAGAAATGGAACTGATTTCTGTGTATTAGTTTTTTATCCTGCAACTTTACTGAATTCATTGATGAGCTCTCATAGTTTTCTGATAACATCTTTAGGATTTTCTATGTATAGTATCATATCATCTGCAAACAGTGACAGTTTTACTTTTTCTTTGCCAGTTTGGATTCCTTTCATATCTTTTTCTTCTCTCATTGCTGGGGCTAGGACTTCCAAAACTATGTTGAATAACACTGGTGAGAGTGGACATTCTTGTCTTTTTCCTGATCTTAGAAGAAATGCTTTCAGTTTTTCATCACTGAGAATGAGGTTTGCTGTGGGTTTGTCATATGTGGCATTTATTATGTTGAGGTATGTTCCCTCTGTGCCCACTTTCTGTAGAGCTTTTATCACAAATGGGTGTCGAATTTTGTCAAAAGTTTTTTCTGTGTCTGTTGAGATGATCAAATTGAGATGGTTGTTTTTCTTCAATTTGTTGATATTGTGTACCACACTGATTTGTGGATATTGAAAACTCCTTCATTCCTGGGATAAATGCCACTTGATCATGGTGTATGACCCTTTTAATGTATTGTTGGATTCTGATTGCTAATATTTTGTTGAGGTTTTTTTTGTTTGTTTGTTTTTTGTTTTTTGGGGTTTTTTGGTTTTTTTTTTTTTTTTTTTTGCCGTATGCAGGCCTCTCACTGCTGTGGCCTCTCCCGTTGCGGAGCACAGGCTCCTGATGCGCAGGCTTAGGAGCCATGGCTCACGGGCCTAGCTGCTCCGCGGCATGTGGGATCTTCTCAGACCGGGGCACGAACCCGTGTCCCCTGCATCGGGAGGCGGACTCTCAACAACTGCACCACCAGGGAAGCCCTGTTGAGGATTTTTGTGCCCTGCAATTTTTTTTTTTAATGGTATCTTTGGTTTTGGTATCAGGGTGATGGTGGCCTCATAGAATGAGTTTGGGAATGTTTCTTCCTCTGCAATTTTTTTTTTTTCCTCTGCAACTTTTGGAATAGTTTCAGAAGGATAGGTGTTAGCTCTTCTCGAAATGTTTGATGGAATTCACCTGTCAAACCATCTGGTTCTGGACATTTATTTGTTGGGAGTTTTTAAACCACAGTTTAAATTTCAGTACTTGTGATTGGTCTGTTCATATTTTCTATTTCCTCTTGGTTCAGTTTTGGGAAACTGTACCTTTCTGAGAATTTTTTCCATTTCTTCCAGGTTGTCCATTTTATTGGCATATAGTTGCTTGTATAGTCTCTTATGATCCTTCGCACTTCTGTGGTGTCTGTTGTAACTTCTCCTTTTTCATTTCTAATTTTATTGACTTGAGCCCTCTCTCTTTTTCTCTTGGTGAGCCTCGTTAAAAGTTTATCAATTTTGTTTACCTTCCCATGGAACCAGCTTTTAGTTTCAATGATCTTTTCTATTGTTTTCTTTATTTCTGTTTCATTTATTTCTGCTCAGATCTTTATGATTTCTTTCCTTCTACTAACTTTGGATTTTGTTTGTTCTTCATTTTCTAGCTGTTATAGGTGTCAGGCTAGTTGGTTAATTTTTGCTTTTTGTTTCCTGTGGTAAGATGGTATTACTATAAACTTACTTAGAAATTTAGAACTTCTTTAAACTTCCTCTTAGAACTGCTTTTGCTACATCCCATAAGTTTTGAATCATAGTGCTTTCATTTTCATTTGTCTCTAGGTATTTTTTGATCTCATCTTTGATTCCTTCAGTGATCCATTTGTTGGTTAGTAATATGTTGTTTAGCCTCAATGTGATTTTTCTTAACATTTTTTTTTCTTGTAGTTGATTTCTAATCTCATAGCATTGTGGTCAGAAAAGATGCTTGATATGATTTCAATTTTCTTAAATTTACCGGGTCTTGCTTAATGGCCTAGCATGTGATCTATCCTGGAGAATGTTTCATGTTCACTTGATAAGAATATGTATTCTGCTTGTTTTGGATGGAATGCTTTGTAAATATCAATTAAGTCTATCTGGTCTAATGTGTCATTTAAAGCCTGTGTCTCCTTATTGATCTTCTGTCTGGATGATCTTTCCATTCCTGAAAGTGGGGTGTTAAAGTCCCCCACTATTATTGTGTTACTGTTGAGTTCCCCTTTTGTGGCTGTTACCTTATATATTGAGAACCTCCTATGTTGGGTGCATATATATTTACAATTGTTATTATTTAGTTATGTAGTATCCTTCTATGTCTCTTGTAAATATTTATTTTAAAGTCTCTTTTTGTCTGATATGAGTATTGCTACACCATTTTTATTTTTATTTCCATTTCTGTGGAATATCTTTCGCCATTCCCTCACTTTCGGTCTGTATGTATCCCTAGATCTGAAGTGGGTTTATTGTAGACAGCATATATACAGGTCTAGTTTTCATATCCATTCAGCCAGTCTGTGTCTTTTGGTTGGAGCATTACTCCATTTATGTTTAAGGTAATTACTGATATGTATGTTTTATTGCCATCTTCTTAATTGTTTGGGGCTTGTTTTTGTATTGATAGGTCTTTTATTCTTCCTATCAGCTTTTGTTCTCTTGTGCTTTGATGACTAACTTTAGTGTTGCATTTGGATTCCTTTTTCTTTTTTTTGTGTGTGTATCTGTTGTAGATTTTCAGTTTGTGGTTACCATGAGGATTTCATACAGCAATCTATATATAAGCAAGATTGTATTAAGTTGCTGGTCTTTTAACTTCTAATGCATTTCCAATATCCTGTATTTGTGCTCTCCTCTTTTCACAATTGCTGGTTTTGATATCATATTTGTGTGCAGATGATTTCCTACCATTACTTTATGTTTGCCTTTACTTGTGAGATTTTCTATTCGTAATTTTCTTGTTTCTTGTAGTGGCATTTTCTTTTCTGCTTAGAAAAATTCCTTTATCATTTGTTGCAAAGCTGGTCTTGTGGTGCTGAATTCTCTTAGCTTTTGCTTGTCTGTAAAGCTTTTGATTTCTCCATTGAATCTGAATGTGAGCCTTGCTGGGTAGTGTATTCTTGGTTGTAGGTTCTTCCCTTTCATCACTTTAAGTATATCATGCCACTCCCTTCTGGCCTGCAGAGTTTCTGCTGAGAAATAAGCTGATACCCTTATGGGAGTACCTTGTATGTTATTTGTTACTTTTCCCTTGTTGCTTTTAATATTTTTTCTTTGTTTTTAATTTTTGTCAGTTTAATTACTATGTGTCTCTGTGTGTTCCTCCTTGGGTTCATCCTGCCTGGGTCTCTCTGAGCTTCCTGGACTTGGGTGACTCTTTCCTTTCCCATGTTAAGGAAGTTTTCACCTACTATCCCTTCAAATATTTTCTCACCTCCTTTCTCTCTCTCTTCTCCTTCTTGTACTCCTATAATGTGAACATTGGTGAATTTAATGTTTTCCTACTGGTCTCTTAGACT
Organism: Lagenorhynchus albirostris; assembly: GCF_949774975.1. NCBI lineage: Eukaryota > Metazoa > Chordata > Mammalia > Artiodactyla > Delphinidae > Lagenorhynchus > Lagenorhynchus albirostris. The sequence continues at coordinate 35,376,584 of NC_083098.1, read as the reverse complement.
GTCTTCATTTCTTTGTATTCTTTTTTCTTTATTCTCTTCCATGGCAGTGATTTCCAGCATTCTGTCTTCCAGGTCACTTATCCATTCTTCTGCCTCAGTTACTCTGTTATTTATTCATTCTAGTGTATTTTTCATTTCAGTTATTTTATTGTTTATCTATGTGTGTTTGTTCTTTAGTTCTTCTAGGTCTTTGTTAAATATTTCTTGTATCTTCTCTATCTGTGCCTCCATTCTTTTTCTGAGACCGTGAATCATCTTAACTATCATTACTCTGAATTCTTTTTCTGGTAGATTGCCTATCTCCACTTCACTTAGTTGTTCTTATGGTGTTTGTTTTACCTTGTTCCTTCATCTGGGACATATTCCTCTGCCATCTCATCTTGTCTAATTTTCTGTGATTCAGTTCTTTTCCACAGGCTACAGGTTTGTAGTTCTTCTTGCTCCTGCTCTCTGCCCTCTCATGGATAAGGCTGTCTAAGAGGCTTGTGCAGGCTTCTTGGTGGGAAGGCCTGGTTCCTACCTGCTGGTAGATGGAGCTATGCTAATGAGTACTCACCCAAGATGCCACTGCCAGTGTCTTTTTCCCTGCAGTGAGCCACAGCCACCCCCCTTTACCTCCACAGGAGACTCTCCAATACTAACAGGTAGGTCTGTCCAATCTCTTATTAGGTCATTGCTTTTATCCCTGGGTCCTGGTGCACACTCGATGTTGTGCGCACCTTCCAAGAGTGGAGTTTCTATTTCCCACAGTCTTGTGGAATTCCTGAGATCAAACTCCACTGCCCTTCAAAGCAAGATTCTCAGGGGCCTCCTCCTCCAGTTTCCAGACCCCCAGGCTGGGTACCCTGACGTGGGGCTCAGGATTTTCACTCCTCTGGGAGAACTTCTGTGGTATAATTGTTTTCCAGTTTGTGGTTCACCCACCCGGCAGGTATGTGATTTGATTTTATCATGATTGCACCCCTCTTACTATCTTGTTGTGGCTTCTTTGTCTTTGGATGTAGGGTGTCTTTTTCATAGTTTCCAGCATTATTTTTGTTGATGGTTGTTCAGCAGTTGGTTGTGACTTAGCTGTTTTTGTAAGAAGAGGTGAGTTCATGTCCTTTTACTCTGCCATCTTGCCAGAAAGTCTTTTACATTCCCTTTCTGATATTTTATTGTTGGTGTAAAGGAATGTAACCAATTTCCATGTGTTTATCTTGTATAGTGCTATCTTGTTGAATTTGTTTATCAGTTCTAGTAGTTTTCGTGTGGAGGCTTTAGAGTTTTCTATATATAGTATCATGTCACCTACATATAATGACAATTTTACTTCTTCCCTTCCAATTTGGAAAACTTTTCTTTGTCTTGCCTGATTGCTATGGCAAGGACTTCTGATACCATGTTGAAGAGAAGTGGTGAGAGTGAGTATCCTTGTCTTGTTCCAGATTTTAGCAGGAAGGCTTTCACCTTTTCACCATTGAGTATTATATTGTCTGTGGGTGTATCATAAATAGCTTTCACTATTTTGAGATATGTTCCCTCTATACCCACTTTGGTAAGAGTTTTTTTTATCATGAATGGATGTTGAATTTTGTAAAGTGCTTTTTCTGCATCTATTGGGAGGATCATGTCATTTTTGTCTTTTCTTTTGTTTATGTGGTGTAACACATTGATTGATTTACCTATGTTGACCTGTCCTGCTTGGTCATGGTGTATGATCTTTTTTATGTGCTGTTGTATTCAGTTTGCTAATACTTTATTGAGAATTTTTGCATCTATATTCATCAAAGATATTGGCCTGTAATTTTCTTTTTAGGTGGTGTCTGTCTGGTTTTGGTATCAGGGTGATATTGGCTTCATAGATGTCCTTGGAAATGTGCCCTCTTCTTCAATTTTTTGGAAGAGTTTGAGATGGATCAGTGTAAGTTCTTTGTATGTTTGGTAGAATTCACCTGTGAAGCTATATTGATATTTGTTTGTAGGGAGTTTTTTAATTACAGATTCTATTTCAGTTCTAGTGATCTGTCTGTTCAAATTATCAATTTCTTTTTGATTCAATTTTGGTAGACTGTTTGTTTCTAGAAACTTGTCCATTTCTTCCAGGTTGTCAAATTGGTTGGCTTATGATTTTTCATAGTATTCCCTTATGGTCTTTTGTATTTCTGTGGTATCAGTTGTTATGCCTCCTTTTTCATTTCTTATTTTATGTGTGTTCTTTCTCTTTTCTTCTTGGTGAGCCTGGCCAGGGGATTGTCAAATTTGTTTATCATTTCAAGGAAGTAGCTCTTGGTTTTATTGAATTTTTCTACTATTTTTTTAATCTCTATTTTATTTATTTCCTCTCTGATATTTATTATTTCCTTCCTTCTCCTGATTTTAATTTTTGTTTGTTCTTATTTTTCTGATTCTTTTAAGTGTTAGGTTAGGTTGTTTATTTGAGATTTTTCTTATTTTTTAAGGAAGGCCTGTATCACTATGAACTTCTAGTAACTGCTTTTGCTGCATCCCACAGATTTTGTATGATTGTGGTTTAATTGTCATTTGTCTCACCATATTTTTTTAACTTCCTATTTGATCTCATCACTGACTCATTGGGGTTTTTAGTAGCATGTTTTTTAGTCTCCATGTAATTATTTTTTTTTCTCATTTCTTTTCCTGGGATTAATTTCTACTTTCAGGCTATTGTGGTCAGAAAAGATGCCTGAGATAATTTCTATGTTATTAAATTTGTTGAGGCTTCCTTTGTGCCCTAGTATGTGGTCAGTTCTAGAGAATGTTCCATGAGCACTTGAAAAGAATGTGTATTCTGGGTTTTTGGATATAATGTCCTGAAAATATCGAGTCTAACTGTTCTATTGTATCATTTAGTTTCTCTGTTGCCTTACTGATTCTCTGTCTGGAAGAGTGAGTGGAGTGTTAAAGTCTCCTACTATTATTGTATCTCTGTCAATTTCTCTCTTTATATCTGTTAGTACTTTTTTTTGGATTTGGGTGTTCCTATATTAGGTGCAAGTATGTTGACAACTGTAAAATCCTCTTCTTGTATTGATCCTTGTACCATTATATAAGGTCCTTCTTCATCTTTCTTTATGGGCTTTGTTTTAAAGCCTATTTTGTCTGATAGGAGTATTGTGACACCACCTTTCTTGTCATTACCATTTGCATGAAATATCTTTTTCCTTTCCTTCACTTTCAATACATGGGTCCTTTGCACTAAAGTAGGTCTCTTGTAGGCAGCATACTGTAGGCTTTTTTTTTTTAATCCAATCTGCCACTCTGTGTCTTTTGATTGGAGGATTTAGTTCATTGACATTTAAGTTAATTATTGATAGATATGTCTTTATTTTCATTTTAAACCTTGTTTTCCTGTTGATTTTATATTACTTCTTTGTCCTTTTTTCTTTTTCCTTTTGTGCCTTGATGAGTTTCTTTTGTATAATACATATGTTTTCTTCTTTTGGTTTTTGTAAATCTATCTTATATTTTTTATTTGTGGTTACCCTGTTTTTCAAGCCTGTGAATCCCTTCCTATATCTACTTTCTTTAGACTGGTAGTCATATAGGCTCAAACACATTCTAGGAAAAAATATCTACATTTTCTTACTCTCCTCCCCCACATTTTATGATTTTGATGTCCTCTTTTACATCTTCATGCTCATCCTTTTGCTGTTCATTGTGGTTATAATCACTTTCACAGAAATTTTTTAATTTTTATTTTTTAATCTGTGTACTGGCTTATTTATGTGATTTATTTTTCAATTGTGGTTTTCCCTTTCATATAGATTCTTACTTCTTTCCTATTTAGAGAAGACCTTTCTATATTTGTTTTAGGATAATTTTAGTATTGCTGTATTCTTTTAGTTTTTGCTTATCTAAGGATTTCTTTACCTATTTTTCTTTTCTAAATGATAATATTACTAAGTAGAGTATCCTAGGTTGCAGATATTTCCCTTTCAGGACTTTGAATATATCTTTCCACTCCCTTCTGGCTTGCAACTTTTCTGTAAAGAAATCAGCTGATAGCATTATGTGGGCTTCCCTTGTAATTTACTCTTCATTATTCTCTCATTGCCTTTAGTATCCTCTATCTTCAAATTTTGCCATTTTTGTTACAATATGTCTTGGTGCAGGTCTGTTAGGGTTTATATTGTTTGGGACCCTCTGTGCTCCCTGTTCCTAGATATCTGTTTCCTTCTTTAGGTTTGGTAAGTTCTCAGCCATAATTTCTTCAAATACATTTTTGATTCCCTTTTCTCTTTCTTCCCCTTCTCTAATCCCTACTATGTGTAGGTTGGCACACTTTATATTATGCCATAGTTCTCTTATATTGCTTTCATTTTTTTTTTTTAATTTGGCTTTCTGTCTTTTGTCCTGATTGGGTTATTTCCATTATTCTATCTTCAAGGTCACTTATTTGTTCTTCTGCATTATTCATTCTGCTCTTCATTGCCTTTACTCATTCTGTTCTTCACTGTTCAGCTTTCATTTCTGCAAATGAGTTTTCTAATTTTTATTGCTTCTTCTTTATAGTTCCTTTTTACAATACTCTTCATTTCTGTTGATAGTCTTAATTTCTTCAGTATTTTCGTGATTTCCTTTTTGATTTCTATTAGCCTGAAGAGGTCTGCTTCATTGTTTGTTCTTTCAGGGGAATGCTCTTGGTCTTTTAACTGGGAGTGGTTCCTCTGCTTCTTTATTTTACTTATATTCCTCTTACTCTGTGAATATAGGAGAAACAATTAACTACAATGATTTTGGAGGGCTATTTATATGTGGGGTCTTCCCTATGTAGCTTGTGTGGGTTTAGTATATTTAATGTAAGGGCTGTTTTTAATATGGATGTCTGTTGCCTCTTTTCTCAGTGTGTGCTTGTCCTTACCCCCTTGATAGAGGGTGTTCAGATGTGGTGGCTGGTGCCCAGTCTTTGGGTTCTTGGCTTGATGGGCAGCTCAGGTGTGCCCCCAGGGTATGAGATGGGAGTGGATTTGGCTCTTGCAACCACTCCTGGAGTTTGGGTGAGTGGCAATTGTGGCCTGTGACCACTCCTGAAATCTGGGAGGAAGGTGGTGGGGGCTTGCAACCACTCCTGGAGTCCAGGAGGTAGTTGGCAGGGGCCTGTGACCACTTCTAGGGTCCATGCAGGAGAGCCAGGAGCCCATGGTCACTTCTGGGGTCCAGGACAGTTAGCCCTGGCCTGTGATCACTCCTGGGACCCATGCAGGTAGTGTCCTGCCCTCTGTGAGAATGTGTACATGGAAAAAGTCTAGAATCCAGATCCCACCCCTCCCTTTGTGCACCCCCCCAAACAATGGTGGCTGGACTGTAAGGCAGCCCAGGCTTCCTCCACATACATCAACCCCAGCCATGGTTGCACTGAATTCCAGCCCCCCTCCCAGTCTGTCTCCACACAGCCAACCCCAGTCCTCTCTCTGGTTCTGGACTCTGAAGCCCGAGTTCCAGTACCCAGCTCCTGCCAGCACTGGCAGATTTTTGTGTCAGGATGGGCCATGCAGGTTGGCAGCACTGACCCATCTGTGAAATTCTCCCTCTGCTCTGGCTGATGCAAACTAGCTACTGCATCCTCCTCTGAGGTTCTGAAGCTCCTCTCTGTCCTGGCCAACTCCCCACTGGTGAGGTGACTTCCCAGGGTGCAGGAACCTTTCCTCTTTCACAGCTCCCTCTCAGGGCTTCAGGTTCCATCCCAATTCCTTTCTCACTTTTTTCTTTTTTCTTTTTTTCTACCTGATTATGTGATGAGTTTCTTGCCTTTTCAGCAGTCTGAGGTCTTCTGCCAGCATTCAGTAGATATTCTGTGAGAATCCTTCCACATGTAGTATTTTTGTTGTATTTGTGGGAGATGGTGAGCTTCATATCCTACTACTCTGCCATCTTGATTGCTCTCCTCAATATAAAAATTATTCCATTTTGAGTTTATTTTTGTGTATGGTGTTAGGGAGTGTTCTACTTTCATTCTTTCACATGTAGCTGTCCAGTTTTCCCAGCAGCACTTATTGAAGAGTCTTTGCTCCATTGTATGTTCTGGCCTTCTTTGTCATAGACTAGGTAACCATAGGTGTGTGGGTTTATCTCTGGGCTTTCTATTCTGTTCCATTGATCTATATTTCTATTTTTGTGCCAGTACCATACTGTCTTGATTACTGTAGCCCTGTAGTATAGTCTGAAATCAGGAGCCTGATTCCTCCAGCTCTGTTTTTTGTTTTCCTCAAGATTGCTTTTGCTATTCGAGGTCTTTTGTATTTCCGTATAAATTGTAAAAGTTTTTATTCTAGTTCTATGAAAAATGCCATTGATAATTTGATAGGGATTGAATTGAATCTGTAGATTGCTTTGGGTAGTATAGTCATTTTCACAACATTGATTCTTACAATCCAAGAACATGGTATATCTCTCCATTTGTTTGTGTCATCTTTGATTTCTTTCATCAGTATCTTATAGTTTTCTGAGTACAGGTCTTTTACCTCCTTAGGTAGGTTTATTCTTAGGTATTTTATTCTTTTTGTTGAAATGGTAAATGGGATTGTTTCCTTAATTTATCTTTCTGTTCTTCTGTTGTTAGTGTATAGAAATGCAAGAGATATCTGTGTATTAATTTTATATCCTTCAACTATGCTAAATTCATTGATTAGCTCTAGTAGTTTTCTGGTGGCATCTTTAGGATTTTCTATGTATAGTATCATGTCATCTGCAAACAGTGACAGTTTTACTTCTTCTTGTCCAATTTGAATTCATTTTATTTCTTTTTCTTCTATGATTGCCATGACTAGGACTTCCTAAACTATGTTGAATAATAGTGGTGAGAGTGGGCACCCTTGTCTTATTCCTGATTTTAGAGAATATGCTTCAGTTTTATTAATGAGAACCTACTATATAGCACAGGGAACTCTACTAAGTGCTCTGTGGTGACCTAAATGGGAAGGAAATCAAAACATAGATGGGATATATGTATATGTACAGCTGATTTACTTTGCTGTACAATAGAAAGTAACACAGCATTATAAAGCAACTATTCTCCAAAATTTTTTTTTAAAAAATTAGAAATCAAAATTACTTATGTAGTATCTTACATTATTGTTTTTTTTGTGTGTTCTGTTTTCTGAATCCATTGTGTGTTTTATACTTACAGCACATTTCTGTTTGGACCAGCTATATTCCAAGCGCTTAATAATCGCTTATGGCTGAAAGCTACTGTGTTGGACTGAGCAGCTGTGTCCTTAAACAGAGGGCCTGGGGGGAAGAGTTTCTCTTCCTCAGGTCTGCTGGGATTCCTTTGAGCCACATAGCTCCTTAAAACAGAATAATTATATAAATCCTATACAATTTTTCTTTATGACTTAAAATATGCACTAAATATACTTTGAGACACTTTTCAAAACACTGGTTGTGATTCTGATTGATTTTAATTTCTTGCTTTTTACCAAGTCAGTGACTGTCTTCCCCTCTCTGCCCTATTCATCCCCCCACCACTCCCACCTCTACACAGAGGAGAACTTTCCATAAATTTTAAAAGGCCACATATTTTTACCATGATGTCAAGATTTGCTCTATACAACTCATTAGGTTTTTCCTCAACTTAACCTACAAATAGAGAAGTAAGAAAAGATAAACTGTGTTCTTTCCATTTTGCTGAATCATGCTACTATGGTGCTGAGTTCATATTGGGTTTTGACTTGAACATCAGCTAATCTCTTAATCAAGTGGTGGACAGTCTGTATCTATTCTCACTTAGAGAATGAAAAAAAAATTTTTGCTGAGGCTGCATGACAGGTGGATCAACTCCCTAAGAAAATGTCAGCTCCACCTTAAGGCTGCTCAGGTTAATCTGATTGTTGGTCTTGGTTTCACACCCCTATCTTTATTTGTATTATAATCCCTCTATTAACATGTAAATTAAGGTGTTAGTTTACTTTGGTTATTTATTTATTCTTCACTCATCTTAGCTCCAGGAGAAACCAATAATTCTCTATACAATTTTAATGTAAATGAATATGTATTTCTGAAGTACTTATTGATGACTAACTATTGTTTAATCTGCAGTATTTCAGAAGAAGTGGGTTCTTCTCACGAGATATTTTTCTGGACTCTAGGTCCTGAATGGGGTGGCTTAGTTCTGAGCTTTCCAGCTGCCCTGCCGACAGACAGGAGCAAACAGAAAGCTGTTGTTTTCGCAAATGCCCCAGCTTTAAGACTGAAGGGGATGAGTGTCAACTGAACAAAAATGCTTGTCTTTAAACAGGAAATGTTTCATTCAAGAGAAACGCACTCTCCCCATGTACCCTCAGGAGCCCTCCTGGGTGGGGGAGGCCTGGAATGTTCTGTGGCAGGTGGGGGGCCTCCTGTGTCAGGGGAGCTGGAGGAGGGGCCCTCCTGGGTCAAAGAAGATGCACATCCTCTTCTCTGGTTACAAGAAGGCAGCCTGCAGAATGCCTGGACAAAGTTAAATGTTTCCAAGAATGCCCTCCAATAGGACAGGGAAAAGAGAAAATAAATCTAATGACTATTGGTCAAACTTTGTAGAACTCAGCATATCTGTCTGGAATGAATGCAAGAGTTGAAAAATCAATTTTTCTAGTTTTAGGTGGAAAAGTCAAATTGACTTTATTTTAGTTTGAGAAGATAGTGTTTGATCAGTCCTTTTTTATTTCCAGAAGATGCAGAGTAATAGAAACACAATATGGGTAGAAGAAAGTCAGTAGGAAATGTAGTTGTTAGACTTTATACAAGATTTCCCCCATTAGTGCAACTTCTTCTGCAGAGGATTGCCCTAATAGTCTTCCTTTCTTCTGGGCCTAGCCCGGCACCTACTATGTCCTCAATAAGTATTTTTTGAATTAGTAAACAAAATACCCCAATTTCTAAATTTCCATTGTGTGTACTGTGAGAATAATGTTGAAAGATACACTTTCAGTTAATACAGGGCAGGGAATGCACTGGCTCAGCTAAACAGTTATTAGCTGAACAATTGTTAAATTATTATACTATTTTCAAAGAAGTTGGGAAACAAGCTCTCCTGCCTCTACTGCTCCAGTCCCTCCCCCATCACCCACCCTCCCAGATCCATTCATTTAAGAATGAAGGCCTGGCACAGCAGGGTGTCTGCATTGGCCATCACTTCTAACTGGGCAGGTCTGGGCAGCAGTGCCTGTACCAAAATATTCTGAATATACTCCTCAAGTGTGTGTGGGGAAAAAAAAGCCCTTGGAAAGGCATATGATGTGAAGTGTCTTGAGATATATTTATTCTCAGTGAAAAACATTCCTGAAACATTCCGGAAAGGAATTTTTTTCAGGTTTTGTTGTTATGTTTTCATAAGATTCAAGAGTACACTGTGAAAGAAACTAACTGAAAATAGGGACTCTTTTGTGAAAATAAATCCCATTCTGCGTTAGTATGTGCTCTTTAAAAGCTCATTTATCTCTCTTACAATTTGCTTTTCTGTGTTAAAAGGTTTTCTGCATGAATCTAGCATTGCATTAGTAGTATGTATGAGAAAATAGTATAAGAAAAACAAATTATCAGATTTTATCAGGGGTGGGGAATATTTACAAATCCTTAATTAAATTTACAATGGTTGGTCACATGGAGACAAAAAACATGAAATACCTGAGAAAATATTTGAGGCAAGGAGAGGAAAATTAAAGCGGTTAGTCATGGGCACTTCTCATGCATTTTGTACAGGTGTAACTTTCTATACTACATTGTGTTATTAATTACCTTACAGTTTAAATCTTAACTTCTATTTTGTGTTGGGAGGAGGAAAAATGGACAAATTATGAACAAGGTTAATAAGCCAACAAAAGAAGAAAGATATTCAAAGAATTCTTATAACCTGATTATGTAGTTTTGCACTCTCTTTGAAGTATTTATACAACTAAATGAATAATTGTTTTAAAATCCTATTTTATACCATTGGTGAGAGCATATTTTATTGCAGAGTATTTCTTTTATAGAATGAAACTTCAATATATGACAGAACACTGAATTGTATTAGGCAACTAAACCGTAAGAAAAACATGAGGTTATTTTTAGAGGATTTGGTGATGGAGGACTGGGTCTTGTGAATGCTTTATTAGCAACTGTTAGCTGAACTTGACAAATAATTTTGGTTAAGCATAGTAGAAACTGGTCTGTTTTATCACAGTCAAAATGCTTTCAATAAAAGTGTTAGAGTACAAATAAATATATACATCCAAAACTGCTTTGCCTTGGGACAGGTCTGACCTTAGTACTACTAGTATTATAAATTTCAATCCTCCAAAATAAGTTTATAAAAATACAAAAGATAAATTAAAAAAATAGGGCACCCAGTAAAGGTATGGGACCTGTGAGGTCCTTACCATGTGGATTAAAGAAGGAGGTGTCAGGAAAATCAGACTCTTTTTGTAGGCTTGGTTTTCTCAGATTCAGTCTGTGTTTTATGAAATGGTTTCGCCATTTGCTACACTTTTTGAAAATCTTGTTCTTTCCCTGTCTCTTCAAAATCTTTCGTAGACTCTCCACTAAAAAAATTGTTTCTATTAAAAAATCAGTGTTAATGATGCAATGGATTCTTAAAGATCAAATAAAAGTTGTTTGGTGTGCTAAATATATTCCAATATTGATAGTGTATTATATTTTATTTTTACTACTTTTTTTTACCATGTTTAGAGAGCATCATCTGAGAAAGATATTTTTGACATAATTACAAAACAAATTTCCACGTCAAGGGTGAGGATATATGTCAGTCAATGCATTCTTATTTCAAAACCACTGTGTAATGGACCATAAAATAATTAAAATTTTATCTTTAAGAATCACAGTGGAATGAGTGGCCTTAATTATGAGAATTGGAAAAGATTTTAGAAATCATCTAGTCTGTGCTTCTCATTTTATAAATGAGGGGACTGAGGCCCAGAGAGGATCAATGACTTTTGTAAGGTCATGCAGATTGTTAATGGCAAAACTAAAACAGCTACCAAGGATTCCTGGTCCTCATTCCAGCCCTGGGTACATTACACCACGCTACTTCTTCTATATCAGCAAGAATGTAAGTATCATTATGGAACAACACGTATGCACATAAAACCACTATCCAGTATGCACATATATCCTAAAAGAGAGTATATCTTAGAACATAGCAATTCCTAATGTGTAGTTTTTCAGTTAATTTTTCTTTTGGTAGTCTCCATCTCTTCAGAAAACCATAAATATTTTGATGAGAACCTTAAACTTTTAGGGAAAAATCATTTGATGACTAATCTTGGATAAATTTTAAAAAGAAAATAAACTTTTGTCAATAAGTAAGTCACAAAATTACAGTAAACTCTCCAAAGAATAGACTGCTCAGCCTCGACCATGCTCAGACTTGTTAGAGGACACAGCAGCTCCTCTGTATCATCATGGGCAGTAGAAGGTTATTTTCCTACTAGTGCAACACATCTACATGTTAAATATTGGTTTGTATGTAAGGAACCATCTTAAAGTGATCATTTAAAGCTGAACCTGTGCTTTGCTCCCATAGCCATATAAGCTTCTGCCTCCTATATTCCAGCCTCCATTCCAGACCCCTCTGAAAATCCCTTATGTTATTGCTCTGCAAAACTCAAATCTTGTATATTAGACCTTGAATATGAAAGTAATGCATACTTTATTTTCCAGATGGAGAAAGTGTCATAAAAATTAATAACTTAAAAAAATATATTATATATATAGATATATTAGTTAGCAGTAACTTGGAAATGATTCAAAGGAAAAACAAAGCTATTTTCACCCTTAGTAAATCCAAATGAACGATAAAACTTTCAGTGGTGTTTGGATCAAACTATAGACTTTATCTTCAGTTAATTGAAGTCACATACGAATGTAAGATAATTTTACTATGTAAAAGTTCTTAAAATCTTTTATATTGTTGTTGTGTATTGCCTTTAGTTTAAATTTCTATATAGAACTAAAATGGTCAAGCTGTATTTTTTAATTCAACTACACATTCAGAAAAACATTTCTCTCCAAATATCAAGAGCCAAGTGTGTTAATTTCAGATATCCCAAACTTGAAAATATTTTAAGGCATTTAGTGTTTCTATTTAACTCTCATGTTAAGCTAATATATGCTTAAAGTGTTCTTATATTTTAGGTCACAACTTTGGCTTCTTAAAATCTAAAAAGGAAAACATTTATAAAATTGAATAGAAAGATTTCTGAGAAATAATTTCAGTGGAAGATAAAATATACTAAACCATTCAGGTATACAGGAAAGGAGATTTCACTGCCTGGGTTAAATTAAGACTTGCCTTAAAAATACATATTTTAATACATAAAATCTATTTCATAATGTTATTCAGTTTGATTACATGTTTATAATAGCATTACTTTAAAGGCAAAACTAATTAATTGTTTCATTATTCAAACTGAGCAAAAATACTAAAACAGTATAAACCAAAAAGGTAATGAAATAAAATATGTAGGTGGTGGCTGATTTGTCTTTTTCAGTCTTTTAGCTATTTCAGATGGCTTACAGTTTAATAATTTAGTTTAAAAGCAACAATTGAACTCTTACTCATGTATCTGATTTCTTTCTGACCAACCACTTCATGAGTTCTCTTAGATACTAGTTAACATGACGAATGAGTGGAGAAACTATGAGTCCCCATACTGCAGAAGGGAAAATGCTCCTAAGAACATCTGCTTTGGGTAAAGCAATTTAATTGCAAAGCTCACTGTGGTATTTTCAAAATTTATTTCAAGAGAAGAGCAAGAAGCAAAAGAGAGCAGTGGGAACCCCTGACACTCTCCTTCCTTACGGAATTTTTGTCATCAGCAATGAAGGGGCCAAGAAAAATCTGTCTTCCTTTGTATCAATTTCCTCTTCTGAAATAAGGAAGTCTAAACAAAGTAGACTGGCTTTTGGAATTTTATATATATATATATTGATATAATTCCCTAGCAGTCCAGTGGGTAAGACTCTGCACTCTCACTGCTGAAGGCCCAGTTTCAATCCCTGGTCTGGAAACACTAAGATCCTGCGAGCTACACAGTGCAGCCAAAAAAAAAAAAAAAAAAAGGCTTCCCTGATGGCCCAGTGGTTAAGGCTCTGTGACTCTGCTCCCAATGCAGGGGGCACGGGTTCGATCCCCGGTGTGCCAACAGAGTGCTGCCGGAACCAGGACTTTCTGGAAGACTCTGCTCAGTTTAAAAAAATATTTCAATCAAGATGCAATCAGAAGGCAGTACCAGAATGTTCTATGCTTTCCTTTAAAAAGGGCTAAACTGGTGGCATTAAAAGTACTCAACATATGCATTGCTATATTAATCTAAATGTCAAATAGAAAGTTAATGAAAGGAGGAAATAGAAAATGATCAACTCCATTTGGACTCTTAATTTGACCTAATTAGTTTGTAATTAATTTATTTGACTGTTTCTTGTTTTCCATCTATTTCCTCCATGGTGGGGGTGGAATATATATATATATATAAACACACACATATATACATATATATATACACACACACATATATACATATACACATATACATAATATATATTCACATATACATAATATATACAACATATACATAATATATACAATATATGTATATGCATATAAATGCATAGATATAGTGTATACACACATATACATAATACACACACATTCCAGTTTCAGGTGTATTTAGATGTAGTCTCTGAACAGTAAAATCTACCTTAGAGTGATTATAGAAGCTTCCAATTTTCCTGACATTTCCAAGCCTATTTTGACCTATAGAATGATTGAACATCATCATTATGAATGTGCAGGCTCAGGATCAGTGTTTCAGCTATATACCTCTACAGCAAACAATGAAAAGCCCTCCAACTAAGGCTTACGTTGGGCCATGGCTGATTGAGGAAGTAACATGGAATAGACTGATTTACAGAGAAATGGTGGTTTATGTTAAAAAAATTATAGGAGAAATCAGCAGTTTTATTATCAGTTTAGATACTCATCTTAGCATTACTAAAACTTTGAGGGAATAATGCTTATTGTGTGACTCACCAACATATTTCTTTAGCGACGATGTTTGAGATAGTAAATATTCAGAACTGAGGGCACTGGCCATACCTACTAGGACAAGCATGCAGGAGCATGCAGTGACGTCACAGCCTCCAGCATGTCTCCAGAGATGCCCATATTGGCTCTTCTCTTTCTCTATGACTGCCCCAGTTCCCTTCAGATCTAGGCATAAACCAAGAACAAACTTTTCTGGTCAGAGATTAAGAGAAGGAAGCCAGGGAAATCTTATGATACCAGCTTGAACAAAATGAAAAAAGTGGGCTGTATGACAAGTAAAGCATGTTCAAAATTAGATTAATGGATTAATAGCCTGAATCAGATGTAGAGGATATCTCTCAACAGGTATTTGAAGGCCCACCAGAAGCCCATCTGAGGGGTTAAAATGTATCCAGACATTCAAGTTGCTTCTTTTGTTCTTATAGGTAAGTGGTCTCAAAGTCATTGGACTTCTATTTTTTTAATAACTGAAGGTTGCTTACTAAAACTGAAGTGTATTTTTGATAGTTGCTAACATTTGGTGAGAGTAAGCTAAAATTAGCATGATACTAAAGTTTACTGAAGACTTTAACTGCATAACCTTAATAGAATTCCAGTGATTCAACAGTGTTATAAAGCTCTTCTTGTACAGTAGAACTATTAAGCGGTAAAAGCTATGACTTGAAAACATTTCTCACACTAGCAGAGAGTTCTATAGTTCATTTAGCTGAATAATAGGTTGGATCACAGAACAGGGTTTCAAATACTTTCAAAGTCTGGAACAAGAGGTCAAATCTAAGAAGAGGACGTTTACTTAAGAGTAAAAATGGGGGCTTCCCTAGTGGCGCAGTGGTTGAGAATCTGCCTGCCAATGCAGGGGACACGGGTTCGAGCCCTCATCTGGGAAGATCCCACATGCTGCAGAGCAACTAGGCCCATGAGCCACAACTACTGAGCCTGCGTGTCTGGAGCCTGTGCTCCGCAACAAGAGAGGCCGCGACAGTGAGAGGCCCAGGCACCGCGATGAAGAGTGGCCCCCGCTCGCTGCAACTAGAGAAAGCCCTCGCACAGCAACGAAGACCCAACACACCCAAAAATAAATAAATTTATTAAAAAAAAGAGTAAAAATGATATGGTGTTAGATATAATTTCTAAATGCCATCTGTAAAATATAGAATTAGATAGTCTTTGCTCATGAGAAACAACATCAAAATTCAGGATGGACACCAATGAACTTGAGTTTGTGCAGGGAAGGGTGAACCGTTTGAGAAACATGTAGAGTTAAAAGAACTAGCAGTACGCAACTTAGTGGAGAAAGGATTTAGAGTAAATGAAATAGTTGTCAGAGGGATTCTGTATTCTATAGAGCTCTGTGGCTTCATTTGCAGAAACACAGAGATGAGATATGTTAGACAGTTACACAAAAGAATCTTCTGCATCTCAGTTTCCTACTCTGAAAGAGGATAAAATATTGATCCTTGTGCCAGGTACAATGAGGAAACTAATTAGCATCTGAAGTCTCTGAAGAATGCAGTGGGTGCCATGATGTACTTCCCAGTTCCCGCTTTTGAATGAAGGTCCACTTTTCCTAGCTGCTGGGAGTGCTGTTAACAGCTCTCACCTATTGTGAGGTTGTGGAAGTGGTAAATCTGTGATCAAGCACATGTAGGCCTGGGGGCACAAGGAAGTTGCACAACCAGATAGCCCAGAACTCTGGGAGCCTCATGTCATCTACCATTGATGCCCCAGTGCCTCTCGTTCCACTCCCTCCTATAGCCATGTGGTGGTGGGGGGAACCCACTTAACAGCAAAGGAAGTGAGGCAATGAGCATATGACCATGAGATCTAGTGATTGTATCCCATCCCATAACCCCAGAAGCTGTCAAGTTGAGAGAGTAATCAGACAACTCGTTGAAGGCATAGCTGAGGCAGCAGGTTGGCACCCCACTAACCTAATCATTCAGGATGCATTACACACACTAAATCAATGATTGTTATATGGTGGTGTGCCTTCAGTGGATAGAATTCAGACCTAGTCCAAGTAACTAATGTCTTTTACCTGACATGGCCTCTACCTTGTCTCTGCATCTACTCTTGGGTCCTACATAATCCACTACATAAATAGCTAGAGTGAATTTTAACAACAGAAATCAGGCATGTTCTCTGCTGAAAAGTCTCCAAAGGTTTCCCATCGTCCTCAGAATAAACTTCATGGCCCCAGGCTACACAGACCTTATCTCCTCCTACCACTCTTGCTGCTGCGCACTCTGGCCAATCACAGCGGCTTCACTCCTTCTTGAGCATGTCAAACTCTTCCCCATTTCAGGAGCTTGCTTTACCCTGTAGTCCCTTCTGCTTGGAATGCACTTTCTCCTGATCTTCACATGACTGGCAGCTTCACTTCCTTTCAGTCCCTGTATAGATGCCATTTTCTCTGATAGGTCTTTCCAGACCAACCTATCGAAAATACCCCTACCCTATCCATCACAACCTAATTACTTAGTTTGCTTTAATTTTTTTCAGTGTACATGAAACATTGTAAATGAAACAATGTATATGCAACAATTTCTCATGAGACAGTTATTTAAGTATTAACTTGTTATTTGGGTATTAATTGCTATTTAGGTATTATTCGTAGAATCTTCACTTAGTATAAGTTCCATGCGGATAGGTGCTTTTTCTCCTTTGATTATCTTTACACTTCTAGCACCTAGAACATGGCTTGGCATGTGTTAAGTGCTCAGTAATTATTTGTTGAGTTAATGACCGATGTGGACATTTATTAAATGTTGACAAACTGATGGCTTCAGTGAATCTTTTGCAGAGGATTTGGTTTCTTTTTCTAAGAATAAACCAAAAATAGGGACCATTGTTAAAGATACTGTGAATGAAAGACCATTATATTCATCCTATTTTAAAGAAAAAGTGCTTTTTATATGGCTAGGTTATACTGTCTTTTGCTCTGAAGAAAACTTCTGCTGTTGAGCTCACTTTGGTAAGAGTGTTTGATATGCCTGGCCCAGATTTTAATTATAAACTTCCAGATGAGTCATTATTTCTTTGGGAACATTTATCCTACCTGTTTCCACCACTTCCTCTGGGGAGTTTACTCTAAATTCTGATAATACCAAGAAGGGAAGAACTTGTTTTGTTCTTATGATTAACTAGCTTAAATGAGTTCTTTTGAGAGCTTTCTTTTATTTGAAACATATTAACTGTGACTTTTAAATTGAAGTCAGCCGTTAATACATAATTCAGTACTGACATCACTGTTCTTTCTCAATGGTACAAAGCACTTTGTAAAGTAAATCCCTGCTATTGTTACAGTGAAGTTCCTGAGCACCCAAGCCTAATGTTTCAAGGTAATCTTTCATGTAACTATAGACACTGTCCTGCCATTTGTATGTAGAAGAACTTACTAATTTTTAAACAAAAGGATTTGATGAAATGTCCAGCTAATCAACTTGAGAGTTCTTTTATTTTTGTTTTGTAAGAAGTCAGGACTACTTCATATTCAATTTAGATATCAAATGACATTTCTCAGGAAATTCATAATTAGAGTAAATTTCAAAAATTAAATTGGAAATTAGCCTGCAGATACCCCAGTAAGAGAGTTTGGGGCATGGTAGATGAGATGAAGTACTATCTTCAGGGGACTGAAGTGACCTGGGCCAAATCACAGCATAGCTTTTCTGTGTCCTTCCTCCCTCAAGGCAAGATCCTCTCTCAGACAGGAGGACCTGGAGAAACTTCACCTCAAGATAGGCTACTGTGGTAGACAGAATACAGGCCCACAAAGATGTCCATGCCCTGATACCCTGAACCTATGAATATGTTAACTCACATGGCCAAAGGTACTTTGCTTATGAGATTAAGAACCTTGAGGTAGGGATGTGACCCTTGATTACCCAGGCAGGCCCAGTGTAATCATAAGGATCCTGACAGGAAGGATGCAGGAGAAGTCAGATCAGAAGAGAAAGCGATGCTACAACACAAGCAGAGTTTGGAATGATGCGACCATGAGCCAAGGAATGCTGGCAGCCTCCGAAAGCTGGAAATACAAGAAACGTATTCTCTTCAGAAGCCTTCAGAAGTAACCAGTATTGCATACACCTTGAAGTTAGCCCCCATGAGTCTCATTTTGGACTTCAGACCTCCAAAGCAGTAAGAGAATAAATTTTGTTGTTTTAAGCCACTACGTTTGTGGTAATTTGTTACAGCAGCAACAGAAAACTACTATAACTACATTATCTTGACCAAAGCTAGAGTGGGACATGTATTTAATAGTCTCTTGAAAACTTCTCTGCCTGTGTGGGTTGCCAGAAAAAGCCTCCCTGTTGTGGTTTAAATGTCAGGTTTACAAATAGAGATGATGTTAATAACAGATAGTTATTGAGAAATTTAGTTATGTAGTACCTTGTAGGTACAGGGGTTACTGCAGCAAAAAGACATCATAATGGCAGGGAGCCCTACTTGTTAAATATTTGCCTGCAGCCCATCCTTTAGGTTTTGGCATAGTTAGTTCTTCAGACTGTGGTTTTGTGACAAGGCAATAAAGGTTAGTAGACATCCACTGCAGCATGTAAGTTTAGTTTAAGCCTAAACATCCTCTATATGTTAATACTTTTCTTTATTCAAATCTAATCTGAATCTAGTACAGTGATTCTTGAGCAAAAGGCATAATTCTAAAGAAGGTATAGTAAAATCTCAAGAAATATGTGTGTAATTTGAGTAAGGCCATGTTAAAATTGCCATTGCTTTAACTTTTGTTATATTATTTCATACTTCTTCAATTTTCAAATGAAATTAAATGAGAACATGAGATTTAAGTTTGAGAAAAACTGATTTAGAGTCACTGAAACTTATCAACTTTTCCAGGACAATTCTTCTCATAAATTATTTTTCCTATTTGTATTACTGTGACAGTTTCCTATTGCATTATATTTGGTTCCTCAATTATGCTACTGAATCTTCCATGATTAGGACCATGCCTTAGTCATCCATGTACTCCACAATTAGTACAGTGCTTACTGTTTAGTATATGCTAGATACATGCTTAATGAATTTGAATTCCTCTTTTGAGATTTTTAAGATTCTTTGCCTAATGTTTTATAATTCCCAGAGTAATTTTTACAATGCTGATGCCAGCAAAGGCATTCAGTATTTCTGGTCAACCCATTAATTAAATTTGGCTAAATTATAGTTATACCTTTGTATCCTGTGTCAATTTCATCTTTAGATTATATGATCAATCTTCACTAATTGTTTTTATTAAAATTATTTTCTGCAATGCTAAATGAGGAGTCTTTAGAAATCTTTAAATTACATGTTTACAAAATTAATTTCTTATCTTGTTGGCTGGCTATTTAGGGATCATTTGTATTTTGTGCTTTATAAATCATTAAATTAATATGAAAATATTTAGTTCTTTGTTCTTTGACTTCTTTGCTATTTTTTTCTTTCAGCTCTTCCAAGTGGTAATTCCCTTTTTAAATGTTCTTGATTTATAAAATACACTTTCCCATAATGCATGTATATCTTATTTTACTTGTAAACTATTATGTTAATTTGAAAACTAGACTCTTCCAGGTGACATAATCACTTATAATCTCATTAATATCTCTGTTAGAAAATATTATACTGATGGGAAAATTTCAATCTAATTCATCCTGGAACAGTCATTTTCTTTAAATTTCTAGTTGATCTACCACCCATACACTCAGTGCTCCAGTCCAGATAGGAGCCAGGAAGAGCTTGTTATCTCATCTTTAAATATATAAAAAAGTTCTATGATTCCCTATTTTAAAATAGATAACTTTGAGATGGTGCAATATATTTTTAAAAGGGATTCTGTCAGCTGAGGGAACATTTCCCCAATACCTATCATAGCTAAATATATCTGGAAATGCATTTACTTTTTAGAGTATGAATGACCCTGATCACACAGAAAATTCTGTTGTTGTTGATTTTGAGACATGTCTATTCTTCCTGTAGTTCATAACACATAGCAGCAAAATAATTTTATCTCTTTTACTCATGGAATAATTACTGAGTGGGAAAATATTATCTCACCAAAGGAGAAAAGGAAAGAAAATTTTCAGTAATTCTGTCTATGCTGTCAGGAAGATGATGGAATAGGAAGTCTCAGCACTTGTTCCTCCTGACAGAAGCAGTAATAAAACATTTGATAAATGTATTTTATGAGATATCCAAAATCCAGTCAAGAAGTTGCAATACCTCAGATGAGGACAAAATTGAGAAAAAACGCTTTAAAATTGTTAAGTAGAACAACTTCACTTTACCCCTGTCAGCCCCTTCCCTAAGCCAGCATAACTCAGTGCTGAGAGAGATTTGCCTTGCTCATGATTTCTTTATCAGAGGAAAGAGTGAGTAAAACATGCATTTGACATCCCCAGCCTTTCAGGGTGCTACCCAAGAGACCTACTTCTGTCTTACCTCACTCAGAGTGCTTAGGCAACCACCATAGTCAGAACTACTGGGCAGCTAAAAAAGAAAAGGGGCAGGGGCACTCAGCCTACTGCATGGGATTGAGGGAAGCTTCACAAAGCTGAGGCTTTAGGGAGAGATGTGGAACATGCATCCAGCCTCTTGGCATTCCAGTACACTGCCCTAGGAAAAGGGGCAAGCAGCTCTCAGCATCCTGAACTCCTCTACAGGGTTGAGAGAAGGTATACAATCCAGCGATTTTTCCTTTAGGAGAAAGGAAGAGAAGTAGAGCTTACACCCATCATCTGGGCATTTTAGTGCACTACCCTATGGAAAAGGGCTTAGTAGCTCTCAGCAGCTGGAGCAGCTGTGTGGAATAAGGAAAAGGCACATACCTCATAATTTTCTCCTCAGGAGGAAGAGACAGAAACAGAGCTTGTACCCAACATCCCAGCATTTCAGTGAACTATCCTAAGAAAAGGAGCAGAGTGTTACAGTGGTCTCTGCATGGCTTTGTGAGATTGGGAGAAGGCACACAAACCTCAAACCTCTCACCCAGAAGGGAAGAAGAGGAATGGAGTGCACATCTACAGAAAATGTTTGAGAGGCTCCCAGAATCTCTAGCCAGGCTTATTAGTAAAGGTCTTTAACTACTGAGACCAGTTTATAAAGATTGGAAGAGTTGGCTGCTTCTTTAAAAAGGCAGACACAAATGCAGAGCTACAAGGAACATAAAGAATCAGGGAAATGTGACACTATCTTAGGAACAAAAGAAATCTCCAGAAACTCAATATAAAGAAATGGAGATCTATAAATTGCTTGACAAAGAATTTAAAATAATTGTCTTAAAGAAGATCAGTGAGCTACAAGAGACACAGATAGACAAATAAACAAAATCAGGAATACAACATATGAAAAACATGAGACTATCAACAGAGAGATAGAAATCATAAAAAAGTACCAAACAGAAATTCTGGAGCTGAAGAAAATAATAAATGCACTGAAAAATTCAATAGAGCACTTCCACATCAGACTCTATCAAGCAGAAGAATCAGTGAACTCAAAGATATGTCATTTGATATATCAAGTCAGAAGAGTAGAAGAATACAGAATGAAAAAGAGTAAAGAAAGCCTATGAGACTTATAGGACATGATCAAGCAAACTAGTATATGCATCACTGGACTCCTAGCAGAAGTGGGGAAAAGGGCCAGAAAACTGATTTAAAGAAATAATGCTGAAAATTTCCCAAATCTGGGGAGGGAAAAGGACATCCAGATTCATGAAGCCAACAGGACCCAAACAGGAAGAATCTTAAGAAGTCTATACTGAGACACATTATAATCGAATTGCCAGAAGTCAAAGACAAAAAGAAAATTTTGAAAGCAGAAGGAGAAAAATGACTGATGATGTACAAGGGAACCCTTCCCCCCATAAGACTATCAGAGGATTTCTCAGAAGCAACCTGGCAAGACAAAAGGGAGAGGGATGATATATTCAAAGTGGTGGAAGAAAAAAAAAAGCCAATCAAAAATACTGTACCCAGCAAAACAGTCCTTCAAAAATGAAGGCAAGATACATTCCCAGACAAACAAAACCTGGAGTATGTCGTCACTAGACTTGCTTTACAATAAGCCATAGGGAGTTCTTCAAGTTGAAATGAAAGGATGCTAAAACAAAAATATTAAGAATATTTGTTAATGGATCCACAATATAAATTTTAATTGATTCACAATATAAAAAGATGTAAATTTTGTTATAAATAACTTGAAGTATGTGGGGAGAGAAGTAAAGGTATAGAGTTTTTGTTTGTGGTTGTTGTTAAATTGTTATCAGTTTAAAATAGACTATTATATAACTATAATATGTTTTATGTAATCCTCATGGTAACCACTATATAAATGATACAAAAAATTGGTACAAAAAATCAACAAAACACATAGGAAAACAAAAGAGGAAAAGAGGAACAAAAGAAATACAATCCAGACAGAAAACAATTAACAAAATGGCAATAGTAAATCTTTTGCATTCAGTAATTACTTTAAACATAAATGAACTAAACTCTCCAATCAAAAAACACAGAGTGGATTAATGAATAATAAAACAAGACCAAATTATATGCTATCTACAAGAGATTCACTTTAAAGTTAAGGACACACGTGAGCTGAAAGTGGTGGAAAAATATATTCCATGCAAATGGTAACCAAAAGAGAGCAGGGTGGCTATATTTATAAAAGACAAAATAGACTTTAAGTCAAACACTGTCACATGGGACAAGAAAGGATATTATATAATGATATAAGATACAAAGGATATATATATATATATATATATCTTCCAATTCATCAGAAAGATATAACAATTATAAATATGTATGTACCCAACATCAGAGCACATAAATATACAAAGCAAATATTAACAAAACTAAAAAAATGAAAGGAGAAATAGACAGCAATACAATAATAGTAGGTTACTACAGTACCCCAGTTTCAACAATGGATAGAACATCTGGACAGAAAAATCAATATGGAAACAGCAGACTTGGACAACACTATGAAACAAATGGTCTAACAGACATATACAGAACATTCCACTCAACAGCAACAGAATACACGTTTTTTTCCAAGCACAAATGGGGCATTTTCCAAGATAGACACATGTCAGGCAAAAAAACAACCTTTAGCAAATGTAAGAAGACTGAAATCATACCAAATATGTTCTTTTGACTACAATGGTATGTAACTGGAAATTAATAAGAGATGGAAAATTGGAGAATTCACAAATATGTGGAAGTTAAACAACACACTCTAAACAACCAATGGGTCCAAGAAGAAATCAAAAGGAAAATCAGAAAATACCTTGAGAAAATGAAAATAAAAACACAATAGACTAAAACTTATGGGATTTGGCAAAGGCAGTACTAAGAGGGAAATTTATAGCAATAAATGCTTACATTAAAAGTTTTGCCTTTCATGTTTGGGCATTTATTCTATCAAAATTGATTATCTAAAATGGGGGTGCAATTTAAGTTGTTTCCAATTTAATATTTTGTATAAGGATATCCAGTTATCCCAGAGCTAATTATTAAAAATACACTGTTCACGGTGTTGGTCACCTCTGACATACACACACACAAAAGAAAATGGATCTCAAATAAACAACCTAAACTTATACCTAAAGGAACTAGAAAAAGAAGAACAAACTAAGCCCAAAGTTAGCATAAGGAAGGAAATAATAAATATAAGAGCAGACATAAAAGAGAGACTAAGAAAACAATAGAAAAAAAATCAACAAAACTAAGACTTGGGTTTTTGAAAAGATTAAAAAATGCACACACTTTCAGCTAAACTAAGAGAAACAGAGAGAAGACTCAAATTAATAAAATCAGAAATGAAACAGGAGACAGAACTGATGCACAGAAACAAAAATGATCATGAGACTACTATGAAAAATTACAGCCAAAAAGTTGGATAACTTAGAAGAAACAGGTAAATTCCTAAATACATCCAACTTACCAAGACTGAATCATGAAGAAATAGAAAATCTGAAAACACCAACGAGTAAGGAGATTGAGTCAGTAATTAAAAACTCCCAGCAAAGAAAAGCCCAGGACCAGATGGCTTCACTAGTGACTTCTACCAACTGCTTAAGGAAGAATCAATGCCAATTATTCTCAAACTTCTTCAAAGAAATGAAGAGGAGGGGACACATCAGACT
The DNA here is from genome assembly GCF_949774975.1 of Lagenorhynchus albirostris. Lineage (NCBI taxonomy): Eukaryota > Metazoa > Chordata > Mammalia > Artiodactyla > Delphinidae > Lagenorhynchus > Lagenorhynchus albirostris. The sequence continues at coordinate 35,352,420 of NC_083098.1, read as the reverse complement.
CATTTTATGAGGACAGAATTACCCTGATACCAATCCAGATAGAGACACTACAGGAAAAACAATTATAGGCCAGTATATCCCTGATTGATGTAGATGTGAAAGTTCTCAACAAAATACTAGTAAACTGAATTCAACAGCACATACACCATGATCAAGTGGAATAAATCCCTGGGATGCAAGAACACTTTAACATATACGAATCAATATATGTGCTACACCAGAAGACAGAATGATGGGGAAAAAAGTCATATGATCATCTCAATAGATGTAGAAAAAGCATTTAACAAAATCTAACCTCTTTCATGAGAAATATCTCAACAAATTATGTATAGAAGGAATGTACCACAACGTAATAAAGACAATATATTACAAGTCCATAGTTGGCATTATACTCAATGATAAAAAGCCAAAAGCTTTTTCATTAAGATCAGGGATGAGGTAAGGATACCCTCTCTTGCCACTTCTATTCAATATAGTACTGGGAGATGGAGCCAGAACAATAAAAATAAATAAAAGGCATCCAAATCAGAAAGGAAGGGGTAAAATCATCTCTGTTTGCAGATGACACAATCCTATATGTAGAAAACCCTAAAGTCTCCACAAAAAACCAACAATTGTTAGAATTAATAAGCAAATTCAGTTGTTATAAAATACAAGTAATCAACATACAAAAACCAGTTGCATTTCCATACACTAACAATGAATCATTCAAAAAGGAAATTTCTTAAGAAAACAATTTTATTTACAATAGCACCAAAAAGGAAAAATTCTCTAACCAAGGGAGTGAAAGACTTGGACACTGAAAACTTCAAAACATTGATGAAAGAAATTAAAGGAGACACAAGCAAATGTAAAGACAACCTGTGTTCATGGATTGGAAGACTTAATATTGTTAAAATGCCCATTCTACCCAAGGTCATCTACAGATTCAAAGCAATCCTCATCAAACTCCAAATGGCATTTTTTTTACAGAAATAAAGAAAACAATTCTAAAATTTATATTGAACCACAAAAACCCACCATAGCCAAAACAACCTTGAGAAAGAAGAAAGTGGCAGATATTCCACATTCTGATTTCAAAATATATTACCAAGCTACAGTAATTAAAACATAATGGCACTGGCATAAAGGCATACATATAGATCAGTGGAACAGAATAGAGAGCCCAGAAATCAATCCACACACATACAGTCAACTGATCTTTGACAAGGGTGCCAAGAATACACAGTGGGGAAGGGATAGTCTCTTCAACAAATGGTGTTAGAAAAGCACAGACAATAAAAGCAAAAATAGACAAGTGCAACTACATCAAACTAAAAAGCTTATGTCATAGCAAAGGAAACAATCAACAGTGTGAAAAGGCAACCTACAGCATGGGAGAAAATATTTTCATATCATATATCTGATATGGGGTTAATTTCTTAAATATATAAGAAACTCTTATAATTCAATAGCAGGAAAACCAGATAACCTGATTACAAAATGGGCAATGGACTTGAATAGATGTTTCTTCAAAGAAAAGATACAAATAGCCAAAAGGTATATGAAAAGATGCTCAACATCACTAAGTTTTAGGGAAATGCAAATCAAAACTACATTGAGCTATCACCTCACACCTGTCAGGATGGCTATTATCATAAAAACAAAAGATAACAAGAGTTGGCAAAGATGTGGCGAAATTGGAACCCTTGTACACTCTTCCTGGAAATGTAAAATAGTGCAGCAGCTATGGAAAAAGTATGGAGGCTCCTCAAAAAATTAAAATTAGAACTACCATGTGATCTAGCAATTCCACTTCTGGTATATATCCAAAAGAATTGAAATCAGGATCTTGACTAGATATCTTCATGCCAATGCTTATTGCAGCATTATTTACAAGCAGCCAAGATATGGAAACAACCCAGTTGTCTATTGACAGATGAATAAGTAAAGCAAATGAGGTATATACATACAAAGGAATATTATAAAAGAAGGAATTCTTCTTTTTGTGACAGGACTGATGAACCTGGAGGACATTATGCTAAGTGAAAAAAGCTCCTTACAAAACAATTACTTCATGATTTCACATATATGAGGTATCTAAAGTAGTCGAATTCATAGTAGTAGAGAATACAGTAGTAATTGCCAGGACTGCGGGTGGAATAAATGAGTTGTTCAATGGGCATAAAGTTTCAGTTATACTAGATGAAAAAATTCTGCAGATCTGCTGTACAGCATAGTGCAGAGAGTTAACAATACAGTATTGTGCACTTAAAAATGTGTTAAGAGGGTAGAACTCAAATTAAGTATTCTTACCACCCAAAACAAAACAAAACAAAAACAAAACACAGGGACCCAAGGAAATTTTGGGAGATATTAGGTATGTCTATTACCTTGATTGTCGTGATGTGTGGGTGTTTGCATATGTCCAAGCTCATCAGATTGTATACATTAAATATGAACAGTTCTTTGTATATAAATTATATTTCAGTCAAGTTGTTAAAAAAGAAATTCTATCTAAAATAATGAAATTATTATAACTGCAATTATTATACATTTCCAAAACTGTGGAAATGTATTTAAAAGCAGTTGTGATGTTGCTTTAAATATAATGCTGACCACGATGCTTTGTAATTTTCCTTTCAAAAGCTGGATTTTCCCAGCATGACAGTCAGTGCTGGCACCAGTAACAGACACTTGAAAACACTCATGCCAAGGAGTTAACAGGAAATATCTTGGCAAATTCAGAGTCAAAAGAAAAGCACAAAATTGTCAGAACACATATCGTGTTTCTCAGAATTATCTGTATCATGTTGGAAGTTTTTATACGGAAGTGTGTGTTGACACTAATGATTAAGGCCAGGATTCCTACAATTGACAGGAAAATGACCTATAAATAATGACCTGTGATGGACTTGTCATACAGTCATTAAGTGAAATATTCTAGTACCAGTTTCCTCCCTTTGGTATCCCAGTTTCCGGCTTCTGTGAAGTACTTTTCCTTTGTAAAGATCACTCATTTTATCTGAGACCATCAAGTTTTCTTTGAGCTTTATCAAATGATAATTTCATTCTCTCTCTTAGTAGATAACAATATCAAATGGAGTTTCACAAGCCTTTTTGGAACACATTCTGCTTGCACAGAAATTTTCTCTGGAGAGCTTCTTATTTCTCTGTCTATAAAAAACAAAATAAAATGCTTGAAATGTTGAAAGTTTAAATTTTTTGAAGTTTAAGATAAAAGTTAATTTTATGAATCGTTAAGCAACCACTTTGTCAATTATTTCATGTAACACAAAATCTATATTTTTCTAATAAATTAAGTTCAGTGTAACTTCTTGGGAAATGGTATTCAGAAATGTGCAAATAATTTCAATATTAAAATTCCATTATTTTACCATATGTGTGTGTGTGTTTGTGTGTGTAATGAAATGTAAATTTCTGGAAAAATCATTTTATTAACTAAACACTAGGTCAAAGTTTCTCCAACTGAGGACTATAACTGTCAAGGGTCACAGGACAGTAACACTGGGGAAGTGAAGGAAGCTGTTGTTCTCTTTCAGCCCTGAGGGGCTCCAGCAGGTTTCTCCTCTCCTTTGTCATTGCTCCTTCTATTTTTTTTCTTCCTTCTTTCCTTCCTCCCTTCATTCTTTTCTTCCTTCCTTGTTTTTATGTTTATGGTTGGGGGATTACAGTGGAAAACTAAAAAGTGATAAGCACTATCTTCTAAACCCACAAGCAAGATGCTATGTATTTAGACACTTATAGGAGAAGAAAAATGGGGTATTTGAAACCATGTCACAATGACCATATTATATTTATTTAGTGTATGATGTGATAAAAAGTGACATGTAATTAAGGCTGAGAAATGCTTACAGAAATCACTCCAGCACCAAACAGAGAATTAATATCCTGTAAATTCTACATTCAATAATTTATTATGTTGTTCATTCTAAATGCTAATATTGGGATAATTTATTTTTAGAACACAAAATGACCACTTTTAAGACCCCTCTGTAAATAACCTCACTTTAAATGACATCTAAGAAGGAAATAACATGCTGGTTTTGTGCCAGTATTTAGAGGTTCAGAAGTAAAAGTCACCTTAGAAACATTTCTCATAAACCTTTCATTTTATAGATAGTGAAAGTGAATTTGAGACAGTTTAGGGCAACTGTGACTTGCCTATGTTCACATGGCCAAAACTAAAACTGACCTCTAAACAAGTGAGATTCTGACACAACATGATATATGTCCTATAAGGCAATTCTAATGATGAGACTGGGACTGATATCTCCCTGGAATTGGCTATTTCTATTCTCTCTCTGCCATCTTTCTACACTCTCTTTGGACTGCATATGTATCAATCAACATTGCTGGGTAGTTTACTCTAGAGTCTGGAAAATATGAAAAGAGAAATGCCATAGCCCACCATTTAAAAAAAAACAAACCCACAATCATGATGGAGAGACAGAACATGAATGCATGGAAAAAAGTAAAAGACGAAACACAATACCAGGCAGTGGAGTCCAGTCCCTTCCAGCTGAGTCCTAATTGGTGTCTCTCTCCTATATCTTTACATCTTGAACCATTCTCATCAAGGCAGCATGAAAACCTCTAGAGTACCTCTTTGAAATATACCCTTTCTCTACTTGAAATTTTCAATGGGTGTCCCTTCAGAAAGAATCTAGATCCACTTAGTCAGGTAAGCAGCAGTAAACACAGTATGAACCCTCCCTCCACCCATCCTCCAAATTTGTTTTCCAACCTTATGTCTCACTATTCGCCTAAAACGGAACTAATCTTCACCTAAACTACATGACCCACTATTGCCTGAACACGCTTATTTTAAAAAATTTGCCTCTGTGCTCCTGTTTATGCCATGCTATGTTGGATGCCCTCTATTCACCCCTGTCTATCAAAATTTGCCATGATCCACAACCCAGGTTGAGTGGTGCCTTTTTCATAAAGCTTCTCTTGTTCAGTCAGGAGTGATCTTCTGGTGCCTAGAAAATCTTTAGAGATATGGTTATATGTTTTGAAGCACTTAGCATATTTGCCCTTGAACTATTCTTCTTTTGTTTCTCCTAATTTAGTATATGTTCACTGAGAACTGGAAATGTCAACCTCTGATTCACCCATATTATTTAGAAAAATACGTAGTACAGGTTTTGTCATAGAAAATCTCAGAAACTAATTTAAAAAATACTAGTTAAGAAGTTTAATATTTATCTGGCCAAACTTCTCACTCAATAAAGAAGAAAAAGGAGAGTTAGTTTTATTTTTGAATGGTTATAATCAGATAAAATCTTTGCATCATTAAGTAAGCAAAGGTTTATTAGAACAAAAAAAAACAAGAGCCATACAAAAAATTTTTAATTAGACTTAATTAAAAATAAAAACATCTGCTCTGCAAAAGACACTACTAAGAAAATGAAAAGTCAAGCTATAGGCTGAAAGAAATATTCACAACACATGTATCTGATAAAAGACTTGAATCCAGAATATAGTAAGAACTCTCACAATTCAACAAGAAGATGACCCAAAAGGAGGGTGGAGGGTTATTTGAACAAACACTTCACAAAAAGAACATACAAATAGTTAATAAGCTCAGAGACAGATGTCAAGCTTCATTCATCATCAGGAAAATGCAAATGAAAAGCACCATAAGACATTACTACACACCCACTAGACAAGCTAAAATTATTTAAAAAACAATCAAAACCAAACCTTGACAGTACCATCCGTGTTGAGCATGTGTAGTCATTGAAACTTTCATATACTATTATTGGGGGTATAAAATGGTAAACTACTTTAGAAAACAGTTTGGTGATTTATTATATTTAAATATACACTTTTTGCATGGACTCATTTATGTCACTTCTAGATATTTATTCAAAAAAAGATGAAGCTATACGTCCACAAAAAGATTTGTACACCAATGTTTACAGCAAATTTACTTATCATAGCCCCAATGTGAAAACAACCCAAATGCCCCTAAACAGGTAAATAGATAAACTGTGAAATATTCATATAATGGCATACTATTCAACAATTTTAAAAACTACTAATACATGCAAGTAGATGGGTGAATCCCCAAATCATGAACCTGAATGAAAGAAGGCAGACAGAAAGGAAAACATATTGTATAATTCCATTCTATTGTGGCAGAAATGGTTGTCATTCTGAGGTGGAAAGGATATTAACTGCAAAAGAGCCTGAAGAAACTTTTTGGTGTGATGGGAGTGCCCTTCATCCTAATTATTGCACTCTTATGACTTCACAGTGTAAATTTTGCCTCCACAAAGGGTGGATGCCCTCTCCTTGGAAGTCTAATTATTTATATGTAAATAAATTAATTATGAAATATGTCCCATTATTTCAAATTAATTTTAAATATATTGAATTAGTGAAAATTTATTATGTAAACTTAGGGTAGCTTTGGTATAATTGCAACAGAGCTGAACATGAAAGAGAAATATACAGTTTTAAAGTTCATTTTCTAAAACTCCTCAAGCAGATGTGTCTGGTATTCAGAAGTGTTTGAATTTTAGGATAGGAATGTGAAGCATATACCATGCATTACACAGCAGCTGCATCATCCCTTAATTAAAATATTAAAATTTCTGTAGTGAAATATGAAAATTCATACAAAGTAAGTTAAAGACTATACCACAGCGTCATGTCAGTTCAGGTTCACTTTTAAGCTAAATCAGTTTTAGTACGACACTCACCCCAAACTTCCAGTTTCTAAAGATGTTTGGATTTTGGAATTGCAAATAAGGTACTGTGGATCTGTAGTTCAGTTTAGCAATAATTATTAAAATGGCTCAACAAAGAACATGCTTGCTGTATTTCCAGGTTATATAAGTGGTTGTAATGAACTGGTACTTTTGTCATGTATAGGAACCTTGGCCAACACTAAATTTGTGGCACTCTTCTTTCAGTGGGGAAATATAATCCCAAGCCAATGATAAAGTTTCTGTTTTTAGTGGACTTACTATGAGGATGAAGTAACATTTTTTCCTTAAATGTAATATCCTTCTGCTATTAATTTTCTTCTTTAAATTTGTACCTATATCACAAAACTGCAAATAAATGAAGAATCTTTCTGCAGAAAATATAGTTTTCTCCACTAAAATGAACAAACAAAAAGCTCAACATGAAATTGATGACATAAAATATTAAATTTTTCATTAGAATCATTGCTTAGTTCTCATTCAACTGGGCCTGATTTCTTCTATGTCCTGGCCAGTGCTTATTGTCGTGTGTGTGTGTACACATTTGACTTCGTTACTAAGGAAACACTGGCAAATCTGGTATGGTATAGAGGTAATATGATATAATACAAAGAGCATGGGAATGGGAGTTAGTAAACCTGTTCTTAAATTCCAGGTACTTTCTTTAAAACCTTGTGACAAGATAATTTAGTTTTTCTAAACCTTAAGTTTTATAATCTATAATCTGAGAGCTGTAAATAAAACTTTTCAGGATTGTTTTTAGGATAACATGAGATACTGTCAATCATCCAACGTGGAGTAGGCACTTGATAAGTTGTAATTATAATAATAAGTTTACTACTTTTTTATTAAAACCTTGGCAGAGAAATCTATGATTGATTGAAAAGGGAAGTGCAATTGTATTAGAGATCAGCTTAAAACCTCACCTTGTGAAAATGTTATTCTGCTTCTCCCTACAAGACTATTATATATTTTCACTACTGGAATTTGGCAAAAGCTATATTTGATAATGTTTGATGAGCACACACTCTCTACTATTTTACAATATCTAGTACAAAGCCTGTGGTCAGGAATTACAGTTCAACTAGTGTAAAAAGTTTCAGAATTCTAGGAGAAAATTTTCTCAGTAGGAAAGATGTAAATTGCAACTGGAGATCATTAAAACTTAAGACTCTGATTGGATTTTGACATAGTGAATAAAATTTAACTCTTTTTAAGAAAGTTCGGCTATATAATCTGACAATGCAAATGAGGAAGGGTATTTTATTGTAAAAAGTCAACTACCAACAATCAACTAGAGTCCATTAAGCCATTTATTATTGAAATAATTATTTCAGATTGATTATTTAAGTATCAAATGCAGTTAAGCAATTGACTTATTCTTCTTTTATTTTTTTCACTACTTAATTCTTCTGGGAAATCCTATCCAGGTCATCATACCACAATCGAAAACAACTGATAATGAAAAGAATGCTAATTGGTTTCCTCTCTCTTATCACTGATTCATACACAAACTATTGTTTCCACATTCTTCCTCTTGTTTGTACCCAACCTCTATATCTAGACTTTAAAAATTTTTGGAAGTAATTAGGAACTAGCACAGCATTGATAAACTATATTGAGTAGTAGACAGCATGATGAATGTGAACTAGAAATAGTGTGTTTAAAGTTACTGATCAAATATTTATTGAACAAGCATTGAGACAAGTGCTAAGGATAAAAAGACAAGATTCAGTTTTTGCCCTTTGGGAACCCAGAGTTTAGTAGAGATTTGTAAACAAACAAATGGAACACAGAATGATACATGCAATAACAGATCGTAGCCAAAGTAATAAACATTTAGACAATTAATAAACATGCTGGCCAGTGGAAATGGGGCTATTAGACCACTCAAAACCCTGGGTTCTGCTCCGAACCTTCTGTGGCCAAACCAACATTGCCTCAAGTTGGGTGAGCCAAAAACTATTGATCAGTCCCTCAATTCTACTTCCTTCAAAGAGAATGTCAGGGCTAAATTCATGGATTCCCAGGCTTTTACTTCCTGTTTAATTCAGCCAATATCTAAAGTCTAGTGATCTCTTTAAAAAAAAAGTAAAGTCTACTGCAAAAAAAAAAAATCTACTTTCTATTGCATTATGCTGTTTACCTTCCTGAGAAAACTCCTCCCAGCCCCTCTTCCTTCACTTTTCTCCCCACTCATGCAACGGTGGCCCTTAAAAGATCTATTCCATAACAAAAATTCCTCTATACCATTGACTTCTATTCCAAACATTCCCGCTACCTCTGCCTCATTGGACCCTGACTCTCTTGAGAGCCTAGTTTCACCTGCAGGCCTCAGGAAGTGGCTTTTATTTTTTCTGTCAACCTCCACATGTTAAGCATGAGTAGCAAGATTAGCAGATTTCGCATATTTCTTTCCCACTGTCCAGTGAGCACACTCACTGTTAGGAGGCTTGATGCTCAGTCCTGTCACTCACTCTCATCCCTTATGGGTGGCACCTACCAACCACTCACTAACTTCACCTAATTCACTGAACACCTTGACACCTGAGTCACAGATAGGCTTCCTCTTTATCCTGGATTCCTGCTATTATCCTGTTAAGATTTCCAGGTCCATGATTTTCTAGTCCTATTCAGGACTCTAAGAACTTGTTTCCAATGTTTTCCTCTACTTCACTCTGATACACATTCTTAAGGCCATAATCTGGACATGGCCATAATCTGAAGCTAATAAAATTCAAATCATCATGTGTCCGGGCTTCCCTGGTGGCGCAGTGGTTGAGAGTCCGCCTGCCGATGCAGGGGACACGGGTTCGTGCCCCGGTCCGGGAAGATCCCACATGCCGCGGAGCGGCTGGGCTCGTGAGCCATGGCCACTGAGCCTGCGTGTCCGGAGCCTGTGCTCCACAACGGGAGAGGCCACAACAGTGAGACGCCCGCGTACCGCAAAAACAAAACAAAAAAAAAAAAAAACAAATCATCATGTGTCCATAGTAAGTTTACTTTTTCAGCTAATCTTATGGTGACTACTGTGTAACGTTTTCAGGATTCTTAATTTTTTGTCCCTTCCACACTCTATACCCTTATTCTAATCCTAATACTAACCTAATCATAACCATAACCATGACCATAAGCATAACCATAATCATAATCCTTCTTTCTGCCTTCCTGTTCAACTTAGATTCCATGGTCCATTACTTCAATTATTCTTTCTTTCCCTTGTAAACTCCAACTTCTTCTGTTTTTTTTTTTCATTGCATTCATTTAGCAAAACTAAATTCTGAAGGAATCCATTTTCTGTGTCTTGGGCAATGAACAATACTGGAAAAAATAACAAACAGAACAAAGTAACATTATAAATTTATCATCACTGACCTTATCTAGATAATTAACAAATCTCTCACTGGCCTCAGTTATTCACATATTTTATACTTTTCTCAACAACTGTTTATACCACACCAGACCCATCATTTTTCAGGCCCAGGTGAATTTACTTCCTAAAAGAGAAAAATAGAAGATATCACATGAGTACACCCTTAATTCCCAGACACTCAACCTATAAACCTAATTGCATTTGCAGCCACCCTATTATCCTTCCCTCCTGTTCAAATATAAGCAACATTACTCCTGACCCTGTTTCAGGTCAGTTCTCTACCAGTGCCCTAGATTCAATCCCCTCTTACCTTCTAGGAAGCATGCTGCCTATTATCTCATTACTCTCCTATGTAATCAACTTCCTTCTTTCTCAAACAAGTCTTCCTCATAAGTATTTAAAGGGTTTTTATCTTAAAAACAAAACAAAAAACATAAATAAAAATAAAACCTTCCTGGACCCCAGTTTTACTTCTATAATCTTATCTCTCTTCTTCTCCTGAACTTGACAGTTAAATTTCTTGAACAACTTGAGAACCCTCCCTGTATCCTTTTCTTATCCCTGGCCACCACTTTCTCCTCAACATACTCTGATAAGCCTCATGTTCTACTGTTCCACCAAAACAGCTCTCACTACCGTCAACAATGACCTCCATGCCACTAAGCCAAAAACCAATTTCTTGTTCCATGACTTACTTTTCTGGGAGTGGTGCTGACCACTTTTGGTTAGAAGTTAATATAAAGTAGTTGTTAAAACTGTGGGCTCTGGAGTCAGACAGCCTGGGATAGATTCCTGAGTCTGCCAATTACTAGCTGGGATTGAAAGCAATTAATTAAAAATATCTCTATGCCTCAATTTCCTTCTCTGTAAAATAGAGATAAAAATAGTACTTACTTCATAGAAATGTTGTAAGAATAAAGTAAATGAATGTAAAGTTCTTAGAGCATAGCCTGACACCTGGTAAGCTCTCAATAAATGTTACCATTAATTCTATTGATTACTCCTTCCTTCTTGAATAACATTTTTTGGCTCCTAAACTTCACACTCTCTTGATTTTGGTAGAAGGGCATTTATGTCTGTCCTGGAGGAAAGGAAAATAACATGATCAAGGATTTAACAATTTCAATTCAAACTCTTGTGGTCCTAAAAAACTCATACTTTTGTATATATGTATTTATTTTTATCTGTTTATGGCAGGGCAGAAATGGTTGAAAGTTAAACTCAACATTTAAATATCTGGGTTAATTGTAGAATAAAAATGTAAGGTGTACTCACAGACTACCCAAGTATCCTTAAGTCAAAATTAGGGCATTGATTAGGAAGAGTGAGGATATTTGGGAAGACATGAATAAAGATGAAAATCTTGGATCTACTTTAAACTTTCTTTCAATGGGGTGCTGATTCTCCTCACAACTTATCCCTACCACCCTTATTTTATCTAGACCTATAACTAGAAAGAGCTAAATATATTCCAATAGGGACAAGTGAAAAATCCAACCTAGGAAGAAATAGGTTACACTCCAAAAGATTACAATATTTTTCTAAGTTATATTGGCATAAACCTAGGAGATATATGTGAGAATATATTGTAACAGTTTTAGACCAAAGAGGATGAAATATTGGATTAGGCCAAATTAATCAATGTAAGTGTACTTATTCCTGGATTAATATGGTAGGTTGAGCAAATAAAATTGTTCTCTTTGTGCCTCAATTTTTCTATATCAAGGCTCAGTTCTGTTTCCTAATAGTTCTCCAGATGATATTATCAATACATGGTTTTAAATACTGTTTATTTTCTAATGACTTTCAAATATATATCTCATATCTGTTTTTTCATCTGAGCCCTAGAACTTTACATTTCAAACGATCTCCTCAAAATCTCCATTTGGATATCTGAGAGAGAAAAATTTCAAACTCTATATACCCATAACCAAACTCATAATTTATCCCCTAAAGACATTTATACTAGAGTGTTCCTCCAATGTAAATGGCCAAAGTATTTACTCACTTGCACAAGTGAGAAACCTGGGATTGAATCTTGACACCTCCTTCATGTCTACTGCCAATAGCCAATCAGCAAGTGTTATCTTTTTACCCTCTGAATAGCTTTCTAAATCATCCACTACTCTTATTTTCACATTTCCTCATCCCTTGAAGATTTGAGCACGTGACTAACTAATTATTATTCTCTTCAACATTTCAATATCTGTGTCGATCACCTGTCAATATGGTGACTCTAAATTCCTTGACTCTCTCCCAATGATCTTTCTTGCCCCCTATCTCAGATAATAACTTTCAGGATCCTGCTCTTTTCTTTGTAAATGGCAGCAATGAAATTCATCCAAATTTTCCATTTCAAACATCATATTCTCCAACCAGCACTTCCTATCTTGCCAGCTAATAATCACTAGAATGGCAACTCTAACAATCCTTTCACCATTCTGGCATCTCAGCATATCAACCCTCACAGCTTTGCTCTCCCTTTATGCCCTTTCTCCTTATTTGGTTTAAATTCATGGTCAGTCATAGTCATTCTTCACATATGTTCTGAACCCGTTTGCTTTTCCCTCACTTTTATGGTACTGTTGCAAAATGACAACCTTAATTAAACTCTTTGCCTAGTCTCTGCTTGCTTTGACAGACCAGGTCTCTCCCTTTCACAGAAACTGTCTAACAGTTCACCAAACCTATTTTCCTTCCCCCACCCCGGGTACGAAGGTAGATAGTATTTCCCAGCCTCTGTTGACTTAAGGTGTAGCTATGGCATTGAATTTTAGCCAATAAATGTGAGTAGAAATGATGCATACCATTTCTAGGAGTGGCATATATAAAATTTTTGAGATCCTCCATTTTCTCTCTTCTCCAATTTTCCAGCTGGGTATCAAGGCCCAGGATAACCTTGGAAACCCTGTGTTGAGCTTCTATCCACCGGGAGCACTGAAAGATGCAGTTGCACGACCTCGGATTCCACCTCTACTGCCATGTCCCACTACCACCTAGACTTTAGGTTACCGATATGTAAATTTCTGTTAGGCATTAAGATTTCAGGGTTAATCTGTCACAGTAGCTAGCATTACCTTAACAAATAGAACCACTATAGAACCATGTCTGTAGAAAACACACAGCTGTGCTAATTGATTTCACTTTTAATTTCATGATCACTAATCTTAATTGTCATCTAACATTAACACTAAATTTCCCTACCCTATTCAGTATCCTACCCTCATAGATAAAAATTCAAACTTTTCCTCTTTCCTCAAAACTCACACCTGGTCTATCAACAATCTCATCACCAATACCTTCAAAATATATACAGAATTGAACGCTACTTCACTCTCATGTCCAAGCTCTCTTTATCTATTTCTACTGATTAACTGGTCTCTCCTTTCAGCAGCCAGGTGATCCTATTAGAATGCAAGGCGAATTATTCCAGATCTCAAAACCCTCCAATGGCTTTATATTTTCAGGGTATGGTCAAGAAAATAGAACAACACTGGATATTTCAAACTGAAGGGACTCTTACGTGGGTGCTGGATGACTTAAAGAGCAAAGGGGTAACACAGAAATTGATAACTGTGGGCAAGAACTGCCATCATGGGGCCAGGGAGCAAAGGAGGAAAGGTAGTTTACCGGAACCTGGGAGCTTAGAAGAAGCACTCTGCAGGGCTGGTTCTCCTACTTCTGAGGGAGGAGCCTGAGATTGTGTCCCAGAGCTATGCTGGAAATGTCATAAAACACTGGAGGTTGGACCCAACTGCTGCTTCTGAGCAGTGCTGACAAAGACAGGCAAATATAACTGGAAATGTAATTTGCCAACTCCCAGCCTCAGTCTCACCATCATAAAGCCATCAGCTTTGGCTACTCAGCACTCATAAAACTCCTCTACACATATTTTTACTTACATGGAATAATAATAGCAACCTTATGCTTCTACCCATCGGGGTCTGACTCTTTCTTATCCAAATGAAATCCCTCTCACACTTTTTCCCATAGAGAAGAGACTGAGTCCTAACATTTACCATATCTCATCTCTAGGGGATGTTAAATTTTCTTTTTCAGTCACAATTTCACTAAAATTGTTACACAAAGTGATACAGATAAAATAAGGTATGAAGTAAGTTAGTGATTCCTCTGGGCTCAGATGGATCTACTCATCTGCCTGTGGTCAGCTGCTGGGATGGCTGTGCTGGTCTTTGGACTCTCTTATGTGTCTGAGGCCTTGGCTATAATACTTTGTCTCTGTTCCATGTGGTTTTTCATCTTCCAGAAGGCAATGACAGGCTCTTTTATGTAGCAGTTTCAGGGTTCCAAAAGAGAGAGCAGAAGAATAGAAAGTTTCTTGAGACCTAGGCTTAGAATTCACTCAATATCACTTCTGCCATATTCTACTGGCCAAAGCAAATCACAAGGGCAGCCCATTTCAAGATGTGGAAAAATAGATTCTACCTCTTGAAGGTAGAAGCTACAAGAATTGCTATTTTGCAATATACAACATTAAGTACAAAAGAAAACATACACAGCTCTCCTTTTTCCACTACAAATTTCCCTTCAATTGGCCCACTGTGAGATGGATTTTCTTATTTAACTGTATAGGTACCTATTTTTACCAGTGGCCCCAAATGATTCTTGAGTTCCTAGCATTAGCATTAATCTAAGTCTAGTACACAGTCATCAAGTAAATGTGTGCAAACACGTTTCATGAAGACTTAGAAAAGTTTTACAGTACATAATTGTGGCAATATTGCAAAGTCTTTTCTCAAAGATATCCAGCATCCTTTTTAATCAAAGAACTCCAGGTCACTGAATTGGCTTAGGTTTGGGAACTGGCTGAGAAAGAATACTCAAGTTAGATTTTTGCCCATCAGACTTAGAGCTTTCCTATTATATTGACTAAGTAACACCCTGGAAATCTGCCCACATATTTCACTTCTAGGATATTTCACTCCTAAGAATCAAGTAACCATAGCCTAAAACCTGTGCAAGGCAAGATATTCTAATTACAACCCTTCCTTGCTATCCATTACAGTAATTGTACAAATCTTGGTTCTTGAGGTTAGTGGCACTACTTAACTTCTCCTCTGTGATTCCATGATATCTATTGAAATTAAGGATCCCTTTTCAATGACAGCATCTTTAGACTTCAGAGGATAGCTACCATAGAGTTTTACAAAGATACTGGTGCATGCCTTAGTGAAGGGAATGTCCTCTGGGCCCTCTAAAGGGATGTAGTGGGGGTGGTGCATGTGCAAGTTTCACAAATCCACTCCTACACCTCTATATCCCTAAGTCTTTTCTTTAGATTAGATTAGGAAATTCTCATCTAATCTCATTGAAAGAGGGCCGTCATTGAATCCAATAAACCAAGAAAACTGTTAGAACAACTTTCATATGCTCAACCTATCATATTAAATCTGGAATAAGAATACATACGTTGATTGCTTTGTCCTAATTAAATGTCACATTTCATCCTCCTTCGTCAAACAACTTTATAATGTATTCCCACTTAACATTCCTGGTTCATGCAAATATAATTTAGGAATATATTATAATTCTTTTGGAGTATAACCTATTTTTCCTGGGCTGGATTTTCCACTTGTCTATGGAATGCACTCATATTTTTCTACCTATAGGGCTAGATACAATAGGAGTGGGAACTCTTGAGGAGCAACTCATTGAAAGGAAGGCTCAGAGTAGATTCCTGATTTTTTCAGCTTTATTTGTGTCCACCAGATATCCCCCCCTCGTTTCGAATCAATGTCCTAATTTTCACTTAGGACACTTGAAACACCTGTGAATGCACCTTCTATTGTAATTCTATAACTAACCCAAATATTTAAATGTTGAGTTTAATTTTCAGCCATATCTGCCTTGCTATACACAAGCTAAAATAAATACATTCATATGAAAATGAGAGATTCTTTTAGTGTTACAAGAGAAGCTTTGAGATTATTAAACCCCTGAGCACATCACCTTCCTTTTGTATGGTCTCCAGTGCAGTCAGAAATAGCCATTCTGCCTCATAGTCATGAGAGTTATTATTAGCATCATATCAGTCAACTGCAGCAGCCACTTGGTCCCCTAAGTTATTGATTTCAATAAGCACTTTATCCCAAGCAACTGCAGGTGGTAATTTAGTTAAATACTGCATGCCATGGCAATATCAGTATCCCAGTTTCTACTGACAAGTAACTTACTATTAATTAAGTTCAAGGTCAAGGATATATTTAAAATAATTCCATAATCCTGACTTTGAAGGTTTCCTGGGATCACTCTTGGTCCCTGGCACTGTAAGCATCAAGAGAACAGAAACCACATTAGGCATTTTGAATAGAGGATATTTAAATAGAGAATTGGTAACATGAGTGTTTGAAGGTGAAGGAACAAAAAAGAAACATTGCAGTAACCCAGATACTAATAACTCAAGAGGGAGCTCCCAGCCCTAGTCCTAACTACTGGGGGTAGGCGTGAAAACTACCAGGACCTAAAAGGTTAAAAGAGGAGCCCATCATTGGTCCTCAGACCTCAGAGAAGGGGCTCGCAAAAGGCTGCTTCTGGAACCTAAGAGGCGGTGCCACAAGGCTGGTCCTGGAAGTGCTCAAAGAAGGTGAAGGTTGAAGCCATCAGCTTCAAAGAGAAACAGAAAAAACAGAGGGGTGTGTCTCTTCTCTCCTCCCCTTGCTCTCCAGTTTCCTTCTATTGCCTTCTATTGGTAAAACTGAGCAGGGAGCCACTTGATTAACTGGGAAATGTAATTTACAGACTCCCTGCCCCAGCATCATATACGGGCAAATATTTTAGGGGGCCTTTAGAATCAAAAGAAAATAGGTAAATAGCTGACACAGTCTTCCCATTCATCTGGAGTAAACGCTGAAGTCCTACAATGATCTCCAGGTTCAGCATAACCTAGTTCCTTGCTACCTCCCTGTTTCATTTCCTACTCTTCTCCCCCTGTTCCTTCTGCCATACAACAGACTCGCTGCCCAGGCATGTTCTTATCTCACAGCCTCACATTTGCAGCTCATTCTGCATGAAATGCTCTCCTCGGGATAGGTCTTCATGGTTAGCTCCCTCACTTCTATCCACTCAAAAGTTACTTTCTCAGGGAGGCCATTCCCTGGACTTTCCACCTAAAATTTAACTCATAATGGCATTCAGATTTATCTTCCCTAATTTCTTTTTTCCCTACCCACTTGTCATTATGTAAAATACTGGATATTTTCCATATTTACCTTATTGTAAATTTTCTCCAGTGGAATTTTAGTTCCATGGGATGATGACTTTTGTTTGTTTTGCTCATGGCTGGATCCTCAGTGCAAGAACAGTGTCTGGCATGTATTTAATATTTAACAAGTATTTTTTGAATGAATGAATATCCACTAAAATAGTCCTAGTCAACTCTAAGAAATATCCAACATTTTAACTGCTACCTCTTCATCCATTCTTAACCTCTGTTGATTCAACTTCAGCACTGCTGCTATAGTAATTTTTTTTAAATTAGTGATATGTTAAGCTATATTACAAGCAGCTGGAGGATGAGTCCTGTATCATATAGAATTACATCCCTCCTTCTCCACTCCAATCCCTATATCTAAAATTGATTTACTTAGGCAAATTATTGTCATTCAGAATGCTTTTATTCATTTAGATAATGAAGATTTCTACACATGGCAACTTTATCAACAATTTTTCATTTGATATGTGGTTTTAATAACCTTACTTATAAATTTTTGCAAAGTGTCTCATTACCTAACTTGGTTTTTCACACCACAGAAACTAAGTGGACAGTTCTTAATCTGGTCTTTGTTAAATAGACAAGTATAGCAATATGTATACCTTATGTAACACAAAAGTTATGGTCTTGAAATGTTGCCTATGAACCAACTTTAGATTTTTATTTCAAAGAGGTTTATAATAAATTGAATATTCATTCTTTTGCAAAATTCTTTGGGAATGAAACGTAACAAAAATCTTACTTAAGATAAGCACCTGTGTAAAAAACAAACGTCCTCTAAATCACAAAGTATGAAAGTGTATTTTGCATTTGGCATAGTTGTTTAAAAGTTTAACGGGGATAATCATTTAACAAAAGGTCTATCAGCTCTTCTCTTGTTTCTAAAATAGAGTAACATGTCTCCTTTTGTATTGTCCAAACTCTATTTTTGTGATCTCTCTAAAAGCTGCACACTTAGAAGTGAACAGGTTGAGCTAGTTTGATGGGTGATAAGATGCAATGAGGAACTGGGCAAGAGTTCAGCATCACCACCTAGTTGTTTATCTGAATTACTGTATCCTTTGAGCTTTGTTTATGCCACTCTGGTCATCAGATGTGTGTGCCTTCTCTTAGTGGACTGCAAAGGCCTGGAATTTAAGTTTTATTCACTTCCTATTCCACAGAAGTCTTTTTACCGGGTAGGTACTGAAATTGGGTGGTACAATTAATTGAAAAATTGGACACAGAAAGAAGTAAACTTAGCAACTCTATAACGCATCAATGGAACTTATTAAACCTAATACATGTTTTTAGATTCAATTCAAAGAATAAATGCCCAGGTTTATCAGTTATGTAAAATTTGGTGTTCCATGCAATGAACTAGGCTCTTATCTCTTGTGAGTGAGTGAGTGTATTTAACGGTTTAAGCTAAGTTGAAAAGAAAGATTTTGATAATTCTAAAAACAATGTTGGCTTATTTTTTTTACCAAATACAAATTGTTGTCCTGCTTCAAATAATATGTCTGAATATAAATGCATGCATGTTCATTCCTACCTTTGGTTTCCCCCCTGTAGATCTCGGTCCTACGACTTGACTTTGCAGAGCTGTCTTTCCCGTGGGCTCAGGCTTTTCCCTTGCTTCCTTTGGAGAACATTCTATGCAACGTCTTAAAAAGCAAATTGCCTGTTTTGGAAAGAGTGATTTCTTTATGAGACCTTCTTAATCTCCAAGGAAAGTGCAGAGTCACACAAAAATATGCACAAACAGCTGGAGTACAGGTCGACGTCAGTGAAACAGA
This sequence comes from Lagenorhynchus albirostris, assembly GCF_949774975.1. Classification (NCBI taxonomy): domain Eukaryota; kingdom Metazoa; phylum Chordata; class Mammalia; order Artiodactyla; family Delphinidae; genus Lagenorhynchus; species Lagenorhynchus albirostris. Next base: position 35,333,319 of record NC_083098.1, on the reverse strand, counting down.
ACCTTTTTCATTTTTTTTAAATATTGAAAACTGTGAGTGAAGTTACTTTTTATAAAAGTTCCCTGCTGTTTTCACAGCACAGCATGCAGCCCTATGAGACTGCATAAGCTGTATTTTCACACAGACTATTCTTAAAATGAGCCAGTATTGTTGTCTAATCTTTACAAAACAATGATACCTCCAATGAAAAAAAAAAAAAATCCTCCCTAGCTAATGGTAGGATTGTAAAAAATTACCAGAAGGGAATTTGTATGAAATTCTGTGCTGCCAAAGTATATAAGAATATACTTACTTTTTATCTCAGAACTACTTTCATTGACTTATCTTTAATGTAATTATTTTTTATTCTCATTATTTAACCTTGGCTTCACAGGATCTACCTGGTTGGATAGCAGCCAATATTTGTATATTCCTTTAAAGTTTACTGAGTGCTTAGATATATATTATCTTACAAAGTAGGAATTCCTCTTGTCCCCATTTCACAAATGTTTGATGATTGCTTTTGCAGATGTTATTCAAAGATGTTAAGGTAAAATCTAAAGATCTAAAAAGCTTAAAGTATCTAAGAGTAATTTTTAAATACACAGTAGGATACCTGTATAATAAAATTAATATATTCAAATTTACTACTGTAAACCAATTAAAGTAGTAGGAGAAATAAAAATAAATCTAATTTATCTGTTCACATGTGATATCACTATTTCATCATTGAAGAGATGTGGTTAATAATTTTATTTGCCTACTAGTGACAGTAGTTAACCAAGAGACATTTAGCTCTGTCTCATGTTAAAGGAATCTGAAGCTAGAAAGTTTAACATGGTTGAGGGAATTATGGTATATCTATCTAACTATCTATCAGCTATCTAGCTACACTATATATCAGGGAACTATGTTCTTCTTTCTGCTTTGCTGTACTCAGCACATGTTTTCTATTTTCATGGGCACAGGGTGGTTTCTGGAGCTCCAACCATCATATCACTGTTTCTGTTAGGCTACGGGAGAAAGGCCAAAAGGTCTTTCCAGAAATCCCACCCAATAACTTCCACTTATATCTCACCAGTCATCCTAGTTGCCAGAGGGCATGGGAAAGGTGGACAGTTGGCCAGCTCATCATTGCAGGGATAAAACTAAAGATTTGTTACTAAAAAGAAAGGGAGACTGGATTGCAGCATATATTTGCTGTTTTTGTCACTCATCCATAAAAGAACATATGATATTCCTACTTTTAAGGACAGTATCTATTCAATCCTCCAAAACCCTCACTCCACATGTAAAAAATGCCCCACTAATGGATTAAAAAGGGTCCTTGATTAATTTAATCCTTTGATCAAAAAGTAATCAGAGGAAACAAGTTGAGTTTAGTAAGTGAAGGTGATAGTTGAAAATGGAAAATTATCTACCCTAGTTCAAAAGACTATATAATGGCAGTAAAAAAAAAAAATGAAGAAGAAATAGAAAATATGAAATTATTAGTAGTCGTTGAGTGCATGGTGATTTACTAAGCAGCCTAGTGAAGAGCAGAGTCTGGTTAAATGCAATTTTCTCTATTAAGGAGTTTGCAGTACTGCTTGTTAGCCAATGAAAAGCTTATATTAATTATTTTTAAAAGAAAATAAATAGCTATAATTTGTAGCTCATTCATAAACTATTAAAAATCTATACTATTCCTCTCTAGAGATCACTTCCTGAATGTATCTTGGGGCCATTAAGGAACTATATTTAAATTATGCCTATTTTTTTCTGGAATTCTGAAAGCTAGAAAGAATAAAATCATTTCCTAGAGTCTTACTCATTCTTATCATGGGCATGACTTAAAATATAAATTCCATTAGACTATTGACATGAAACATTTAGAAGAACAATGAATTATTGAAAATAACATTAACTCAATCTCAAAATTTATGTAATAAACATGAAAATATTCTAGACTACTCTAGTAATACAGTGCAAGTAAATTAAAAACAAGATAGAATTTATATATATACACATAATTTTACCAAGAACTGGTTAAGAAAAAGATATCAACATTCCCTTTCATTACTTGAAGAATAATTGGCAAAATCTTTTGTAAAGATACATATGCATACACATATATGTATTTTAGCCATATGTGAGTGTGTATAAATATACACAGAGTATTAAAACAGCTGTATTCTTTAACACAGTAATTCCATTTTTGGAAATCTATCTTAAAGAAATAATCCTAAATACTGAAGAAGAAAAAGTTTTATCTACAATCTTCATGGCATCAGTTATAAGTGAAAAATTGGAGCTAGTACTTGTTCAACACGGGATAATAACTAGGTAACTAACGGTACAATCACTGAGGTATCGCATTTTAACTTATAAACTGAAAGTGTTAGAAAAGTAAGAAGACAACTCTAGATATCACAGGGGTACCCACTGCTGGAAGCAGCTATCACACTCGGGGCTGGGGACACAAAGAGAAGAGATTGGATGTACTAATCTTAGTACCTTAGTCCCATTTTACTTGAAGCCCAGACCTCTGAAAATGCAGCTCAGACTGTCGAGGATGATGTTCTTGAAGTAGAACACTTTTCTTATGCAGCCCTCCACTCTCCCTATGGCGCCCCCTTTTAGCAGAGCCTAACAGAGAACCAGGGGTCAAAGCAGACGTGTTCCGCCCCACCTGGAGGGCCTGTCAGTTTGCTCCGCCCATCTCCGTGGCCACCCTCTCACTTCGCAGCTCCTAGAGCTCCCGGCTTCCGGAAAATGGAGAGCGAGGAGGGGCGCGGTGAGGTCAGGGTTCCCCTGGTCTGCAGAGCTGAGCAGGAGCCTGCACGAGTCATAGAGAGCAGGTTCCACCTCTGCTACTGCGCCAGACAGCAGGTACCCAGGGCTGGCTGCAGAAGGGTGCGCGTGCACCCCACCATCGCAAAGCTGAGTATAGGAGGGTGGTTTGGAGATGAGAAACGGGAGCTTAATAATTGGCACACTCTTTGTTTATTGCCTGTCTCTCCATCTAGAAAATAAACTCTTAAAGGACGAGGTAGTTTCAGTTCTTACAACAGTGCCTGGCCCATGGCAGGTGCTCCATAAATAGTACTGAATTAATTCTGTTATTGAAGAACTGGGAAAATATGGAAAAAAAAATTATGGCATCTTTATCTCTGCCTTTTAGATTTTCTTAGTCCAGAAATTGCCCCAGCAAATGAAAGGCATAAGCCAAGGGAGCACCACCCTTCTCAGTCACCGTGTTCCATCTCTTTTAACTATGTGTGTCTTTGAGAAGTTACTTAACCTTAGGAACCCCAATTACATAACCCAAAAGTAGAAACAACATTTATTTTAAAGTGTCGTTGTAAGGAATGGTGATGATCCACGTAGGGTACACGTTTGTCCAGTCGGTTATACTGGTGAAGCCACATACACATTTCCATACCCTGCACCCTTTAACCACTGTGCATCTGGCATGATTTCTAGGTAGGTATGGTTTCTGAATAATGATATAAACTAATAGTTACTGAGCATTTATATTTGTGATACATACTAATATCAGGGTTTTGTCTGTTTTAACATGTAATGCTTCCAACAACTTTCAAGGTAGTTGCCTTTATTTTTCCAATTTTACTTAAGAGGAAATTAAGGCACATAAAGTTAAGTAACTAATCCTAGGTTACAGAGCTAGAAAGTGCAGAACTAGGTTTTGAACCCAGGTAATCTGGCTCCAGAGGCTGTCTTCTTAGCCACTGTGTTTCTTAAATAAGACTATTAATAATCTTATTCTTAATGCTAATTCTAGGTATTTGCAGGACTGTCTTGTGTGATTGTTAATAGGCACTTACCTATGCAGTTAAAATTCCTAAGGAGAATCACTGGCTTAGAAAAACCACACCTGACTGAATTAAACACACCAAGAAATGGGGAGAGGAGGTGTCTCCTTTTACAAGGATATCTGGATAAAGCTTAAATTCAGCCAATCTAATTGTAAACTGTTATTACCCTGTTATAGTAAAACCCTGTAATTGGATACAAGAAAATCCTCTGTAAAAGCTTGTCCCTTGGGCAAGGTTTAGCACTCGTCTCAGAAGCCCAAATAAAATTGATCGAAACTGTGTTTAAAAAAAAGTTATAGTTTAAAAAAAAGATTGGGGCTTCCCTGGTGGCGCAGTGGTTGAGAGTCCGCCTGCCGATGCAGGGGACACGGGTTAGCGCCCCGGTCCGCGAAGATCCCACATGCCGCGGAGCGGCTGCGCCCGTGGGCCATGGCCGCTGAGCCTGCGCATCCGGAGCCTGTGGTCCACGATGGGAGAGGCCACAAAGGTGAGACGCCCGCGTACCGGGAAAAAAAAAAAAAAAAAAAAAAAGGTTGAAGGGAAATACTTCACAACATTAATGCAGTTGTCTTTGGATGGTAATACAATGAATAATTTTTTTGTTTTCTTTTCCTTTTATATATTTTTAAAAATTTTCTAAATGAGAAAGTATTATTTTAAAAAGAATGTTTATTTTTTAAGTATGAGAGGAAACTGTTATTAAAAGCAGAAAACTTAGATGAATAAACGAAAAAGAATTATACGTAATTACACTGCTGTGTGTTAAAACTTTGCTATGTTTTCCAGACTTTTTCCAATGTAAGTACACTCACATACTGCCCGTGTGTGCAGACATTTTTACAAAAAAAACAATCATGTTGTTCATACTGCTTCATACTCTGTTTTTCTTTTCACTTATCAGAATACTATGAATAACTTCTGAATAAATACACATATATGTCATACTTTACAATATATTTGTTTGTGTTAACATATTATAATTTTTAACCAGTCCTCTATTGTTGGATATTTAGGTGGGTTCCATTTTATGTTTTATTTAACTAATATAGCCCCAAACTTATTCATTTGTTTTTACTACCTGTCTGATTAGTTCCTCAGAATAAGGTCCAATAGTGGAAATACTGGGTCAGTGGGTATATACTCTTAAGTCTTTTAGTGCATATTGACTAATTGTCCTCCAGAAAGGTGGCACCAGACAGCTCTTCTACCCAGTGTATGTTAGAATACATACCTATTTCCTTACAGACACACCATGCTCCTTGGCATCTTTCTCAGTAAGATAAGCTAAACAAAATCAATAGATATTATTGTTATTTCTTTGATAACTGCTGAGCTTCATGTGATTTTGTGTTTCTTCTTATAGGAATTGCCTACTTTTGTCCTTTGCCCATTTTATTCACTGAATTATTTTTTTAAAGTTGCTTTTGTTTTGATTTTTTGTTTGTGTTTTACTGATTTTTAAGAGTTGTATGATTTTTAATATCTTGCAGGAGCTTTCACCGGTTGGTGAATTAATTATATGGAAATTCCTGTTCACGGGTATTTCATATGTTGCATTTTAAAGAAAAGATAAAATGCATAATTGAAGGAATCCTGAAGTGTACTAGATGCCTCAGCAGAAACGAGAGTATGAAGATCCCTAGAGCAGAAGAAAATCTCCCAGCTTGGCACCAAAGTTGCAGGAAAAGAGTCCTGGGCTCATGAGAGACACTCAAGAAGAAAAGTCAAGAATTCAGTCTGAGTGAGAACTATTCCCTCAGCCACAGGGAAGGTTTCTCACCACCAGTTTCTTCATGAGACAAAACTAGAGCCTGAAATCAAACTGTCTGGCTATGCTTCCCAGCTCCTCTCTGCTGGTCAGGGTTACTCACTCCTCAGATCTCAGCTCAAGCACCACTTCCTCAAGGAAGTTTTCTCTGACCTTGCCCCCAGGTCAAACCTCCTTTTTTATGTTCATAAAACAGTGTACTCCTTTACCGCAGTTCACATGGTTGTGATTTTATCTGATTTTAGTTACCTGATTATTTGATTCATATCTCTTTCTCACTTACCAGAACGGATACTCCCTGAGGGAAGGAAGTCTGATTTCTCAACCCGTCATCTCTCTACACTTAGCCTCTCACATAGGAGATGCATGACTAAGATTTGTTGGGTAAATTGATTGTATATAAATATGCATTGTAAATTATAATTAACATCCCTAGAGAGTGAGTTCAGCCATTCTCCATGAATACTTTGACTTTTTCATGAAGTACTGACTTTAAGAGCCACTTCAGATATTATTAATAGAAAACATATAAACTTGGGAGGTCATAATTTACCAGCAAAATGTACATTCTAATGCCCCAACTGAGCAAAACACATTTTTCTCCCCATAGTTCTAGGTAAACAAGGTCATTTTACATAGAATGACTTTCCATTAACTCCATTGTAACTTTTCAAAAGGTTATTGATTACACACACAGAGACCTAAAGTTTAAGGGAAAAAAATTCTGTACCTGTGCAGTCCAATATGATAACCACCAGCTACATGTGACTATTGAACAGTTTAAAGTTGCCTAGTTGAAGTTGAGGCTGTATGTGCAAACCATGCATGGGATTTTAGTATGAATAAAATAGTGAAAAAAATATCAATTTTATATGTTGAAATGATATTTTAGATATATTGACTTATATAAAATATATTATTAAAATTAATTCCACCTGTTTCTTTTTCTTTTTGCTTTTTATTAGGTCTAGTAGGAAATTTACAATTAAATATGTGACACAATATATTTCCATTGGATGGTATTGCTGTTTACTATAAATCACAGATACAAAACAACTTCACCTAACTAAGTCAACTTTACATCTATTTACTACCTATTTAAAAGAATTGAAAACTTGGAATTCTGCAAAGGATGTTTGAGTAATAAAATCTAATTTAAAAATCGAAGTACTGAAGTTTACTAAATGAAAGTCTTCGAATTTCCACCCAACATTTATTTTCTCTTATTTTACCCACAATTTAACAAATTTACCTATTCACTTTCTAAGGTCAAATAAATAAACTACAAGTATTGAGGAAGGTAACCAAGAACAAGCACACTTATGTCTGAGAATTCAAACTCTTACTCCTCTGCATCTTGTTAGCCTGGCAACCTTGTAACAAGGAAGGTAATAAAAAAAATACTATGAAAAGCAGATAGAACAACAAACCTAAGCTGTGGGGGGCTTTGTGCAGGAACAAGAATGTTATACTCCCTGTAGTCTCTGAGGACTTTCTAATATAGTTCATTACAATTATTGATGTTAGAAAAAGTTAAATGATTGCTCAGAGGGCATACTCCATTTAAGAAAATGTAGGATGAGTTCTATCCAAAATTATGAAAATAAAAAAACATTAAATTTTGGTAATTTTTTCTACTAAGAACAGCTATTCTCTAAGATAAAGGGGAAAATGACAGGTGGAGAAAAATAGTAGGAGATGAGAAGGAAAGGGGTTGTATTCTGGTTAGTCTAAGTTCTATTATAAAGGAAATTATTTTAAAAATTAACCATCATTTATTGTATAACATAAGAAACTTTAGGACAAATATAGGTTAGGTAAACAGAATGTTGTGAAATAATACCTTAATATTGATACCAGTTATTGCAACCAAACTATTAGTAGGAAAATGTTGTGTCCTTCCTCCTGTGTCAAATGCCATCCTTGTGTGCTTTTATGACAAGATTTTAATGGCGCCTTTGGATTATTATACGCTTTGGCCTAAGCTGGTGAATGACTGTTAGGTCTGTTCACTGACTTCAAATCACATGTTATCAGTGAAACCTTCACTGCTGAGTTTCCTTTCATTGTATCTCCAGGCTGACCATTTCCTGTCAATGTCCCTTAGAACAGAGAATATACTGAAAACTGGGGTCAGCCACTGTGCTGCTAACTCCACACTTCTGGCTTTGGAAGATAAAGCAGTTTTTATTTTGTTTTGTTTCAAAATATTATCTTTTTCTTTTTTAAAAAACCAACGTTAGATTTTTCTGTGATTTGGTTCTTGTTAAAAATCAGCAAGGTATGTTTTAAACAATATAATGGTGATGTTCAAAGATTCACTCACTGCAAAATGAATTAATTTCTTATTGATACATATTATGCTTCATTCAAGAATTTGAATACTGTGTCCAACTCACAGTCTTTGAGACTGCACAGAGTAGGAACAACTAAAATCTGAATGTACACTTGTAATATGGGGACTCATGAAAACCTAGCAAACAGTCTATAATGATAAGCTCATGGAAAGTAAATAATTTTTTAAAAGCCCACTCTATACTGGTTAGAAATGTAATGCAGTATCTTTCAGATATCCAGCTAAAACTTTGTGTTCACAAACTTGTGTTCTTTTAGAATAAATTTCATAGGTTACTTTTCTTATTCTTCATTTTATCTTTAAAAATATAGTTGAGTCATTATTTTGACCATGTTGAGGGAAAATGAGCATATCAATATATAAAAGAAGGTAAACAACCCCTCAAACATAAATATCAGAATAAGAAGACTTACTGTGCCAGGTGACCAGAGGACAATTAGGAAAGCTGCTTGGAAGTGTGACAATGACCCTCGCCCTTTGGATTTCTCACATTATTATTAGACTGGCTAATGACCAAGGTGTGAAGGATTAGGATTCTGAGCCTTCAGTAATTAGCAGCATGTAACGTGTTTTGATTGGGATGACACAGGGAGGTGGAGGCCACTTCTGTGGGGGAGGGGGAAATAAGATGAAGGACTCGGTAGTTAACTGTGTATTCCTGACAAGGCTTGTTATTGTGTTATTCTTATTGCTACTATTTGAGTTTCTTCCCTGTCAGCCTCAGACCACGTTTCCTGCTCTGTGAGTAAAAAGCTATCTTCATGAACAATAAAATCATCTGATAGTTGTACAGAGTGAAAAGAAATCACTTGAATCAAGAGGTGAAATGATTCAATCATTTTGTGCAGTCATATGGTGAAAGATGTCCTTAATCAATAGCTCCAAAGTAATTTTTTGGCAAAATCAGGGCTGGATTCTCCCATAGGTAGATTAACATAATTTTGATAGGTACAAGGGAGAGATCTCCCCTGGAGAGAGGGCCTTGACAGGGGTCTCTGAGCAAGTCTCACCCAAGGGAACAGTGTACTTACAATAAAAGGAGAAGAGAGAAGAGGGTAACAGACAGTGAATGGGAACCAGCAGAAAAGACGCCCTGTGTTTTTAGTTTTGATTAAGCCCCTGAGCAGGATAGGGGAGAAAATATATCAGTTGCACAGTTATCTTCAAGTTGTTTTTTGATATTAATATTTTGTCCTTTAGTTTGTTCGCTGACTTTGGTTGATGTTATAAACTAAGCCGTCACTCAGCTTCCTCACTGGTCGAATGCCAGTTGAACCACTTTTAGCTTCTAAATGGAAAGTTCTGGTTTTCTTGCAAGTATCCACACTAGTGTGATTTTTCTTTCTTTTTGCAAGTTCCAGGGTCTTTGCCTCTCTGTTATGTACACTCCAGGGACAGATGACAGAGGAAAATACCACTTGTTTGACATAAGACACTGCCTGGTTGGGGCTGTGACTGTCATGCTGGGAAGCAGTGGTTGTCTCCAAGGAAGCATTGACTGTTACATCACTGGAGATTCCAGCACCTGGTGGTGATTTGTTTTGCTGTTGATTGTGTACTGCCTTATATTTTTAAACTTGATGTATATGTCTCTGCAAACTGTTAACCCCTAGAGGACAGAGACAATGTCAGCTTTTATAGCCTCCAAATAACAAGAAACACAAGAGAATTAAACAAATACTTGATAAATTATATTCAACACTGGCCTGTAATTTTCATGAGGATAGGGCTGTGACCATACTGTTCACCATTATATCTCTAATGCTTAACACAGTTCCTGATGTGTAGTTAAGTGCTTCACAAATATTTGTTTAATTGAATAAATGAATTTTTTTAAAAATTATGAATTGTCAGCTGAGATTGAGGTTGCAGTGAAGGGCAAGAAGAGTGGAGTGGAAAAACTTGCTGCTCTTGGAGCTGTGCTGCTGAAGGTCCCATGAAGACGCCTCCTCTCAGAGGGCTTCCTCTACCTCATTGGCCTGTGGTCAAAAATACGGGTGGAGTCGGAGAAACTTGGATGGATCTAGTTATACTTTTAAATCTTTAGAGCCAGGATATATGTCACCATCCAGTAACCCATTCCCAACTCCCAGTTCCCTCATCAAAGGATGGACTTGGGCTGGACGCTTCCCTGTGTTTTGGTTAGAGGACCCGCTTCTCTTTTCTGGTCAAGTAATATTATCCTTTGTGAAATTCACAGCATATGGTTTTGATCATTTTACACTTTAAACTCGAAGGAAAAAAACACTCTGTCTCTGTAACATGTTCTGCTCGGCCAGTTATAGCTCCCAGTGGCAGGAGCACTCGACTCACACACAGACTCGCAGGCTTCACCCACAACCTGTTAGTTCACAATTTCAACACATCATCTATTCTGTCCTCTTTTCACACACTAAATTAAGACTTACGTGCCTTGCTTTAGGCATTCTTGTATCTCCCACCTGGCACATGATGTGTTCATTAGTATTTGTTAAATGACTGGCTGAATGGAAGGTCATTGTATTTTCTCTTACTACTAACACATGTTCTTTTTCTCCTTGAAAGGACTTACTATTTTTCAGGATATATCCATTACTCCTCTGATTCATGTTCATGTCCTGTATTTTAAGACCTCATGCTGGAAAATCATAGTTTCCTATGTCATAAGGTTGATTTGACAACTCAAAATCTTCTTAACCTTGGTTTGTTACTGCAAGTTTCCAGCATTCTGATTCATGATAGCCTCATTAAAATCAGCAAAAAAAATATACAGAGGGAACATTTTCCCTACATTTTTTAGGATATATTTTTTTCAGCTCTCCCTCTGCCCACCAGTTGAAACTATAGCTAGGAACTTAAAAAAATAAAGCAGCTGAATGGGTATTTCAAATTACAATTTGATTTACCTGAAGATAAATATGAAAAGGGAAAAAAAAAACCCAGTCTAACCACGATCATCTAATTTAGTTAAGAATGTGTTTAGTAATCCATTTAGAAAATGCAAATGAAAAACATAATATTGATATATTTTTAAAACGTAAGTGCCATTAGGTTGTAATGTACAACATGGTGACTATAGTTACCACTGCCGTCTGGTTTATAGTAAAGTTGTTAAGATTTCTGATTATTAATTTCTGATTATTAATGATTATTAATTTCTGATTTTAATACTATCCCCTCTAAGATTCCCAAGACTATCCTGTGAAATACTTCTCTTTTAGAAACTTTATGCTTTTCATCCTAATCTACAAATCTGACTTCCTGAAATAGTTTTTGAATATACTCTTTTTTGCTTCCCAGTTATAACAAAAGGAGATGAAATAATTTATCTTGGAATAACTCTGAGAACTTTCACAAAATTATAACATAGGTTACAACTGGACCTTGGTCCCATCCCTCTGTCTATCCCACCTGCTTTCCAGCCCTCTAGGCCTATCTGGAGCCCAAGAACCTCATTCTGAGCTGTTATTAAATACCTGGAAAAGGTGTTGGCTGGTAACTTAAACTGTATGGTCCCCAGTAATATATTTTATCACAGGATTTTATAAACAGAATATCCTTGAAAATCCAGAAGAAATTATTGCTAGTGATGATATTTCTTGGGACAATATTTTAAAGTGTCCTATGGTGGCCACATCTTCCGGTCAGACCCTGTGAACAGACAATTTAGGAAGGACTGTGCTAGTGGTAGGGTTGGATAGATGTTGTAAAAAACAAAAAAACAAATACAGCAGGCACAATGTATGTGTGATCAGATAACAGATACTTTCTTTGTTATTTCTCCAAAAGTTTTTAGGAAACAAAAATGTCCCCTGCAAATTGTCCATATATATGCCTCAAGATATTCAGCAGGTGGTTGTGTACATAAATAAGGTAGGTGGGTTGTAAAGAAGCAAAATGAGAAAGGGGTTTGTTGGTATATGTCCATCGACAGAGAAGAGGTCAACTACCAGACTCTAGAAACCCAACCAATTTTCTGATGGAGAAATGTCAGGTGGCAAGGTCCCTGAACACTGTATAAATCTACGGTTTACTCTCTTACCAGCTGTAGAATCACCTCTTGTACCAAATGACCTAGACTTTAAATTTCAAGTCTTTAACTTTTCTAGTTGAAAATCTAAAAGTACCTTTACAACTTTAAAATAATTTTTATCATATTAAAGCTTCCTAGAATATTTTGTACATATATTTTACAATTACTCTTAATTTGTGTGTGTACGTTTGTAATTTTTTTATTTGTAGATACTCATGTTTATTTGCATTTTATTCATAAAAATTATAAAAGGGGGCTTCCCTGGTGGTGCAGTGGTTGAGAGTCCGCCTGCCGATTCAGGGGACACGGGTTCGTGCCCCGGTCCGGGAAGATCCCACATGCCGCAGAGCGGCTAGGCCCGTGAGCCATGGCCGCTGAACCTGCGCATCAGGAGCCTGTGCTCCGCAACGGGAGAGGCCACAACAGTGAGAGGCCTGCGTACCACAAAAAAAAAAAAAAAAAAAAAAATTATAAAGGACTTCCACTTCTTTTATATATATATATATAAAGAAAATGTTCATAAGTATGCATAAGTACAGTTTACATACAAGTTAAAAATACCTAATCTTTAGAAATCTAGGTTATAATGTGAATAAATAATGGCATCTTGATTTGCTTTCCCTGTCATTCCATAAAAATACTCATGAAAACCCAAAATAGAGAAACAAAGACTCACAATTATTTTTATTCTCTGTTTTAAATTCTGCTTTTTGATCCATTTAAGCAGCTCTTACTACTATTGTCTTTTCTTTTTCATCTTTTTGTGCTATATTTGGCATGTCCAAAGAATACATGTGACATAGATTTAATTTATAAGGTATAACTAATAAAATGAATGACCATGTACCTAACACCTCTGTGCTCTTTTCCTATCCTGTCCTCCTGCCTCACCTTCTAGGCATAACCACTATTCTGAATATTATGTTTGCATCCTCCCCACCTTTTTTGGTTTTATTGTGTATGTATACAGCCCTAAATATCATATTGTCTTTTCTTCAACTCTAAGAATGTTATCATACAATCACTGTGGTTTGGTTTTTTCACTCAACATTGTATCTTTAAGATTCATCTTTGTTGTATATAAATTTACAGTGTTATATGCATATACCATAATATATTTATCCATTCTTCTGCTGACGAACATTTGGGATCTCCCAGCTTTTTGATACTGTGAAGTGATGCTATAAACATTCTTTTACTTCTGGTGCATATGTATAAACCCTTCTCTAAAGTAAGTACCTAGGAGAATTGCTGATTGTAGTGTATGAACATCTTCAGTTTTAGTAGGAAATGTTAATTATTTTTTTCTAAATCTGTTGTGTACATGTCCTCAACAATACTTGGTACTATCAATCTTCTTAATTTGTCCCAATTTAGGGAATAAAATAGAAGATCACAATGTTCTTAATTTGCATTTCCCTGATCTTTAATGAGATTGATACCTTTTCATGTACCTATTCACTATTCTTGTTTTCCCTTCTGAGAAATGCCTGTAGATATTGTCTTCTTATTTTTTTTTATTGCATTATCTGTCTTTTACTGATTTGTAGGAATTCCTTATATATTTTGCATACTAGCTGTTTATTGGTTGTATGTTACAAATATATTCTTCTAGAGCGTGGCTTGTTTTTCACTTTATTTATGGTGACTTCTAATGAATACAAATTCTTAATTTTTAATATAGTGTAAGTTATCAGTCTTTACTTTTGTAGTAGTACTTTTTCTGTCCTCTTGAAGAAATACCTCACTGAGAAGATTGGATTTTCCCACAGTGATGTGTTCCTATTTTTGCCCTAAAAGTTTTAAGTTTGTCTTTCACAGTTAAATCCTTAATCTGTCTGATAATTATTTTCATATGTGTTGTGAGATGGGATCCATCTTCAGTTTTTCCATATGGCTGCCCAACTGTCCCAGTCCTATTTATTGACTATTTTCCCACAGTTATTAAAAATACTCCCTGTACTGTATAGTAAATATCCAAATAAGCGTGGGTATGATACTGGGTTATCTCATGTTTCACTGGTCAATTTATCTACTCCTGTGCCATGTTTTTTAAATTAGTATAGCTTAAGAGTAAATGTGCATAAACATAAGGCAGGGCCCCCACCTTATTTTTCTGCTATAGGACTGTTTACTTGGTTATTTGTTTTTATGCATAAATTGTAGAATCATCCTGTCAAATTTACAAAAAACTCTAGGGATTTTGATAAAACTAACATTAAGTTTACAGAAATTTGAGTGATAATTAAAACTCTGTGATACTGAATTCCCCTAGCAATAAAACTGTTTATCTCCTCATTTATTTAGATCTACTTTAATACCTTTCCTAAAAGTTTTATATTTTTCTTAATAAAATATTTTCACAACTTTTGTTAGAATTATTTTTAGGTATACAATATATTTTGCTCCTATTGTATTGAATAAATGGTAACAGTCTTAAAATCTGATTTTCATAGTATTTGGTGCTGATCTAAAGAAATACAAGGGTATTTTGTTGTTGATCATACCTCCAACCAGCTTGCAAAATTTGTGTTTCTAATAGTCTGTAAATTTGTGAGGAAGTTTTGTTTTGTTTTGTAAACAATTATATAATTTGAGAAAAACAATTTTATTTCTTCCTTTTAAGTGTGGATAACTTTTATTTCTTTTTCTTGTATTACTATACATATAGTATAGTAATATAGTATATATTACATATAGTATAGTAATTTCTTGTATAAATTACATTATAGTATATATTACATATAGTATAGTAATTTCTTGTATTATATATTTCTTGTATGCTAGCGAAGACTGCTGGTACCATATTTAATAGCATAGTAAGATTATGTGTCCTTAACTCGGTCATGCTTTTTAAAGGAATTTTCCAACTGTTTCACCATTAGCAATGATGTTTCCTTTATCGTTTTGGTGGAAACCTGTTACCAGATTAAAGGAGCTTCCTTTTATTCCTACTTTGCTAAAAAATGTTATCATTTGCAGTGCTGTGTTTATGAAATTTTTGTTTTGTATGTAATTAATATTTGATGTGGTGAATGATATTTATAGATTTTAACATGTTAAACCACTCGTGAATTCCTGGGATAAATACAATTTGGTCATTTTTAACTAGGTTTTTTATCCATTGTTGTATTAACTTGGGCCTATTGCATTTTTATTTGTGACTGAAACAGGCCTTTAATTTTCCTTTCTCATATAATCCTGACTTTGGTGTCAAGGTTGTTTTGACTTCAAAAGAGGAGTTGGGAAGTATTTCTTCAACTATCTTTAAACATGTATATAAGACCAAAATATTTGGCACCTTGAATGTTTTGTCCAATTTGTAAAACTATTATGTTCCATGTTTATTATATGCATATTTTAACTACTGATTCAATGACTAGTATACATTTAGACTATTCTTTTTTGAATCAGTTTTATAAGTGCTATTTTTCTCAAAATTCACTCATTTTACATATATTTTCAATAATAGAAAGTTTATCTTGGTATTTATAGTCTTTTAATCTTTGCTATAACTGTAGTTTTGTTGTCTTTTTAATTCCTTTGGTTGGTTGTTTGTGTTTTTTTTTAAGTCTTACTCAGAGAGAGCAGATTTTTAAAAAAATTAATTAGCCAAATACTCCCATTCTGCTGTCAATATCACCCTCTGTCCAACACAAAATGACTTCCAAAGACAGGTAGAGAATAAAGGGTACACATCATTAAGAATAAATCTGTCTATAGGTGGAATATTTTTCTTTGTCATAATAGTATCCTTCTAAGGTTTGCCCTTCAGAATTCTTGCTATTTTACAATCTTCAGGAAATTCCAGTGAACAATGAAAATCTAGTTTTTATTATACGTTTTCTCACTGAGGCTGTTTCTCCATGTCTATAATAGGACAGCAGGCAAACAAATCTCAAATTCCATGATTCAATACAATTCTTCTATGTTGTCTGTTCAACATGATTGAAAAAATGTACAGACTGCTGCTGATTGATCTAAACTTAAATTCATGACTGCTACCATCAGTTTTATTATATTTACCCAGTCTTTTGATACTCTCCCCCACATTTTTGCCCTTGATTATATCATTTCCATTATTATTCAAGTATGCTGTAACTGCATTTTAAATATTCTCTCATTACCACAGAAGACTTCTCCAGGTATTGCTTAATTTCACTATTCCTTTACAGCAAATGTCGTGTAAGAGTTGTCAATGTTTTCTGTCTTCATTTGATTTCTATTTTCTAACCAAATGCAAGAAGACTTACCCTCACTGATGTTCTCTCATCCAGGTCACTCATTTTTGACTGCTAAAACCAATGGTAATTTTTAGCCTCCTACTCTATGCATCAATCAGCATTTGAAAGAGTTCATTACACTTTGTTAGATGTTTTCTTCACACGTCCTCCAGGAGTCATTCTCTCCTAACCCTCCTCTAACATTACTGGCCTCACTCTTCTCAACTTTATTGTTCAGAGAAGACCAGAGCTCAGTCCTGCATCTCTACTCGAGTCAACTCACCCTAAATACAACCTCTTATGTCTCATGATTTTATATTCCATTTATTTCTGAGGACAAAAAATTAAATTAACAGATTGAACTTTGACCTAAAACCTAACACACAAACATCTACAAAGACCATTAGGTATCTAAGCAGTTCAAAATTTCACATGTAAGATGCACAAAACCAACTGCTTGGTTTGGATCCCCACTGACTCAGAAAGTAGCTTCTTACTTAGTTTTCTGCATCTCCATAAAGGGAAACATTATTCAGCCTTTTGCTTTGACAAAATTGTTTACAAAGCCCTTGATTCCTATTTTTTTTAAATTTTATTGGAGTATAGTTGATTTAAAATGTTGTGTTAGTTTCTGCTGTACAGAAAAGTGAATCAGTTATACATATACATATACCCACTCTTTTTTAGATTCTGTTCCCATATAAATCATTACAGAGTACTGAGAAGAGATCCCTGTGCTATACAGTGGGTCCTTATTAGTTATCTATTTTATATACAGCAGTGTGTATATGTCAATCACAATCTCCCAATTTAACTCTCCACCCCTTCCCCTCCTGGTAACCATAAGTTTGTTTTCTACATCTGTGACTCTGTTTCTGTTTTGTAAATAAGTTCATTTGTACCATTTTTTTAGATTCCACATATAGGCGATATCATATGATATTTGTCTTTCTCTGTCTGACTTACTTCACTCAGTATGACAATCTCTAGGTCCTTCTATGTTGCTGCAAATGGCATTATTTCATTCTTTTTTATGGCTGAGTAATATTCCATTGTATATTTGTACCACAACTTCTTTATCCATTCCTCAATTGATGGACAGTTAGGTTGCTTCCATGTCTTAGCTTCCATTGTTGCTTCCATTGTCAATAGTGCTGCAATGAACACTGGAGTGCATGTATCTTTTCGAATTATGGTTTTTCTCAGGATATATGCCCAGGAATGGGATTGCAGGATCCTATAGTAGCTCTATTTTTAGTTTTTTATTGAACGTCAATACTGTTCTCCACAGTGGTTGTACCAATTTACATTCCCCCAAATGTAGGAGGGTTCCGTTTTCTCCATAACTTCTTCAGCATTTATTATTTGTAGATTTTTTTGATGATGACCATTGTAACAAATGTGAGGTGATACATCATAGCATGTTTGATTTGCATTTCTCTGATAATTAGTGATGTTGAGTATCTTTTCATGGGCTTTTTACCCATCTGTAGGTCTTCTTTGGAGAAATGTCTATTTACATCTTCTGCCCACTTTCAATTGGGTTTTTGTTGTTATTGAGCTGTATGAGCTGTTTGTATATTTTGAAGATTAATCCCTTGTTGGTTGCTCCATTTGAAAATATTTTCTCCCATTCTGTACATTGGCTTTTTGTTTTCTTTATGATTTCCTTTGATGTATAAAAGCTTTTAAGTTTAATTAGGTCCCATTTGTTTATTTTTGTTTTTATTTTAATTACTCTAGAAAGTAGATCAAAAAAGATCTTTGCTATTTATGTCAGAGAGTGTTTTACCTATGTTTTCCTCTGAGTTGTACAATATCTGTCCATACATTTAGGTCTTTAATTCATTTTGCACTTTATTTTTATGTATGGTGTTAGGGAGTGTTCTAATTTCATTCTTTTACATGTAGTTGTCCAGTTTTCCCAACACTATTTATGGAAGAGACTGTCTTCTCCATTGCATGTTCTTGTCTACTTACCATAGATTAAGTGACCATAGGTGCTTGGGTCTATCGCTGGACTTTCTATCCTGTTCTAGTGATTTATATTTCTGCTTTTTGTGCCTGTACCATACTGTTTTGATGACGGTAGCTTTGTAGTATAATCTAAAGTCAGGGAGGCTGATTCCTCTAGCTCTGCTTTTTTTTTTTTTTCCCTCCAGATTGCTTTGGCTATTCAGGGTTTTTGTGTCTCCATACAAATTGTGAATTTTTTTTGTTCTAGTTATGTGAAAAATGCATTTGGTAGTTTGATAGGGATCACATTGAATCAGTAGATTGCTTTGGGTAGTATAGTCATTTTCACAATGCAGATTCTTCCAATCCAAGAACACAGTATATCTTTCCATCTGTTTGTATCATCTGCAATTTCTTTCATCATCCTCATATAGTTTTCTGCATTCATGTCTTTTGCCTCCTTAGATAGGTTTATTCCTAGGTATTTTACTCTTTTTTTTTGCGATGGTAAATGGGAGCGTTTCCATAATTTCTCTCCCAGATTTTTCATAATTAGTGTATAGGAATGCAAGAGATTACTGTGCATTAATTTTGTATTCTGCTACTTTACCAAAATCATTGATTAGCTGTAGTAGTTTTCTGGTAGCATCTTTAGGATTCTGTATGTATAGTATCATGTTATCTGCAAACAGTGACAGCTTTACTTCTTCTTTTCTAATTTGGATGCTTTTATTTCTTTTCTTCTCTGATTGCTGTGGCTAAAACTCCCAAAACTATATTCAATAATAGTGGTGAGAGTGGGCATCTTTGTCTTGTTCCTGATTTGGGAGGAAATGGTTTCAGTTTTTCATCACTAAGAATGATGTTGGCTGTTGGGTTTGTTATATATGGCCTTTATTATGTTGAGGTAAGTTTTCCCTATGCCTACTTTCTAGAGAGTTTTTATCATAAACTGGTGCTGAATTTTGTCAAAAGCTTTTTCTGCATCTATTGAGATTATCGTATGGTGTTTATCCTTCAATTTGTTAATATGGTGTATCACATTGATTGATTTGAGTATGCTCAAAAATCCTTGCATTCCTGAGATAAAGCCCACTTGATTATGGTGTATGATGCTTTAATGTGCTGTTGCATTCTGTTTGGTAGTATTTTGCTGAGGATTTTTACATCCATGTTCATCAGAGATATTGGCCTGTAGTTTTCCTTTTTTGTGACATCTTTGTATGGTTTTGGTATCAGGGTAATGGTGGCCTCATAGAATGATTTTGGGAGTGTTCCTCCCTCTGCTATATTTTGGAAGAGTTTGAAAAGTATAGGTGTTAGCTCTTCTCTAAATGTTTGATAGCTTTCCCTTGTGAAGCCATCTGGTCCTGGGCTTTTATTTGTTGGAAGATTTTTAATCACAGTTTCAATTTTGGTGCTTATGATTGGTCTGTTTATATTTTCTATTTCTTCCTGGTTCAGTCTCAGAAGGTTGTGCTTTTCTAAGAATTTGTCCATTTCTTCCAGGTTGTCCATTTTATTGGAGTATAGTTGCTTGTAGTAATCCCTCAAGATTCTTTGTATTTCTGCAGTGTCTGTTGTTACTTTTCCTTTTTCATTTCTAATTCTGTTGATTTGAGTCTTTTCCATTTTTTTCTTGATGAGTCTGGCTAGTGGTTTATCAGTTTTGTTTATCTTCTCAAAGAACCAGCTTTTAGTTTTATTGATCTTTGCTATTGTTTCCTTCATTTCTTTTATATTTATTTCTGATCTGATTTTTATGATTTCTTTCCTTCTGCTAACTTTGGGGTATTTTTGTTCTTCTTTCTCTAATTGCTTTAGGTGTAAGGTTAGGTTGTTTATTTGTGATGTTTCTTTTTTCTTGAAGTAAGATTGTATTGCTACAAACTTCCCTCCTAGAACTGCTTTTGCTGCATCCCATAGGCTTTGGGTCATCGTGTTTTCATTGTCATTTGTTTCTAGGTATTTTTTGATTCCTCTTTGATTTCTTCAGTGATCTCTTGGTTATTAAGTAGTGTATTGTTTAGCCTCCATGTGTTTGTATTTTTTACAGTTTTTTCCCTGTAATTGATATCTAGTCTCATATCATTGTGGTCAGAAAAGATACTTGATATGATTTCCATTTTCTTAAATTTGCCAAGGCTTGATTTGTGACCCAATATATGATCTATCCTGGAGAATGTTCCTTGAGAACTTGAGAAGAAAGTGTGTTCTGTGGTTTTGGGATTGAATATCCTGTAAATATCAGTTAAGTCCATCGTTTTTAATGTGTCTCTATAAGTTTCCTTATTTATTTTCATTTTGGATGATCTGTCCATTGGTCAAAGTGGAGTTTTAAAGTCTTTTCCTATGACTGTGTTACTGTTAATTTCCCCTTTTGTGGCTGTTAGCATTTGCCTGATATATTGAGGTGCTCCTATTTGGGGTGCATAAACATTTACAATTGTTTTAACTTCTTCTTGGATTGATCCCTTGATCATTATGTAGTGCGCTTCTTTGTCTTTTTAATAGTCTTTATTTTAAAGACTATTTTGTCTGATATGAGAAGTGTTACTCTAGCTTTCTTTTGATTTCCATTTGCATGGAATATCTTTTTCCATCCCCTCACTTTCAGTCTGTATGTGTCCTTAGGTCTCAAATAGGTCTCTTGTAGACAGCATATATATGGGTCTTATTGATGTATCCATTCATTCAGTTTATGTCTTTTGGCTGGAGCCTTGAAGCCATTTACATTTAAGGTAATTATCGATATGTATGTTCCTGTTACCATTTTCTTAATTGTTTTGGGTTTGTTTTTGTAGGTCTTTTCTTTCTCTTGTTTTTCCTGCCTAGAAAAGTTCCCTTAGCATTTGTTTTAAAGCTGGTTTGGTGGTGCTGAGGTCTCTTAACTTTTGCTTGTCTGTAAAGGTTTTCATTTCCCTGTCGAATCTGAATGAGATCCTTGCTGGGTAGAGCAATCTTGGTTGTAGGTTTTTCCCTTTCATCACTTTAAATATGTCCTGACACTCCCTTCTGGCTTGCAGAGTTTCTGCTGAAAGATCAGCTGTTAACCTTATGAGGATTCCTTTCTATGTTATTTCTTGCTTTTCCCATGCTGCTTTTAATATTTTTTCTTTAATTTTTGGTAGTTTGATTAATATGTGTCTTGGTATGTTTCTCCTTGGATTTATCCTATATGGGACTCTGTGCTTCCTGGACTTTGGTGACTATTTCCTGCCCATGTTAGGGAAATTTTCAACTATAATCTCTTCAAATATTTTCTCAGTCCCCTTCTTTTTCTCTTCTTCTTCTTGGACCCCCTATAATATGAATGTTGGTGGGTTTAATGTTGGCTCTAAAGTCTCTGAGACTTTCCTCAGTTCTTTTCATTCTTTTTTCTTTATTCTGCTCTGTGGTAGTTATTTCCACTATTTTATCTCCAGGCCACTTATCCATTCTTCTGCCTCATGTATTCTGCTGTTGATTCCTTCTAGGGAAATTTTAATTTCATTTATTGTGTTGTTCATCATTGTTTTTTTCTCTTTAGTTCTTCTAGGTCCTTGTTGAACATTTCTTGTATTTTCTCCATTCCATTTCCAAGATTTTGGATCATCCTTACTATCATTACTCTGAATTCTTTTTCAGGTAGACTGATTATTTCCTCTTCATTTGTTTGGTCTGGTAGGTTTTTACCTTTCTCCTTCATCTGCTGCATATTTCTCTGTCTTCACACTTTGCTTAATTTGCTGTGTTTGGGGTTTCCTTTTCACAGGCTTCAGGTTCATAGTTCCTGTTGTTTTTAGTGTCTGTGCCCACTGGGTAAGGTTGATTTAGTGGCTTGTGTAGGAATCCTGGTAGAGGGGACTCTTGCCTGTGTTCTGGTGGGTGGGGCTGGATCTTGTCTTTCTGGTGGGCAGGGCTGCATTTGATGGTGTGTCTTGTGGTGTCTGTGAACTTAGTATGATTTTAGCAGCCTCTCTGCTAATGGGTGGGGTTGTATCCCTGTCTTGTTAGTTGTTTGGCATGGGACATCCAGCACTGGAACTTACTGGTTGCTGGGTGGAGCTGGGTCTTAGCATTGAAACAGAGATCTCTGGGAGAGCTCTTGCCAATTGACATTACATGGGGCCAGGAGGTTTCTGGTGGTCCAATGTCCTGAACTCGGCTCTCACACCTTAGAGGCTCAGGCCTGACACCAAGCCAGAGC
The DNA here is from genome assembly GCF_949774975.1 of Lagenorhynchus albirostris. Classification (NCBI taxonomy): domain Eukaryota; kingdom Metazoa; phylum Chordata; class Mammalia; order Artiodactyla; family Delphinidae; genus Lagenorhynchus; species Lagenorhynchus albirostris. The sequence continues at coordinate 35,311,018 of NC_083098.1, read as the reverse complement.
ATGATGACCCTGTCAGCCACACAGCTCAGAAGAAAATGGAGAAAATATGAAAGAAAAATAAATAAATAAATAGAAAAGAATTAAAATTTAAAAAATATTAAAATAAAAAAAAGAAAAAGTAATAAAAGAAAAGAAGAGAGCAACAAAACCAATAAACAAATCCACTAATGATAACAATCGCTAAAAACTATACTAAGATAAACATAAAAATCAGAAACAAGTCAGTCACAGACAGCAAACCCCAAGCCTACAGCTGCTCCCAAATTCCACCACCTCAATTTTGGGAACATGTGCTGTCTATTCAGGTATTCCACAGATTCAGAGTATTTCAAATTGATTGTGGGCATTTAATCCACTGCTCCTGAGGCTGCTGGGGGAAATTTCCTTTTCTCTTCTTTGTTCATGCAGCTCCTGGGTTTGGCCCCACCTCTGAGTGTAGGTCGCCCTCAAATCCCTGTTCCCACCCAGACAGGACGGGGTTAAAGCAGCGGCTGATTAGGCGGCTCTGGCTCACTCAGGCTGGAGGGAGTGAGGGATATGGAATGTGGGTGATCCTGCAGGCAGAGGCCAGCATGATGTTGCAATAGCCAGAGGCATGCCTAGTGTTCTTGCAGGGAAGTTGTCCCTGGATCAAGGCACCCTGTCAGTGGTGGGCTGCACAGTGTCCCAGGGGCGGGGATGTGGATACTGACCTGTGCTTGCACATAGATTCTTGGTGGCTGCAGCAGCAGCATTAGTGGTTCATGCCTGTCTCTGGGATCCAAGCTGATAGCTGCAGCTCTTGCCCATCTCTGGAGCTTGTTTAGATGGTGCTCTGAATCCCCTCTCCTCGCGCACCCTGAAACAATGGTCTCTGGCCTCTTAGGAAGGTCAAGCGTTTTTCCCAGACTCCCTCCTGGCTAGCTGTGACACACTAGTCCCCTTCAGGCTGTGTTCACACAGCCAACTCCAGTCCTCTCCCTGGGATCTGAACTCCAAAGCCTGAGACTCAGCTCCCAGTATCCAACCGCACTGGCAGGTGAACAGACAAGCCTCTCAGGCTGGTGAGTACTGGTCAGCACCAATCCTCTGTGCAGGAATCTCTCCACTTTGCCCTCTGTAACCCTGATGCTGTGCTCTCCTCCTTGGCTCTGAAGCTTTCCCTCCACCAGTGAAGCGGCTTCCTAGTGTGTGGAAAATTTTCCTCCTTCACAGCTCCCTCCCAGAGGTGCAGGTCCCATCCCTATTCTTTAGTCTCTGTTTTTTCTTTTTTCTTTTGCCCTACCCAGGTATGTGTTGGTTTTCTTGACTTTTGGGAAGTCTGAGTTCTTCTAATAGCATTCAGTAGGTGTTCTGTAGGAGTCGTTCCACATGTAGATATATTTTTGATGCATTTGTGGGGAAGAAGGTGATCTCCACCTCTTACTCCTCTGCCATCTTGAAAGTTCCCTCAGTTCTGGCTTTATTGATTTGAGGCCTCTCCCTTTTTTTCTTGATGAGTCTAGATAAAGAGTTGTGGATTTTGTTTATCTTTTCAAAGAACCAGATTTTAGTTTCATTGATCTTTGCTATTGTTTTCTTACTTTCTATTTAATTTATGTCTACTCTGATCTTTATGATTTCTTTCCTTCTACTAACTTCAGGTTTTGTTTGTTCCTCTTTCTCTAGTTACTTTAGGTGTAAGTGTAGGTTGTTTTAGATTTTTTGTTTCTTGAAGTATAATTGTATTGCTATAAACAATTGCTCTCAGAACTTCTTTTGCTGCATCCCATAGGTTTTGGATCATCATTTTTTTTGTCATTTGTTTCCAGGTATTTTCTGATTATCTTTTTGATTTCTTCAGTGATCCACTTGTTATTTAGCAACATATTGTTTAGCCACCATGTGGCTGTGTTTTTTACAGTTTTTTCATGTAATTGATTTCTAATCTCATAGTGTTGTGGTTGGGAAAGTGGCATGATGTTTTCTTAAAGTTTCCAAGGCTTGATTTGTGGCCCATGATGTGATCTATGTTGGAGAATGTTCCATGTGCACTTGAGAAGAAAGTGTATTCTGCTGTTTTCAGATGAAATGGTCTTTAAATGTCAATTAAGTCTATCTGGTCTAATGTGTCATTTAAGGTTTGTGTTTCCTTATTGATTCTGCCTGCATGATCTGTCCATTGGTGTAAGTGGGGTGTTAAACTCCCCCAGTATTATTGTGTTACTGTTAATTTCCCCTTTCACAGCTGTTAGCATTTCCCTGATATACTGAGATGCTCCTAGGTTGGGTGCATATAAATTTACAATTGTTATATCTTCTTCTTGGATTGATCCCTTGTTCATTATGTGGTGTCCTTTTTGTCTCTTATAGCAGTCTTTATTTTAAAGTCTATTTTGTCTGACATGAGTATTGCTACTCCAGCTTTATTTTGATTTCCATTTGCATGGAATATCTTTTTCCATCCCTTCACTTTCCGTCTGTATATGTCCCTAGGTCTGAAGTAGGTCTCTTGTACTCAGCATATGTATGGGGTTTGTTTTTGTATCCATTCAGCGAGTCTATGTCTTTTGGTTGGAGCATTTAATACATTTACATTTAAGGTAATAATTGATATGTATGTTCCTATTGCCATTTTCTTAATTGTTTTGGGTTTGCTTTTGTAGGTCTTTTTCTTCCCTTCCTCATTTGTTCTCTTCTATTTTGGTTTGATGATCATCTTTAGTGTTTGTTGCTGTTAGTTTTTTATTTGTATCTATTGTTTATTGGTTTGCATTTTGCATGAGATGCTGATATAGCAGTCTATATATATATAAGGTTGTTTTAAGTTGCTCATCTCTTAATTTCAAATGTAATTCCCATTTTCTGCATTTGTACTGTCCTCTTCTCATGGTTGTTGGTTTTGATAGCATATCTGTGTGTGGATGATTTCCTACTTTTACTGTATGTTTACCTTTACTAGTGAGCTTTCCTATTTGTGAATTTCTTGTTTCCAGTTGTGGCCTCTTTTCTTTCCTGCCTAGAGAAGTTCCTTTAACATTTGTTGTAAAGCTGGCTTGGTGGTGCTGAATTCTCTTAGCTTTTGCTTATTTGTAAAACTTTTAATTTCTCCATTGAATCTGAATAAGAGCTTTGTTGGGTAGAGTCTTCTTGGTTGTAGATATTTCCTTTTCATCACTTTAAATATATCATGCCACTCCCTTCTGGCCTGCAGATTTTCTGCTGAAAACTCCAGTGATAACTGTATGGGGCTTTGCTTGTATGCTATCTGTTGCTTTTCCCTTGTTGCTTTTAATAATTTCTCTTTGTATTTAATTTTTGTTAGTTTGATTATATGTGTATCTCATGTTCCTCCTTGCATTTATTTTGTATGTGATTCTCTGCACTTCCTGAATTGGATGACTATTTCCTTTCCCATTTTAGGGTAGTTTTCAACTATATTTTGGAAGATAGATATTTTCTCAGGCTCTTTCTTTTTCTTTTCTTCTCCTGGGACCCCTATCATGTGAATATTGGTGCATTTAATATTGTCCCAGAGGTATCTAAGACTGTCCTCATTTCTTTTCATTCTGATTTCTTTATTCTGTTCTGTGGCAGTCATTTCTACCACTCTGTCTTCCAGCTCACTTATTCTTTCTTCTGCCTCAGTTATTCTGTTATTGATTCCTTCTAGCATATTTTTCATTTCATTTATTGCATTGCTCATCTCTGTTTGTGCTTTAAACATTCTAGCTCCTTGTTAAACATTTCTCATATCTTCTTGGTCTGTGCCTCCATTCTATTTCTGAGATTTTGGATCATCTTTACTATCATTACTCTGAATTCTTTTTCAGGTAGATTGCCTATCTCTTCTTCATTTAGTGGATCTTGTGCATTTTTATCTTGCTCCTTCATGTTCAAGTTATTTCTCTGTCATCTTATTTTGCCTAACTTACTGCATTTGTGGTCTCCTTTCCACAGGATGCAGAATAGAAATTCCTCTTGCTTCTGGTGTTGCCCCCTGCGGAGAGTGAGGTTGGTTCAGGGGCTTGTGAAGGCTTCCTGAGAGATGGGGGGACTGGTACTTGCTCACTGGTGGGTGGAGTTGTGTCTTATCCTTCTGGTGGGCATAGCCATGTCCAGGGGTATGTTTTGGGGTGTCTGTGAGCTTAGTATGACTTTAGGCAGCCTGTCTGCTGGTGGGTTGGGCTGTGTTCCTATCTTGCTGGTTGTTTGGGGTGAAACATTCTGTCCCTGGATCCTGCATGCTGTTGAGTGGGGTCAGGTCTTTGTGTCAAAATGGGGACCTCTGGGAGAGCTCATGCCAATTAACATTACACTGGGGCCTCTGCTACCAGTGTTCTTGCCCCCACAGTGAGGTATAGCCAACCCCCACCACCCCAGGAGAGCCTCCAAGATGCATAGGTACATGTAGTCCATGTTCCTATGGCTATACTGTTTTGTGATGGGTCCCAGTGCACATGATACCTTGTGTGTGTGTCCTCCATGAGAAGAGTCTCTCTTTCCTCCAGTCCTGTGGAGCTCCTGCCCCCAATCCCTACTGACCTTCAATGCCTAAAGTTCTGGGAGTTCTTTCTCCCAGTGCCGGACCCTCAGACTGTCTTGGAGGGTTATTTTTATGTGGGAACATCCTTGCATAGGCTGAGTGAGTTATTTATTTATTTTTGTGTGTGAGGGCTTATTTTACTATGGTTATCTGCCACATCTTTCCTCAGTGCATGCTGGCCGTTATCCCCATGAGAGGGGGTTTGACTGGTCTTGTGGTGACCTGAGCCTGCCCTGGATATTGAGTGGGGCCTCCCCTTTGCTCTGTGGTTGTCACTGCCTTTTCTGTATTGGGTCTGCTCTCTAGATTTTGGAGTAGAGACCCTCAGATCTGTTTCTTAGCTCTGTTTCTGATCTGCAGTGTGAGGTAGGCAGGATTGGAGCACTCCCACTTAGAGGGAAGCCACTGAGTATTCCTCTTCTGGAGATGTCCACCTATGATTGTGTTCTGTTGTGTCACCTTTCACCCGTTGGGTGAGCTCAGAAGTTACTCTGTTTTTGGCACTGATCTCAGTCCCACCTTAACTGTGGGTATGCTGGCAATTGGCCCTGGTGTCTCCCAAGCATTGTTTTCACCAGGCCACCAGAGTAGATCCACTGACATCAGGTTCCAGGATTACAGTATCATGGATCTGGCCTGGTCCATTCCCCATGTGTATGTGCTCAAAGTCCACAGTGCTAAACTAGATTCGTCTCGGCTGTGGGAGCACTCTTTGACCATTCAGATGTTTGTAGCAGCTGAGTTTACAAAGCTAGTCTCGGGGGTGTAATTCCACAGTTTGTGCAGTCATGAGGAGAGATTTCAGCTCTTCTTCCTTAGTTGCATGAGCCCTGGAGCTCAGCTGTGGTTTCAGCTCCACCTCTGTGTGTGAGCCACCCACAGATGTCTGCTCCCAAGGCTGCGCTAGAGCACAGGAGCCCACCCTGGTGGGGATGGTTCTTTCAGGGAAGCCAGTGGCCCCAGGGGTGAAAGAGCCCGCCCTGGAAGGAGGCCTTCCTAATGCCTTGGGAGACAGGGTCCAGTGCATGAGGAGAGAGGGTGCGATGGTGGCTCCACCCTTTGTGTGTCACATGGCAGGCTTCCTCCAAGAGCATTCCCAGTTGTGGAGCTCCTCTATCCCGTCCCATCAGGCTTTCTCCTTGCAGTGGACAGCAGTTCTCTCCCCTGGTCTGCTCTCCAAATCACACGTTCCAGTGCCTGGCCCTGTCTGCACTGGTGGACACACATCTCAGGCTGGGACATGCAGAGCTATGGCTCAGACTCTCTGTGTAGGTGTCATTCTGTCCTGCCTGGTACAGACTGGTTGCTGCACTCTCCCTTGAGCCCCCAAATCTCCCCTTCTGTCACCGCTGATCTCTCTGTCTCTGATGGGGCTTCCTGGTTCAGGAACATCTCCTCTCTTTCAGCTCCCACCCCGCAACAAGGGTCCCATCCTGCTTTCTCTCCTCTTCCTTTTCCCTTCTTTTTTCTTTCATCCTATCTGGTTACACAGGGATCCTCCTTTTCCTTCTAGGTGTCCTTGATCCTCTGCTAGTGTTCAGCATGTGCTCTGTGAGAATTGTTCCATTTGTAGGTGTACTATTGATGTGTTTGTGGGGAGAGGTGAACTCTACGTCCTCCTGCTCCTCCACCATCTGACTCCCTCTCTCTTCTTTTTCTTGAAAAGTATTTCTAGAGGTTTGTTTTTGCTTAGCTCTTCTTTACATCACTTATTTCCACCATTTAAAAAAGGATCTCCTAATTTCTATATTGTTTGATTTATTCTGTTGTTCTGTTTTTACATTTTGGATGATTAGCTCATTAATTTTTGTTTTTCTTTGAATATAGCATTTATAACTATAAACAGTTATACTTCAAAGTACTGCAGTTACAGCAATTTACAGGGTTTGATATTAAATAATTTGTATAATTGTTCAGTTATATGTAAATTAAAGTCCCCATTATAGTCTTTTTTTAACCCATAAATCACAGGCATACCTCAGAGATGATATGGTTTCAGTTCCAGACCACCACAATAAAGTGAATATTGAAGTAAAGTGAGTCACACCACCTTTTTCATTTCCCAGTGAATATAATAGTTATGTTCTACAGCATACTGTAGTCTGTTAAGTGTGAAATAGCATTATGTCTAAAAAATGTACATACCTTAATTTAAAATACTTTTGCTAAAAAATGCTAACATCATCTGAACCTTCAGTGAGTTATAATCTTTACACTGGTGGAGGGTCTTGCCTTGATGTTGGTGGCTGCTGACTGATCAGGGTGATGCTTCCTGAAGGTTGGGGGTGGATGAGGCAATTTCTTAACATAAGACAACAATGAAGTTTGCCACATCAATTGGCTCTTCCTTTCAGGAACAATTTCTCTGTAACATGCAATACTGTTTGAGAACATTTTACTCACAGTAGGACTTCTTTCATAATTGGAATCAGTTCTCTCAAACCCTGCTGCTGTTTATCAACTAAGTTTATAATATTCTAAATCCTTTGTTGTCATTTCAACAATCCTTACAGCCTCTTCACCAGGAGTAGATTCAATCTCAGTAAACCACTTTCTTTGCTTATCCATAAGATGCAACTCTTCACCCATTAAAGTTTTATCATGAGATGGCAACAATTCATTAACACCTTCAGGCTCCACTTCTAATTCTATTTCTCTTGCTATTTCCATCACATCGGCAGTTATTTCCACCATTGAAATCTTGAACCCCTCAAAGTCATCCATGAGTGTTGGAATCAACTTCTTTCTAACTCCTGCTCATGTTGTTATTTTGACCTTTACCCATGAATCACATATATTCTCAATGGCATCTAGAATGGTGAATCTTTCCCAGAGGAAATTACTTTGCCCAGATTCATCAGAGGAATCACTATCTGTGACAACTATAGCCTAATATTTATATATTTCTTAAATAAGCACTCAAAAGTTGAAATTACTCCTTGATCCATGGAATACAGTATGGATGTTGTGTTAGAGGCATGAACACAACATTAATCTCATTGTACATCTTTATCAGAGCCAATGCCCCTTGGGTGACCAGGGGCATTTTCAATGAGTAGTAATATTTTTCAAGGAAGCTACTTTTCCCAAGTGATAAATCTCAATAGAGGTCTTAAAGTATTCAGTAAACCATGCTGTAAACAGGTGTGCTGTCATCCAGGCTTTGTTGTTCCTCTTATAGAACACAGTCAGAATAGATTTAGCACAATTTTTAAGGGCCCTAGGGTTTCCAGGATGGTAAGCGAGCACTGGCTTCAGGTTAAACTTACCAGTTACACTAACCTCTAACAAGAGAGTCAGCTTGTCCTTTGAAACCTATTTGTTTGTTTGCTTTTTATTTTATTTATTTATTCAATTGTTGGTTGGTAAGTTCATTGGTTTATGGACCATAGAGGCAATCACCTCTATTGCTTGGGAATTTTTTTTAATTGAAGTATAATTGACTCACAATATTATATTAGTTTCAGTTGTACAGCATAGTGATTCTACATTCTTATATATTACAAAATGATCACCACAATGAGTCTAGTTACCATCTGTCACCATACAAAGTTATTACAATATTATTGTCTATATTTGCTATGCTGTACATTATGTGACTGTGACTTAGTTATTTTATAAATAGAAGTTTGTACCTCTTAATCTACCTCACCCATTTCTTTCATTCCCTAACCCCCTCCCCTCTGGTAACCACCAGTTTGTTCTCTTTATCTATGACTTTGTCTCTGCTGTGTTGTGTTTATTCATTTATTTTGTTTTATAGATTCCACATATAAGTGAAATCATATAGTATTTGTCTTTCTCTGTCTGGCTTATTTCACTTAGCCTAATACCCTCTAGGTCATCCATGTTGTTGAAAATGACAAGATTTCATTTTTTTATGGCTGAGTGATATTCCATTGTAGTATATATACCACATTTTCTTTATTCATCCATCTATCAATAGACACGTAGGTTGCTTCCATATCTTGGCTATTGTAAATGATGCTGCAATAAACATAGGGGTGCATATATCTTTTAAAATCAGTGTTTTTGTTTTCTTTGGAAAAATACCCAGAAGTAGAATTGGTGGATGATACTGTAGTTCTACTTTAATTTTTTGAGGAACCTCAATATTGTTTTCCCTATTGGCTGTACAAATTTGGAATCCCACGAACAGTGCATGAAGGTTCCCTTTTCTTCAATCCTCCCAACAATTGTTATTTGTTGTCTTTTTAGATAATAACCATTCTGACAGGTGAGAGGTGATATCTCACTGTGGGTTGATTTGCATTTCCTTGATGATTAGCAATGTTGAGTGTCTTTTCAGTTGTCTGTTGGTCATCTGTATGTATTCTTTGGAAAAAAAAAATCTCTTCAGGTCCTCTCCCTGTTGTTTAATCTGGTTGTTTGTTTTTTGGGTTTTTTTGATGTTGAGTTGTATGAGTCCTTCATATTGGGTTGGCCAAAAAGTTCATCTGGGTTTTTCTGTAAAATATTATATATATATATATATATATATATATATATATATATATATATATATATATATATATGATATTAACCCTTTATTAGCAGTATGGTTTGCAAATATCTTCTCTTATTCATTAGGCTGCCTTTTCATTTTGTTAATAGTTTCCTTCACTGTGCAAAACCTTTTTAGTTTGATGTAGTCCCATTTGTTTGTTTTTGCTTTTGTTTCCCTTGCTTGAGAAGATCCAAAAAAAATTGCTAAGACACGTCAGAAAATATGCCTATGTTTTCTTCTAGGAATTTTATGGTTTCAGGTCTTACATTTATGCATTTGGAGTTTGTTTTGTACATGGTGTGAAACGGTAGTCTAGTTTGGTTCTTTTGTTTTCCCTACACCATTTCTTGAAGAGACCCCATTGTTGCCTCCTTTGTCCTAGATGAATTGATCACATAAGTGTGGGTTTATTTCTGGGTTCTGTTTACTATTCCATTGTTCTATGTGTAAGTGATTACTTTACATCTATGATCTCTTAAGTTGAACTCATTCTAACCAGCCTGGACTTTTACTCCCACTTGTCTCATGTAATGTTTTTGACATATTTTACATCTTTTTGTTTTGTGTACCTCTTAACTACTTAGTGTGGATATAGATAATTTTACTACTTTTGTCTTTTAACCTTCTTACTAGCTTTATAAGTGGTTGATCTTCTACGTTTATTGTATGCTTGCCTTTACTCTTGAGATATTTTCTCTTGTAATTTTCATATTTCTGGTCGTGGTCTTTTCTCCTTAGAAAAGTCCCTTTATTATTTCTTATAAGGTCAGTTTAATGGTGCTGAATTCTTGTAGCTTTTCTTTGTGTGTAAAACTCTTTATTTCTCCTTCAAACGTGAATGAGAGCCTCATGGGTAGTGTGTACTTGATTGTAGGGTTTTTATTTTCATCACTTTAAATATATCATGCAAGTCCCTTAAGACCTGTAAAGTCTCTGCTGAAAAGTCAGCTGATAATCTTAGGAGATTTCCCTTGTACATAACTGTTGATTTTCTCTTACTGCTTTTAACATTTTCTCTTTATATTTAATTTTTACTTTTCAATTACCATGTGTCTTTATGTGGACCTATTTTTGTTCAACTTGTTTGAAACTCTCTGTGCTTCCTGGACTTGGATGTCTGTTTCCTTTCCCAATTTTTAGGAAAGTTTTTGGCTATTATTTCTTTAAATAAGTTCTCTGCCTCTTTCTGTCTGACTTCTCCTTCTGGGATCCCTATAATGTGAATATTAGATGCTTGCTGTTGTCTCAGAAGTCTCAAAAATTACTCATGTTTAAAAATTATTTTTCTATTTTCTGTTCAGCTTGGGTAATTTCCATAACTCTGTCTTCCAGTTCCTGATTCATTCCTCTGTATAATCTAATCTACTCTTGATTCCTTCTAGTGTAATTTTGTTGTTGTTGTTTTTTCATTTCAGTTATTGTATTCTTCAGCTCTGTTTTATTCTTCTTTATATTTTCTAACTCTTTGTTAAAATTCCCCCTGTGTTCATCCATTCTCCCAATTTTGTTGAGCATTTTATGATCATTTTCTTGTGCTCCTTATCAGGTAGATTGCTTATCTCCACTTTGTTTAGTTCTTCTTCTAGAGTTTTGTCTTATTCTTATGTTTGGAACATATTTCTTCATTTCCACATTTTGTCCAATTCTCTGTGTTTATGTCAATGTATTAGGTAGTTTGGTTATATCTCCCAATCTTGGAGAAGTGACCTTATATAATAGGAGACATCCTAGGGGGCCCAGCAGCACACTACCCTCTTGTCACCAGAATTATATGCTCTAGGTGTGCCCCCTATGTGGGCTGTGTGGGCTCTTCTGCTGTGGTAGGGCTGACTACTGTGGGAGTGATGGTTGGTGGACCTGACCCTTGGCCCTGTTGACTTCTAGGTCCTTCCTCTTGCAGTGACTGCCAGCCTACTTGTTTTCAGGTTAGGTTCCAGGATGGCTAGATGCACAGCCTTGGGTGGCATGGGGTTGGTCCCAGCTCACTTGTGGTAAGGGCCATGAAATGGGATAGCTGGCTATTCAGCCTAGTGTTGTCCCAGAACTGGTACCAACCAGATGGTGGGCAGGTAAGTTCCCAGCACTAATAACCTAGAGAGAGGAATCTAAAATGGCAACAACAGTCCCTCATGGTGGGACCAGCTCCCCAAAATACCTGCCACGAGCATCCATATCTCCATGGGAAATTAGCTGGCTCCTGCCTTCAGGGAGGCTCTCCAGTATCAGCTTTGGGTCTGACTCAGGCTCCTTTCACATTTCTGCCTCTACAGTTGTCTCAAACCATGTGAGATTTTTGCATGAACCCTTCAAGAGCAGTGTCTCTGTTTCTCATGGCCCTGTGACTCCTCATACACAAGCCCCTCTGGCCTTTAAAGCCAGATGTCCTGAAGGCTCATCTTCCTGGTGCAGGACCCCTTGGCTTGAGAGCCAGATGTGGGGCTCAGACCTCTCACTCTTTGTGGTCATCCTTCTGTTTGTAGGTTGCCCACTTGGGAGTGTGGTTCTTTACTGTACTGCATCTCCACTCATCCTACATATCTCATTGTAGTTCTTCCTTCACACCTTTAAGTTGTGGAAAATCTTTTCTCCTAGTCTTCATGTCATTCTCAGATATAGTTGCTTGGTAAATAGTTTTAGTTTTGGTGTGTTTGTAGGAGGAGGTGAGCTCAAGGTCTTCCTACGTTTCCATATGTAGAGTACCAAAGGCCACACCCATCCATTGAAGCTTTGAAGCCAGGCACTGACTTCTCCTCTCTACCTATAAAAGTCCTAGATGGCATCTTCTTCCACCATAAGAATGTTTTATCTACACCAAAAATCTGTTTTTTAGTGTAGCCACTTTCATTTGTATCTGGATACAAATGAGCTATATCTGGATAACTTGCTGCAGCTTCTACATCAACAATTGCTGTTTCATCTTGTACTTTTATCTTATAGAGCTGGCTTCTTTCCTTAAGCCTCATGAACCAAATTCTGCTAGCTTCAAACTTTTCTTTGGCAGCTTCGTCACCTCTCTCAGGCTTCATAGAATTGACAGGAGATAGGGCCTTGTCCTGGATTAGATTTGGCTTAAGGGAATGTTGTGCCTGGTTTGATCTTCTATCCAGAAAACTCAAACTTTCTTTATATCAACAATAAGGTGTTTCACTTTCTTACCATTCATGTATTAACTGGAGTAGCACTTTTAATTTCCTTTAAGAACTTTTCTTTTGAATTCACAGCTTGACTGTTTGGCACAAGAGGTCTAGATTTTAACCTAGCTCAGCTTTAAACATGCCTTCCTCACCAAGCTTACCCATTTCTAGCTATTGATTTAAAGTAAAGAGACATACCAGTCTTCCTTCCACTTGAACACTTAGAGACCATTGTAGAGTTATTAATTGGCCTTATTTCAATATTGGTGTGTCTCACAAAATAGAGTAGCCTGAGAAGCAGGAGAGACACAGGGAACAGCTGGTTAGCGGAACAGTCAGAACCCACAAAACATTTACTGATTAAGTTCACCTTATTTTATGGGTATGGTTCTTGGCAACCCAAAACAATTACAATAGTAACATCAAAGATCACTTATAACAGATCACCATAACAAATATAATAATAATGATAACATTTGAAATATTGGGAGAATTATCAAAATGTGACACAGAGACATGAAGTGAGCAAATGCTTTGGAAAAATGGCCCTAATTGCTCAATGTAGGGTTGCCATAAACCATCAATTTTTAAAAAGTGCAATATCTGTAAATCACAATAAAGCAAAGCACAATGAAATGAGGTGTGCCTATATTTAGGAATGTGTTTTTTAGGTTACAAATATTTGTTGTTATTGTTGTTTTTAAATTGTGTTTTAATTGCACAGTGTCCAGAGAATATGGTCTCATAAAATTACTTTTTAAATTACCTTAGACCTGAATTTGACCTAATGTATGGTTAATATTTTATATTTTTTTAATTTACCTTTGTTAAAATATTTTCAAGAAAATTTTATTTTTTTTACAAAATCATTAAAGGAAAAACTAGACTTTGTAGCAGAAAACCAGAAGTAGATTTTTTTGGTATGTCTGGTTAATTCTTATAAATGTTTTATGTACACATTAAATAATATGTATTCTCTAATTGTTGCATGCAGAAATCAAATTTTCTAATCCTGTGTTCAGATTTTCTCTGTCTTTACTAATTTTTGACTGTTTGAACTGTCAATAATTGAGTGAAATATGTTGAAATTTCTCTCTTTAGGTGGATTGACATTTCTTCCCTATTTTCAATGTGTTCTTACTTCCTATATTTTAATACTAATTTTTCCCTAAAGGAATCTGAGTTTAGACTTGTTAGATACTCTTGACAAATTAAAACTTTTATAGGAAAAAATATTTGCAAATGTTGCAAACAAGTGTTTAATTTCCAAAATATACAAACATATAACTCAACAAACAAAAAAACCAAAAACCCAATCGAAAAATGGGTAAAGACCTAAACAGAAATTTCTCAAAAGAAGAAAAATAGATTGCCAATAGGCACATGAAAAGATGATCAACATTGCTAATTATTAGAGAAATGCAAATCAAAACTACAATGAGGTACCACATCACACCAGTCAGAATGGCCATGATTAAAAAGTTTACAAATGATAAATTCTGGAGAGGGTGTGGAGAAAAGGGAAACTTCCACACTGTTGGTGGGAATGTAAGTTGGTGCAGCCACTCTGAAAAACATTATGGAGAAAACATTCCTCAGAAAACTAAAAGTAGAATTAGCATATGATCCAGCAATCCAACTCTTGGAGACATATCCAGAAATAAACTATAATTCAAAAAGATACATGCACCCCTATGTTCATAGCAGCACTATTCACAATAGCCAAGACATGGAAACAACCTGAATGTCCATCAACAGATGAATGGATAAGGAAGATATGGTACATATATACAATGGAATATATACTCAGCCATAAAAAAGAACAAAATAATGCCATTTGCAGCAACATGGATGCAATGAGAGATTATCATACTAAGTGAAGTAAGAAAGAGAAAGACAAATACCATATAAGATCATTTGTGAACCTATCTATGAAACAGAAACAGAATCAGGGACATAGAGAATAGACTGGTAGCTGTCAAGGGGGTGGAAGTGGGGGAGGGATAGATTGGAAGTATGGGATTATTAGGTACAAACTGGCATATAGAGAATAGATAAAGAACAAGGTCCTACTGTATAGCACAGGGAACTATATTCAATATCCAGTGATAAACCATAATGGAGAAGAATATGAAAATGAATCTATATATATGTATAAATTAGTCACTTGGCTGTAGAGCAGTAATTAACACAATATTACCTATAGTAAATCAACTGTACTTCAATTTAAAAAAGTACATTTTAAAACATGAAAATTAAAAAAAAATTATCATTATTTAATTACCTTCTCTCATCTTTAACAATGATTTTTATTTTAAAGTCAATTTTGTCTGATTGAACCTAGGTAGCCTCATCTTTCTTTTGATTGTATTCCTTTGATATATTTTTGTTGTAGCCAGCCTTCACAGTGACCCCCAATGGTCCCCAGCTTTTGGTAATCACAGCCTTGAATAGTTTCCTCTCATAATGAATAGGGCTGACCTGCATAATCACTATGATATTGTATAAATGGCAGTGTGTGGCTTTAGGCCCAGGTTACAAAGGGCACCATGGCTTCTTGAGTCATCTACTCTGAGGGAAGCCAGATGTCATGTTGTGAGGGTATCAGGCCTATAAGAGGTCCTTCAGCCCCAGTCAGGCCTTGAGATAACTGCAGGTCCAGCCTATATCTTCACTGAAATCTTTTGAGAGACCCTAAGTCAGAAACATGCAGTTAAGCCACTTCTGAATTCCTGATCTATAGAAAATGTGAAATAATGCTTGTTCATTTTAAACCATTCCATTTTGAGGTAATTTGTTATGTAACAATAAATGCAGATAGATACATAGATAGATAGATAGATAGATGATAGGAAATACAATCTAATTACTTCATTTTACTTAGTCTTCCCATGTTCTTATACTAGGGATAAATAGCATATAGTTATATTTAAAAATCCAATCCAATAATCTGTCTTTTAATTAGGGAGTTTATTGATTTACTGTGATTGTTGATATATTTTGACTTATTTCTACAATTCCTTTTTTTTTTTTCCTGCGGTACGCGGGCCTCTCACTGTTGTGGCCTCTCCCATTGCGGAGCACAGGCTCCGGCTGCACAGGCTCAGCAGCCATGGCTCACGGGCCCAGCCGCTCCGCGGCATGTGGGATCCTCCCGGACCGGGGCACGAACCCATGTCCCCTGCATCAGCAGGCAGACTCTCAACCACTGTGCCACCAGGAAAGCCTCATTCCATTTTTTTAAATTGTCCCAGTTTTTAATGTTCCTTTTCTTTTTTCCCCCTTTTTAATTAATTGGTTGAGTTCTTTCTTATTTTATTTTTCTTTGTATAATGTTAGCATTTAAATTATATTACTTTTAACTTAGTGTTTTTATAGAAAGTTTTGTCATTCATAACTAATTTATAATTTCTAAAGGTAACTGAAGTCCTGCCAAAATATTATCAAGCTGTAAGAATACAGTAACACTGATTATTCCCACTTCTGACTTAACTGTGTTTTTGCCCAGTATTTTAGAATTCACTTTCTAAATAAAACTACAAATAATTAAACACAATTTTTATTACTTTACACAGACACCATTGTTTAGATCAAGATACATGTCTGTCATCTTTTCACAATTTTTTCTTTTATCTCAGATTGTCCGTCTGTGATGATTTTGTTTTGCTGAACTGCATCTAAAGAATTTCCTTAAGTAAAGAATTGTTAGTGGTAAGCACTCCCTGTTTTTGTTTATCTGAAAAAGACTCATTTCACTCTTACTTTTGAAAAATAACTTTTCAGGGAAAAGAATTTGCTTACAGCTACAATAGTTCAGCACTTGCTGTTGAGAATTCTCCCATCCACTTAATTTCCAGTCCTTATTAAGCGACAGGTCTTTATTCTCTTGATGTTTTTAAGAGTTTCTCTTTGTTTTGGATGTTCTGCAATTTTGCCAAAACACATCTAAGTGTGGATTTCTTTTTATTTATATTGATAGAAAGCCATTATGTTTCCTGGATCTGCAAATTTAGGTTTTTCATTTATTTTGCAACTTTTCAGCCACTAACTATTCACATATTTCCTCCCCTCCATTATCTCTGTTCTCTCCTTTTAGGCTTTCAACTACACATGTTGTAGAGTTTCTCATTCTATCTTCTATATATCTTAACTTTTTTTTTCCTTCTGCACTAAATTCTGGTTAATTTCATCAAATATGTCTTCAGTTCACTAATTATTCAGCTGTGTCTAAAAAGGTGTTTAACTGGTTTATGGAGATTTTTTTTTAATTTCAAAAATTGTATTTTTCGTTTCAAGAAATTCCATCTTGTTTTTTTAGTCTTTCTGACCACTACAGATGGTTGTGTATTGCTTACTCATGTTTGTAGCTCTATATTTCATTTTCTTAAGAATTTATGATATAGCTTGTAGTAGGTAGAATAATATCCATGTTTTAATCACCAGATTAAATATGTGAATATGTTAGGGTACAGGGGAAAAGGGAATTAAAGTTGCGGATGGAATTAAGATTGCCAATCAGCAGGTAGGGAAATTATCCTGATCATCTATGTGGGCCCAATATGATCACAAGGATCATTAAATGTGGAAAAGAGAGGCAGAAGAAGGGTCAGAGGAAGAGATATGACAATAAAAGCAGGGTCGGAGACACATAACATGAATGGCTTTCAAGATGGAAAGAGGGTCATGATCCAAGGAGTTTAGGTGGTCTCTAGAAGCTGGAAAAGGCAAAAATGTAGATTCCCCTCTGGAAGTTCCAGAAAGGAACAGAGCCCTGCTAACATCCTAATTTTAGGACACCTGACCCCCAGAATTTGTGTTATTTCAGAATACTAATTTTGTGGTTATTTGTTATAGCAACATTAAAAACTAACACATAGTTATTATATATTCCGTATTTGGCTACTTCAATATCTGAAGTCCCTAAGAGTCAAACACAGTTGTTTCCCATATATGGCTTTATTCTTGGTGATACTTGTATTTTGAACTTATATATATTTTTTGATATTAATTTGTAGGAATTCTCTCGGCCTCATTGGGAATGTTTTCCTCTACCTCTACCAGAGATCTAGGGGCAATAAAAACCTAAAAATTAATTCTCTGGATAATTGCTTTTTCTATCCAAATACAGCTATCAAATGTTTGTTTAAAGGAAAAATAATATATGTCATTTGAAACAAAATTATTCTTAACTTCCTGCTCCAGTTTTCACGTTACGATGGTCAGAGGTAAAATAAAAAAAACAAAAAAAAACCTTTTTTTCTCTTCAGTTGAAATGTTCTTAAAAACAAGATTAAGGATTGCAGTCTTTATGTATAACATGTTTACAGCCAAAAGGAAAACTTGAATGAATTGGAATAATTTGACTCTATATTATTTATTGAAGGATCTTGTGTATGCTTATGTATCTTTCTAGTTAGAACTTAATTCTGCAGTACTTAGTTGTATAAACTATAGATAACTATTTATTCAACTTTAGCCAGTTGTTTTCATTTACACTTCCATGAGATATATTTTTTTAAATTTTATTTATAATTGGCTGTGTTGGGTCTTTGTTGCTGCACTTGGGTTTTCTCTAGTTGCGGCAAGCGGGGCTACTCTTTGTTGCAATGCATGGGCTTCTCGTTGCAGTGGCTTCACTTGTTGCAGAGCAGGGGCTCTAGGCATACAGGTTTCAGTAGTTGCAGCATGCGGGCTCAGTAGTTGTGGCACACAGGCTTAGTTGCTCCACAGCATGTGGGATCTTCCCAGACTAGGGATCTAATCTGTGTCCCCTGTATTGGCAGGTGGATTCTTAACCACTGCGCCATCAGGGAAGTCCCCTTCCATGAGATTTAGAGAATGGAAAGTAAAAATGTTAAAAGCAATATGAATAAATAAATTTTGCCATCACAAACTTGGATAAGAAACTTGAAAAGAGGAACTTTAAAGCCAATGATGGACATCAGATTTTATTATCTCTGATTTTCACCAGTCCAATTTATTCATATATCTCTTTTTCACAAACAAGTAGAATTATTTGTGGTTCACATCAACTGATTGTATGACTAATTCTTAGGTATAATCTTCTAGATCTATTTAATTGCCCTAAGGGAAACACATTAAAGTTGTCAGCACTATCTTTTCTGCTTAGACGATGATCTATTATTAGTGCAAATTGTGGGCATTTCTGGGAAATAATTTACAAGTGTACTTATTTTAAAGTAGATGAATTTATACTATTCTAAGCTCAGCCCTAGTCTCCTCACCAATGACCAATTCAGGAATGGACAGTTTGCTCCATCCTGCCAATAAGATGAGAAGGCTTAGGAGAAGGTCACATGAAAAGTTGTCCCTCTTGTTCCTCCTGACATTTTCCTGCTCAGAAGAGATACCTAGAACAAGCTGCAGGCTGTTTCCTAGCACTTTAGGGGGAAGCTAAGAGTGAGGGTGTCAGACACAAGGACTGAAAGGACCTTGGTCTTTGATGACCTTGGTGAGCACTGAATCAACCATCCTGGAAATTTGCCTGACCTCTTGAAGTCCTATTATATAACAGTTAGTGCATTTCCTTATTGTTTAGCCAGTGTAAGTGGGACTTCAGGATACTTGTAGAATGCATTCTATCTCATACAAGGCAGGCAGAGAAGCAAGTGTATGTTCAAAAACGTCAACCGAAGGGGCCAAAATCATTGCTGGATTTCTAAAATATAATTTTGTCTGATATTTACATATATGCACACAGCACAAATCTACATATATTCATTCTGCCTTTGACTTTGACCAAGTTGCTGGAAGGTTTCTATGTCATGCTCCCATGTGCTGTGACTAATAAAATAGAGGACAGGTTAAATTTTATATTTAAATCTTGAAATGAAGAGGAATGATGATTTTATTCTTAATGTATAAATTTGTGTACTCTTCCTTATAGATGCTTCTACTGTTCACACACAACTTTAAAAAATCCAGCAAAATACCAAGATTACTACTCTCTTTATTTCCTCACTTGTCATCCTTTCCCACCCACTACAGTCTCTGATCAGGAAGGTCACCAATAATATCTTCACTGTCAAATCTAATGGACTGACTTAGTCCTCAACTTCCTGGTTTCTTTTTAGCTCTTGACTAAGGTGTGCATCCCTGTCCTTACTGAAACTTTTACTCACTTGGCTCATGAGGCACTGTAATGTTTTGTCCCTCGTTACCCTGCTGACATTACTCCTTTCTGTCTGTTCAGTTAGCATTTCCTAATTTTCCTTCTCTTACAGGAATGTGTGCCTTAAGTTCTCTCTTTATCCCTCTTTTCTTTTAGTTTTCTGACAATATCTTCTTTGTCACACATATTCATTTCAGAGATGTATAGATAAATAAGCAATATATCTGTGAGTCGCTTTGATCTGTTTCACTGGGAAATAATGACATGGCTATCGATACATGAATCTTTCAGAAGACTGAATTACATCCCTGAGATTAGTATAAAATTACACTACAGGAGTTAAACCTGTCTTCATTCATTAGTCAAATTTTTCTGACTGATTAAATTATTCTAAAAATAATCACATGACAATTTTAATATCTAACCTTATTTCCTGGGACCTTTTCTGGTATGATATATGATCACTAATTTTCATAAACAATCCACATTCAACAACAAGAAATAGCATTGATCTTGGAAAAATTTAATAAGTTCTATAATTGCTTGAGATTACAAATACAAATTCAGGGACTGTTAAGTTCATGTAGCAAAAGAGCCAAAATCTAAGCTAATAATTTTATAGAGCTTGCAGCAACAATATATATGCTGGGAGATGTTTATTTTCTGTGGAACAATGAAAGCTGTAAAACTTTGCTTGTTTTCTGTTACTCTATTGAAACCTAATTAATGTTTTTTTCCATATTAAGTATTTCTGAAGAAATAAAATCATAGTCAGAAAAATTCTTATTCTTTTTGAAATCATTTATTGTGATTAGCCATCTTCACACACAACACTGTCTGGAAGAGATGAACTGTATCATGTTTTAAAGACCCCTAGAGAAAAAGGTTTTAGAGCTTACCTTTGGTGACTTATTCCAATGACTAAATCCCCACAGGAAATTATTTCTCATGAAACCTGAATATTTCACAATAGGCTTAAATGTTTCCTTTTATTATCTGACAATGTCTGTAAAGAAACTTCTTTAAACTGCAAAACCATTTTTAAAATTACTCCTTACCAACTTTCTTTAATCTAACTCAAGTCTTTAAAAAAATTAAATCAGAAATCATTTCTAAGATACTCTCAATGATTTCAAATTTAGGTTCTCATTTCATCTAAAATTTTAAAATTATGTTATGTAAATTCATTTTTTTCCTGATATACAGATCAGAACATCCTATATTGTAACCATTTAAATATACATTATTATAAAATATATGCATTTAGTTAGACTTACAAAAAATATTTTTTGAACAAACCCTCCATCAAGTTTATACCAATGACAAAACAAAACAAAAAGATGGTCTAAGGATTTTTCTTCTTTTTACTGTTCTTTTCAACTTCCTGATTTTTGTGGATGCTGTAACTCTTAAGCAAGATTATCAGTGTAACATAAATAAGAGATTAACTTTACAGTCACTCTCCATTCACCGTAAAACTCCTTGGCCTACTCAAGTCCAGTAGGGTCAGCGTTTTCTTTGGCCAGCTTGAGTCTTTGGCTGTAGTAACATGGGGCTCACGCCATGAAATACTGTCAGCACAAGGGATATCCTTTGGAAAACAAGGCAAACTCGCCCTCTTTTTTTGCATACAAAAGTAGGGAAACTATCATTCGTTAATTCATTAATGTCAAAGAGTCTAAAGAAGTTTGTAAGGACAAAGAAAAGCCCAGCTAATTAACCATTGTGTTGTAATCATAATCAAGACTTACAAAGTACTTTTTGTGCCAGGTAGCACATAGATTGTACAAAAGACAATTTCTGCTGACAAATTTTCTGCCAGCCCTGTGTCTCAGGTCTCAACAGTTGAACTCTTTGTGCCAGACTACTGATTAATTAGGAAAATTCAACAAGCAATTATGAAAATAACTCCCCAAGTCATTTAGCCACAAGGTAGTGTTTTCCTGTTATATTTCAAGTAAACAAAAGGATATTGGTTGATTGTTGGAAGGGAGTTGATTATAACCTTTTGGCTCTGAATAATGAGTGTGTCTTAATTCCATTTAATGGTTTGGAATTCCAAAGCTATGGAGTTCATTAGGGAAGCAGAGGAAGTAAACACATGAAAAATAGGGAAGGAGGCCCATTGAATCTCAATCAGCTTCCCTTCCCCAACATTAACTTGCAGGTGGACTAAATCCACAGCCACTTCTAAATGGCTTCTAAATAAATAAACTAAATAACTTTTAGATGTCCCCATGCTATCTTTCAGCATAGAAGCTGACTGTGCACGTGCTCAAATGAATTGACAAGGGGAGCAGTGTCGCGGGATTTTGGACTACACATGAGTAGAATTACTGAGAAGCTGATAGAGACGGGATGTTTTCAGTTACAATTTTAACTGGACATAATGGCTTCCCCACAGGAAAGCTTGTGGATCCATAAACCTAGGCCACTTCTCCCTTACAGGAAAGGAGCTGTTTATTACTGCAGCCCATGCCACCTGCTCAACCATCAAGTGTACATTTGTTCTTTGGGGAACAACAGGGTGGGGCATTTACTAGAAACAGGGCTGAGAGCCAGCAGTATTCCACTTCCAAATTCTGGTTGACTCCTCTAGTGAACTCTGTCTAGTCCCCTCAATAAAGCTAACCGCTGCTTATTTAAAACTGGAGCCAGATATGCAGTGCCTTAGGAAATAGCCACACCTCACTGGGATTTCTTTGGCACAGAATGCATTCAACATTACCCCTGTCACCAGCAAATATTTATTGGACACCTTCTATTAATGTGTAATAAATGAGTCAAAGGGCTTACAGTATACCTGGATTTACATGACGTGCTTCTGAAAACTAAGTGTGTAATAAAAGGGATTCTTTTATACATTTTTTTAAAGCTTTGGATTTTAAAAAAAGAATTCATGTAAATTTATCCATTTAATATTTCTGTAAATTGAGTCAGCTCTGTAGTATCTTATTGTTAGGTGTTATCTATACGACACAAAGTTAATTTTAAAGATAAACATCAACGACAAAACAGAACACAAATTTCCCCATACAAAGAATCAGAATGCTAATATACAAAATAAATTCTTTTTATTGTTATTAGATTGGAATTTTTAAAAAACTTGCTCTCCTTGGAACATAGATGTTTTGTGCATCTTGCATCTATGTGCAAACATAGATGTTTGCACAATTAGAATCATGAAGGTATATAATAACAAAATATTCTCTATGCTCTCTAAAGTAGGTGACAGCTCTTGGGCATAGTGATATGCCATAAACAGCTCAAGTAGCAGAACATCCCTAGCAGCAGAATTCACTGGCAGCTGACCAACTTGAATGTTTTTATACTATCCTTGACTTCTATAGTTGGCAAAGAGAGAGAAAAAACTGTTCCAGAAATGTTAAAAGAATGGATGTCTAGAAATGGAAGATGAGGGAAGAGAAATGCTTCTCTCACATTATTAAGCACTGGAAACAGTTAAGTCGTTACTCCAGAGATCTCAAATGTTTTAGGAATAGAAAAACTAACAAAATCTCCTGGTGTTTTAAAACCCAGATCGCTTAGCTTAGTCTCTTTTTAAGAACTTTAGTGTTACCATACAATATTAGAGAAACAAATAGTAATAGTCACAGTGAAATACACTTACAATCTCATAAAAAGTTCACTTATGAAAACTGTTTCAATAAGGACCTGGGTCCTGCTAAGGTAGCTCTGAACAGTAGCACTCAGCCAAGCACGTGCCTCTAGGCCCGCCTGCTGCTGTTGGAGTCTTGTTTTGTTTTTTTTTCAAATTCTTAAGAAATTACTTAGCTGGAGTTGAAGATAGAAGAGAACATAGATGTAGAAGCACAAAACATGAGAGTACACTGTTAGTTGGAGTCTCAACTAGTTCTTCTATGACTCAGTTTCCCATTTGAGAACAAGACCACCTAATATATATATATTTATCACAAATATCTTGCTACTGACAGCCTCAGGACAAAGTAGACAAGAGACGAGCCATAGAGAAGTACATCTGACTCCATCAGAAAGACATATTACTAGTTTTTTCCAGTCATTTTTCAAGATGCACACTAGAGGTATAGGTTATCTGAGAGAGCTCTAAGTTCTGCCCTGTGATTGTAAAGCTCTCTTTTCCTAATTTTTGCACATGTGACATCATTGTTTTTGGGTGCCATCAAATCCCCATCAGGAATGATGTACTAGTCTACTTGGGCTGCCATAACAAAATGCTGCTTACTGGGTGGCCTAAACAATGGAAATTTATTTTCTTATAATTTGTGAGGCTAAAAGTGCAAGATCAAGGTGCCAGCAGTTTGTTTTGTGAGGACTCTCTTCTGGCTTGCAGATGGCTACCTTCTTACACTGTCTTCACATGACCCATACTTGGAGAGAGAGAAAAAGTGAGAGAGATCTATCTCTAGTGCCCTCCTCCTCTTATAAGGACACTAGTATCATTAGGGACCCATTCTTACAAGCTCATTCAACATTAATTAACCTCCTTAAAGGCCCTACCTCCAAATATAGTCACACTGGGGATTAGAGATTCAACATATGCATTTTGTGGGACACAATTCAGTCCATAACAAATGATAAATATTGATTAGTAATTATTAACCAGGAATATGCACAGGGAACTGATATTTTCCAATTAAATTACAAATACTAGGTAATAATTGTATAAACTAATTAATAAAATAAGTCAGTTGAAGACATTATGCTAAGTAAAATAAGACAGAGAAAGACAAATACTCTATGATCTCTCTTACATGTAGAATCTGAAAAATCTGAACTCATGAAAACAGAGACCAGATTGGTGGTTGCCAGAGGCAGGGGTGGGGAAATAGGTGAAGGTGGCCAAAACGTACAAACTTCCAGTTATAAGGTAAATAAGATGAGCACGGTGACTAGAGTTAACGCACTGCACTGCATATTTGAAAGGTGAAATGGAGCACGTCTTAAAAGTTCTCATCTTAAGAAAGAAATTTGTAACTATGTGAGGTGGTGGACTTTAAGCTCATTGCGGTAATCATTTTGCAATACATAAATATGTCAAACCATTATTTTTTACTCTTTAAATTAATATAATATTATATGTCAGATATATCTCAACAAAACAGGGGGAAAAAAACTTAGGCGACAATACCTGGCTTTATGTCACAGACAAATGTAAGAGATATTTAAATATCACAAATAACACTGTATTTATTAGAACCAAATTGGTTTGGAATCCCAATTCTATCACTAAGTAGTTATGGATACTTGGGCAAATAGCTTAACCTCTTTGATTTCCAGGTTGTTAGTATGAAAGAGGGTTACTATAAGAATTGACATGAAGTACTTTGTATTAAGTATTTAGCACAATGCCTGGTGCATAGTATATACTCAGTATATCATTCCTATTATGCTGATGTAAATATCAAAATTGAATTAACTTCATTAGCAGATGGACATTTGTCAGAATTCTGTAGTAAGTTACAGCTTTTGTATTCTTCACACTGACAAGCAGGAATTTTCCTGGACTACATTAGGGTTGTAACTCAGAGCAATATTGTTCTCTCTGGTGATATGTAAAACCCCCAAAAGGCTTAGAAACTTGCCTTAGGCTTGGATATGGGCACTGGGCACATCCCCACAAGATGCCTGGAAGTTCAGGTGCCTTCTTTGGTTTATTAATTTTTATTGGAGTACACTTGCTTTACAACATTGTGTTAGCTTCTTCTGTGCAGCAAAGTGAATCAGTTATACTTACACATATATCCACATTTTTTTAAGATTTCCTTCTCATTTAGGTCACCACAAAGCATTGAGTAGAGTTCCCTGTTGCTATATAGTAAGTTCTCATTTTTTATCTATTTTATACATAGTAGTGTATATATGTCAATGCCAATCTCTGAATTCATCCCACCCTCCTTTCCCCCTTTGTAACCATAAGTTTGTTCTCTACATCTATGACTCTATTGCTGCATTGCAAAAAAGTTCACCTGTACCATTTGTCTAGATTCCACGTATAAGTGATATTATACAATATTTGTTTTTCCCTTTCTGACTTAGTTCACTTTGTATGACAATTTCTATGTCTACCCACATTTCTGAAAATGACACTATTTCATTCCTTTTTATGGCTGAGGAACATTCCATTGTATATATATACTACATCTTTAGCCATTCCTCTATTAATGGACATTTAGGTTGCTTTCATGTCCTGGATATTGTAAATACCACTGCAATGAACATCGAGGTGCATGTATCCTTCTGAATTCTGGTTTTCTCTGGATATATCCCTAGGAGTGGAATTGCTGGGTCATATGGTAGCACTATTTTTAGTTTTTTAAGGAACCTCCATGTTGTTCTCCATAGTGGCTGTACCAACTTACAGTCCAACCAACAGTGTAGGCGGGTTCTTTTCTCCACACCCTCTCCAGCATTATTGTTTGTAGATTCTGACCAGTGTGAGGTGATACCCCACTGTAGTTTGGACTTGCTTTTCTCTAATAACTAGTGATGTTGAGCATCTTTTCATGTGCTTTTTGACCATCTGTATGTCTTTGGAGCAATGTCTAGTTAGGTCGTCTGTGCATTTTTTGATTGAGTTGTTTACTTTTTCAAATACTGTGCTCCATGGGTTGTTTTTGTTTTGTTTTGTTTTTTAACATCTTTATCGGGGTATAATTGCTTTACAGTGGTGTGTTAGTTTCTGCTTTATAGCAAAGTGAATCAGTTATACATATACATATGTTCCCATATCTCTTCCCTCTTGCATCTCCCTCCCTCCTACCCTCCCTAGCCCACCCCTCCAGGCGGTCACAAAACACGGAGCTGATCTCCCTGTGCTATGCGGCTGCTTCCCACTAGGTATCTACGTTACGTTTGGTAGTGTATATATGTCCATGCCTCTCTCTCGCTTTGTCACAGCTCATCCTTCCCCCTCCCCATATCCTCAAGTCCGATCTCTAGTAGGTCTGTTTCTTTATTCTTGTCTTACCCCTAGGTTCTTCATGAAAATTTTTTTCTTAAATTCCATATATATGTGTTAGCATACGGTATTTGTCTTTCTCTTTCTGACTTACTTCACTCTGTATAACAGACTCTAGGTCTATCCACCTCATTACAAATAGCTCAATTTCATTTCTTTTTATGGCTGAGTAATATTCCATTGTATATATGTGCCACATCTTCTTTATCCATTCATCCGATGATGGAAACTTAGGTTGTTTCCATCTCCAGGCTATTGTAAATAGAGCTACAATGAACATTTTGGTACATGACTCTTTTTGAATTATGGTTTTCTCAGGGTATATACCCAGTAATGGGATTGCTGGGTTATATGGTACTTCAATTTGTAGCTTTTTAAGGAACTTCCATACTGTTCTCCATAGTGGCTGTACCAATTCACATTCCCACCAGCAGGGCAAGAGTGTTCCCTTTTCTTCACACCCTCTCCAGCATTTATTGTTTCTACATTTTTGGTGATGGCCATTCTGACTGGTGTGAGATGATATCTCATTGTAGTTTTGATTTGCATTTCTCTAATGATTAATGATGCTGAGCATTCTTTCATATCTTTGTTAGCAGTTGGTATATCTTCTTTAGAGAACTGTCTATTTAGGTCTTCTGCCCATTTTTGGATTGGGTTGTTTGTTTTTTTGATATTGAGCTGCATGAGCTGCCTGTAAATTTTGGAAATTAATCCTTTGTCAGTTGCTTCATTTGCAAATATTTTCTCCCATTCTGAGGGTTGTCTTTTGGTCTTGTTTATGGTTTCCTTTGCTGTGCAAAAGCTTTGAAGTTTCATTAGGTCCCATTTGCTTATTTTTGTTTTTATTTCCATTTCCTTAGGAGGTGGGTCAAAAAGGATCTTGCTGTGATTTATGTCATAGAGTGTTCCCTATGTCTTCCTCTAAGAGTTTGATAGTTTCTGGCCTTACATTTAGGTCATTACATTTTGAGCTTATTTTTTGTATGGTGTTAGGGAGTGAACTAATCTCATACTTTTACATGTACCTGTCCAGTTTTCCCAGCACCACTTATTGAAGAGGCTGTCCTTTCCCCACTGTACATTCCTGCCTCCTTTATCAAAGATAAGATGACCATATATGCCTGGTTTATCTCTGGGCTTTCTATCCTGTTCCATTGATCTATCTTTCTGTTTTTGTGCCAGTACCATACTGTCTTGATTACTGTAGCTTTGTAGTATAGTCTGAAGTCAGGGAGCCTGATTCCTCCAGCTCCGTTTTATGTTCTCAAGATTGCTTTGGCTATTTGGGGTCTTTTGTGTTTCCATACAAATTGTGAAATTTTTTGTTCTAGTTCTGTGAAAAATGCCAGTGGTAGTTTGATACAGATTGCATTGAATTTGTAGATTGCATTGGGTAGTAGTCATTTTCACAATGTTGATTCTTCCAATCCAAGAACATGGTATATCTTTCCATCTATTTGTATCATCTTTAATTTCTTTCATCAGTGTCTTATAATTTTCTGCATACAGGTCTTTTGTCTCCTTAGGTAGGTTTATTCCCAGATATTTTATTCTTTTTGTTACAGTGGTAAATGGGAGTGTCTTCTTGATTTCACTTTCAGATTTTTCATCATTAGTGTATAGAAATGCCAGAGATTTCTGTGCATTAATTTTGTATCCAGCAACTTTACCAAATTCATTGATTAGCTCTAGTAGTTTTCTGGTAGCATCTTTAGGATTCTCTATGTATAGTATCATGTCATCTGCAAACAGTGAAAGCTTAACTTCTTTTCCAATTTGGATTCCTTTTATTTCCTTTTCTTCTCTGGTTGCTGTGGCTAAAACTTCCAAAACTATGTTGAATGAGTGGTGAGAGTGGGCAACCTTGTCTTGTTCCTGGTCTTAGTGGAAATGCTTTCAGTTTTTCACCGTTGAGGATAATGTTGGCTGTGGGTTTGTCATATATGGCCTTTATTATGTTGAGGAAAGTTCTCACTTTGCCTACTTTCTGCAGGGTTTTTATCAGAAATCGGTGTTGAATTTTGTCGAAAGCTTTCTCTGCGTCTATTGGGATGATCATATGGTTTTTCTCATTCAATTTGTTAATATGATTTATCACATTGATTGATTTGCGTATATTGAAGAATCCTTGGCATTACTGGAATAAACCCCACTTGATCATGGAGTATGATCCTTTTAATGTGTTGTTGAATTCTGTTTGCTAGTATTTTGTTGAGGATTTTTTCATCTATGTTCATCAGTGATATTGGCCTGTTATTTTCTTTCTTTGTGACATCCTTGTCTGGTTTTGGTATCAAGGTGATGGTGACCTTGTAGAATGAATTTGGAAGTGTTCCTCCCTCTGCTATATTTTGGAAAAGTTTGAGAAGGATAGGTGTTAGCTCTTCTCTAAATGTTTGATAGCTTTCCCTTGTGAAGCCATCTGGTCCTGGGCTTTTGTCTGTTGGAAGATTTTTCATCACAGTTTCAATTTCAGTGTTTGTGATTGGTCTGTTCATATTTTCTATTTCTTCCTGATTCAGTCTTGGCACGTTGTGCATTTCTAAGAATTTGTCCATTTCTTCCAGGTTGTCCATTTTATTGGTATAGAGTTGCTTGTAGTAATCTCTCATGATCTTTTGTATCTCTGCAGTGTCAGTTGTTACTTCTACTTTTTCATTTCTAATTCTATTGATTTGAGTCTTCTCCCTTTTTTCCTTGATGAATCTGGCTAATGGTTTATCAATTTTGTTTATCTTCTCAAAGAACCAGCTTTTAGTTTTATTGATCTTTGCTATCGTTTCCTTCATTTCTTTTTCATTTATTTCTGATCAGATGTTTATGATTTTTTTCCTTCTGCTAACCTTGTGGTTCTCTTTTTCTTCTTTCTCTATTTGCTTTAGGTGCAAGGTTAGGTTGTTTATTCCAGATGTTTCCTGTTTCTTAAGGTAGGATTGTATTGCTATAAACTTCCCTCTTAGAACTGCTTTTGCTGCATTGCATAGGTTTTGGAGCGTCATGTCTCCATTGTCATTTGTTTCTAGGTATTTTTAATTTCCTTTTTGATTTCTTCATTGATCACTTCGTTATTTAGTAGTGTATTGTTTAGCCTCCATGTGTTTGTATTTTTTACAGATATTTTCCTGTAATTGATATCTAGTCTCATAGCATTGTGGTCAGAACAGATACTTGATACAATTTCAATTTTCTTAAATTTACCAAGGCTTGATTAGTGACCCAAGATATGATCCATACTAGAGAATGTTCCATGAGCACTTGAGAAAAATGTGTATTCTGTTGTTTGTGGATGGAGTGTCCTATAAATATCAATTAAGTCCATCTTGTTTAATGTATCATTTAAAGCTTGTGTTTCCTTTTTTATTTTCATTTTAGATGATGTGTCCATTGGTGAAAGTGGGGTGTTAAAGTCTCCTACTATGAATGTGTTACTTTTGATTTCCCTTTTATGGTTGTTAGTATTTGCCTTATGTATTGAGGTGCTCCTATGTTGGGTGCATAAATACTTACAATTGTTATATCTTCTTCTTGGATCGATCCCTTGATCATTATGTAGTGTCCTCCTTTGTCCCTTCTAATAGTCTTTATTTTAAAGTCTATTTTTTATGATATGAGAATTGCTACTCCAGCTTTCTTTTGGTTTCCATTTGCATGGAATATCTTTTTCCATCCCCTTACTTTCAGTCGGTATGTGTCTCCAGGTTTGAAGTGGGTCTCTTGTAGACAGCATATATATGGGTCTTGTTTTTGTATCCATTCAGCCAATCTGTGTCTTTTGGAGGGAGCATTTAGTCCATTTACATTTAAGGTAATTATCGATATGTATGTTCCTATTCCCATTTTCTAAATTATTTTGGGTTCGTTATTGTAGGTCTTTTCCTTCGTGTTTCTTGCCTAGAGAATTTCCTTTAACATTTGTTGTAAAGCTGGTTTGGTGGTGCTGAACCCTCTCAGATTTTGCTTGTCTGTAAACGTTTTAATTTCTCCATTAAATCTGAATGACATCCCTGCTGGGTAGAGTAATCTTGGTTGCAGGTTTTCCTCCTTCATCTGTTTAAATATGTCCTGTCAGTCCCTTCTGGCTTGCAGAGTTTCTGCTGAAAGATCAGCTGTTAACCTTATGGGCATTCCCTTGTGTGCTAATTTTCTCTTGCTGCTTTTAATATGCTTTCTTTGTAGTTAATTTTTGACAGTTTGGTTAATATGTGTCTTGGTGTATTTCTCCTTGGATTTATCCTGTATGGGACTCTCTGTTCTTCCTGGACTTGATTAACTATTTCCTTTCCCATACTAGGGAAGTTTACAACTATAATCTCTTCAAATAATTTCTCAGTCCCTTTCTTTTTCTCTTCTTCTTCTGGAACCACTATAATTCGAATGTTGGTGTGTTTAATGTTGTGCCAGTGGTCTCTGACACTGTCCTCAGTTCTTTTCATTCTTTTTTCTTTATTCTGCTCTGCAGTATTTATTTCCACTATTTTATCTTCCAGGTCACTTATCCATTCTTCTGCCTCAGTTATTCTGCTATTGATCCCATCTAGAGTATTTTGAATTACATTTATCATGTTGTTCATCATTGTTTGTTTCATCTTAAATTCTTCTGGGTCCTTGTTAAATGTTTCTTGCATTTTGTCTATTCTATTTCCAAGATTTTGGATCATCTTTACTATCATTATTCTGAATTATTTTTCAGGTAGACTGCCTATTTCCTCTTCATTTGTTATGTCTGGTGGGGTTTTATCTTGCTCCTTCTTCTGTGGTGCGTTTTTCTGCCTTCTCATTTTGCTTATCTTACTGTATTTGGGGTCTCCTTTTTGCAGGCTGCAGGTTCGTAGTTCCCGTTGTTTTTGGTGTCTGTCCCCTGTGGCTAAGGTTGGTTCAGTGGGTTGTGTAGGCTTCCTGGTGTAGGGGACTAGTGCTTGTGTTCTGGTGGATGAGGCTGGATCTTGTCTTTCTGGTGGGCAGGTCCACGTCTGGTGGTGTGTTTTGGGGTGTCTGTGGACTTATTATGATTTTAGGCAGCCTCTCTGCTACTGGGTGGGTTTGTGTTCCTGTCTTGCTAGTTGTTTGGCATAGGGTGTCCAGCACTGTAGCTTGCTGGTCATTGAATGAAGCTGGGTGTTGGTGTTGAGATGGAGATCTCTGGGAGATTTTTGCCATTTGATAGTATGTGGAGCTGGGAGGTGTCTTGTTGATCAGTGTCCTGAAGTTGGCTCTCCCACCTCAGAGGCACAGCACTGACTGCTGAATGCAGCACCAAGAGCCTTTGATCCACACAGCTCAGAATCAAAGGGAGAAAAATTAGAGAGAAAGAATTAGTAGAAGTAGGAAGAAAGAAAGAAAGAAAGAAAGAAAGAAAGAAAGAAAGAAAGAAAGAAAGAAAGAAAGAAAGAAGAAAAGAAAGAAAGGAAGGAGGGAGGGAGGGAGGGACAGAGGGAGGAAGGAAGGAAGGAAGAAGGGAAGGAAGGGAAAAAAAGATAGAAAGAAGATAAAGTAAAATAAAATAAAGTGAAATATAATAAAGTTATTAAATTAAAAAAATAATTATAAAGAAAAAAATTTAAAAAAAAACGGATGGATAGAACCTTAGGACAAATGGTGGAAGCAAAGTTATACAGACAAAATCTCATACAGAAGCATACACATACACACTCACAAAAAGAGGAAAAGGGGAAAAAATCATAAATATACCTCTCAAAGTCCACCTCCTCAATTTGGGATGATTTGTTGTCTAAAGGAGGGAAGGAAGGAAAGAAAGAAAGAAAGAAAGAAAGAAGATAAAGTAAAATAAAACAAAGTTATTAAAATAAAAAATAATTATTAAAAAAATGGACAGATAGAATCCTAGGACAAATGGTGGAAGCAAAGCTATACAGACAAAATCTCACACAGAAGCATACACATACACACTCACAAAAAGAGGAAAAGGGGGAAAAATAATAAATCTTGCTCTCAAAGTCCACCTCCTCAATTTGGGATGATTCGTTGTCTATTCATATATTCCACAGACCCAGGGTACATCAAGTTGATTGTGGAGCTTTAATCCACTGCTTCTGAGGCTGCTGGGAGAGATTTCCCTTTCTCTTCTTTGTTCTCACAGCTCCCAGGGGCTCAGCTTTGGATTTGGTCCCGCCTCTGCGTGTAGGTCACCTGAGGGCGTCTGTTTTTCACTCAGGACGGGGTTAAAGGAGCCGCTGATTCAGGGGCTCTGGCTCACTCAGGACGTGGGGAGCGAGGTACATGGAGTGCGGGGCGAGCCTGCGGCGGCAGAGGCCAGCGTGACGTTGCACCAGCCTGAGGCGCACTGTGCGTTCTCCTGGGGAAGTTGTCCCTGGATCCCGGGACCCTGGCAGTGTCAGGCTGCACAGGCTCCCCGGAAGGAAGATGTTGATAGTGACCTGTGCTCGCACACAGGCTTCTTGGTGGCAGCAGCAGCAGTCTTAGCGTCTCATGCCCATCTCTGGGGTCTGTGTTTTTAGCTGTGGCTTGCACCCATCTCTGCAGCTCCTTTAAGCAGCGCTCTTAATCCCCTCTCCTCGCGCACCAGGAAAAAAGAGGGAAGAAAAAGTCTCTTGCCTCTTCGGCAGCTCCAGAGTTTTTCCCGGACTCTCTCCCAGCTAGCCGTGGTGTACTAACCCCTTCAGGCTGTGTTCACACCGCCAAACCCAGTCCTCTCCCTGTGCTCCGACCAAAGCCCGAGCCTCAGCTCGCAGCCCCGCCTGCCCCAGTGGGTGAGCAGACCAGTCTCTCGGGGTAGTGAGTGCTGGTTGGCACCGATCCTCTGTGTGGGAATCTCCCCGCTTTGCCCTCCACACCTCTGTTGCTGCACTCTCCTCCACGGCTCTGAAGCTCACCCCCTCCGACACCCGCAGTCTCTGCCCGCGAAGGGGCTTCCTAGTGTGTGGAAACCTTTCCTCCTTCACAGCTCCCTCCCACTGGTGCAGGTCCCATCCCTATTCTTTTGTCTCTGTTTTTTCTTTTTATCTTTTGCCCTACCCAGGTACATGGGGAGTTTCTTGCCTTTCGGGAGGTCTGAGGTCTTCTGCCAGCATTCAGTAGATGTTCTGTAGGAGTTCCACGTGTAGGTGTATTTCTGGTGTATCTGTGGGGAGGAAGGTGATCTCCGCGTCTTACTCTTCCGCCATCTTCCCCTTGTCTTCTGCATGGGTTTTTTGTATATTTTGGAAATTAGTCCCTTGTCAGTTGTTTGTTTTGAAAATATTTTCTCCCATTATAAGGGTTGTCTTTTCATTAGTTTATGGCTTCCTTTGTTGTGCAAAAGTTTGTATGT
This sequence comes from Lagenorhynchus albirostris, assembly GCF_949774975.1. Taxonomy (NCBI): domain Eukaryota; kingdom Metazoa; phylum Chordata; class Mammalia; order Artiodactyla; family Delphinidae; genus Lagenorhynchus; species Lagenorhynchus albirostris. Next base: position 35,277,489 of record NC_083098.1, on the reverse strand, counting down.
TTAATTGGGTTCCATTTGTTTATTTTTGTTTTTATTTTCATTACTCTAGGCAGTGGGTTGCAAAAGACCTGGCTGTGATTTATTTCAAAGAGTGTTCTGCCTATATTTTCCCCTAAGTGTTTTATAGTATCTGGCCATATATTTAGGTCTTTAATCCATTTTGAGTTTATTTTTCTGTATGATGTTAAGGAGTGTTCTAATTTCATTCTTTTACATGTAACCATCCAGCTTTCAAGAGACTTATCGAAGAGACTATCTCTTCTCCATTGTATATTCTTTCCTCCTTTGTCATAAATTAAGTGGCCATGGGTGTGTGGATATATCCCTGGACTTTCTATCCTGTTCCATTGATCTGTATTTCTATTTTTGTGCCAGTACCATACTGTCTTGATTACTATAGCTTTGTAGTATAGTCTGAAACCAGGGAGCCCGATTCCTCCAGCTCTGTCTTACTTTCTTAAGGTTGCTTTCACCATTTGGGGTCTTTTGTGTTTCCACTAATATTGTGAAAATTTTTGTTCTAATTCCCTGAAAAATGCCACTTGTAATTTGACAGAGATTGCATTGAATCTGTAGATTGCTTTGGGTAGTATAGTCATTTCCACAATATTCATTCTTCCAATCCAAGAACATGGTATATCTCTCCATCTGTTTATGTTATCTTTTATTTCTTTCATCAGTATCTTAGAATTTTCTGAGTAAAGGTATTTTGCCTCCTTAGGTATGTTCATTCCTAGGTATTTTATTCTTTTTGTTGCAGTGGTAAATGGGATTGTTTCCTTAAATGCTCTTTCTGATCTTTTGTTGTTAGTGTATAGAAATGTAAAACATTTCTGTGTATTAATTTTGTATCTTGCAACTTTACCAAATTTATTGATGAGCTCTAGTAGTTTTCTGGTAACATCTGTAGGCTTTTTTATGTATAGTATCAAGTCTTCTGCAAACAGTGACTGTTTTACTTCTTTTCTAATTTGGATTCCTTTTGTTTCTTTTTCTTCACTGATAGCCATGGCTAGAACTTCCAAAACTATGTTGAATAAAAGTAGCATGAGTGGACATCCTTGTCTTATTCCTGATCTTAGAGGAAATGTTTTCAGCTTTTCACCATTGAGTATGATGTTAGCTATAGTTTTGTCATATATGGCCTTTATTAGGTTGAGGTAGGTTCCCTTTAAGCCAACTTTCTAGAGAGTTTTTGTCATAAATCGGTGTTGAATTTTGTCAGAAGCTTTCTATGCATCTATTGAGATGATCATATGGCTTTTATTTTTCAGTTTGTTAATGTGGTGTATCACATTGATTGATATGCATGTATTGAAGAATCCTTGCAACCCTGTTGTTGGATTCTATTTGCTACAATTTTGCTGAAGATTTTTGCATCTATGTTCTCAGTGATATTGGCCTGTAACTTTCTTTTTCTGTGATCTCATTGTTTGTTTTTTGTATCAGGTTAATGGTAGCCTTGTAGAATGAGCTTAGGAGTGTTCCTTCTGTAATTTTTTGGAAGAGTTTCAGAAGGACAGGTGTTAGCTCTTTTCTAAATGTTTGATAGAATTAGCCTGTGAAGCCATCTGGCCTTAGACTTCTTTTTGTTGGAAGATTTTAATCACAGTTTCAATTTCAGTACTTGTGATTGGTCTGTTCATATTTTCTATTTCTTCTTGGTTCAGTTTGGAAAGTTGTATCTTTCTAAGTATTTGTCCATTTCTTCTAGGTTTTCCATTTTATTGGCGTATAGTTGCTTGATGTAATCTCTTACGACCCTTTGTATTCCTGTGGTGTCCATTGTACCTTCTTCTTTCTCATTTCTAATTTTATTGATTTGGATCATCTCCCTTGTTTTCCTTGATGAATCTGGCTAAAGGTTTATCAATTTTGTTTTTCTTCTCAAAGTACCAGCTTATAGTTTCATTGATCTTTGCTATTGTTTCCTTCATCTCTATTTCATTAATTTCTGCTCTGATTTTATGATTTCTTTCCTTCTACTAACTTCAGGGTATTTTTGTTCTTTTATCTCTAGTTGCTTTTAACTGTAGGTTGCTTATTTGAGATATTTCTTGTTTCCCAAGGTAGGAGTGTATTGCTATAAACTTCCCTCTTAGAACTGCATTTGCTGTGTCCCATAGGTTTTGCATTATTGTGTTTTCATTGTCAATTGTCTCTAGTTATTTTAAATTTGCTCTTTTATTTCTTCAGTGATCCATTGGTTGTTTAGTAATATATTGTTTAGTCTCTACGTGTTTGGTTTTTTACAGGTTTTTCCTGTAATTGATTTCTAATCTCATAGTGTTGTGGTTGGATAAGATGCTTGACATGATTTCAATTTTCTTAAATTTACTGAGGCTTTATTTGTAACCCAAGATGTGATCTATCCTGGAGAATGTTCCATGTGCACTTGAGAAGAAAGTGTATTCTGCTGCTCTTGTGTGGAATGTTTATAAATAGCAATTAAGTCCATCTGGTCTAATGTGTCATTTAAGACTTGTGTTACCTTATTCATTTTCTGTCGGGATGATCTATCCATTGGTGTGAGTGGCGTGTTAAAGTCCCCCATGATTACTGAGTTACTGTTGATTTCCCCTTCTATGGCTGTAAGCATTTGCCTTATATATTGAGGTGCATATAAGTTGGGTGCATATATATTTACAATTGTTATGTCTTCTTGGATTGATCATTATGTAGTGTCCTTCCTTGTCTCTTTTAACAGCCTTTATTTTAAAGCCTATTTTGTCTGATATGAGTATTGCTACTCCTTTCTTTTGATTTCCATTTGCGTGGAATATATTTTTCCATTCCCTCACTTTCAGTCTGTATGTGTCCCTAGGTCTGAAGTTGGTCTCTTGTAGACAGCATATATATGGGTCTTGTTTTTGTATCCATTCAGCCAATCTGTGTCTTTTGGTGGGAGCATTTAGTCCATTTACATTTAAGGTAATTATCACTATGCATGTTCCTATTTCCATTTTCTTAATTGTTTTGGGTTTGTTTTTGTAGTTTTTTTTTTCTTGTGCTTCCCACCTAGAGAATTTCCTTTAGCATTTTTTGTAAAGCTGGTTTTGTGGTGCTGAATTCTCTTAGCTTTTGCTTGTCTGTAAAACTTTTGATTTCTCTGTAAAATCTGAATGAGATCCTTGCTCGGTAGTAATCTTGTTTGTAAGTTTTTCACTTTCAATATATCATTCCACTCCCTTCTGGTTTGCAGAGTTTCTGCTGAAAGATCAGCTGTTAACCTTATGGGGATTCCCTTGTATGTTATTTGTTGCTTTTCCCTTGCTGCATTTAATATTTTTCTTTTCATTTAAATTTTTTTAGTTTGATTATATATCTTGGCATGTTTCTGCTTGGATTTATCATGTATGGAACTCTCTGTGCTTCCTGGACTTGGGTGACTATTTCCTTTCCCATGTTAAGGAAGTTTTCAACTATAATCTCTTCAAACATTTTCTCAGACCCTTTCTCTTCCTCTTCTGTTTGGACCCCTATAATTCGAATTTTGGTGTGTTTAATGTTATCCCAGTGGTCTCTGACACTATCCTCATTTGTTTTCACTCTTTCTTCTTTATTCTGTTCCATGACAGTTATTTCTCCATTTTATTTTCCTGTCACTTATCTGTTCTTCTGCCTCAGTTTCTCTGTTATTGATTCTCTCTAGAGTATTATTCATTTCAGTAATTGTATTTTTCATCACTGTTTGTTTGTTCTTTAGTTCTTCTAGGTCTTCATTAAACATTTCTTGTATCTTCTTACTCTTTGCCTCCATTCTGTTTCTGAGATCTTGGATCATCTTTACTATCATTACTCTGAATTCTTTTTCAGGTAGATTACCTATTTCCTCACCCTTTATTTGGTCTTGTAGGTTTATACCTTGCTTCAGGTGCCTTCTTGAAGCTGTAATATGAAAGAAAAGTACTAGTCAGTGGGCAGAGTAGAGCTAGCAATTGATGTATTTATCATAGTTTTACCAAAAATCACATGTACTAATATAATGCTTGGCTTGTTATACGGCCTCAGATCATAGACCAGTACTTGCCTGTAAGTGTAAGTGAAGATGGATGTCTGGATTTTCAGATGTAAAATCTATTCTTGGCCACATTGACTTCAGTGTATTTCAGATCTTATAAGCAAAGCAGTAGAAGATTTGTTGTGATTATTTTTAAGTTACTACTCCTCCTACAGTTTTTGACATTTATAAGCAATTTAGCTCTTTCCTAAACATGATTTTATAGATTTTTCTAGGTTCGGCATTGCACTTGCTTCTTGGCTCCATATTATGTTACTATTTTTTTTTTAAATGAACATGACAGTGTAGATACTGAAATGGAAACTGGGAGCCAAAACAAAGTTTGTATTCAATTGGAAGAACCGAAAGGCTGACATTCAAATATTAATGGATCCTCTACTCACTTTTTTATTGTAATATTTATTTAAAAAAATATGTTACTGTCAGATTAAGCAATATCAATTAAACAGTATCAGTTTAATTTCCATCACAGATAATATTCATAAGTGCTTTAATTTTAATTGCCTCCTAATGACTTTATACTTGAACATATCCTTCAAAATTAATGCTATTCAAATATTTATCTCCACTCATCCTTCCTCTTCATAAAAAAATTTAAGAGGAGGAGAGATTGTAAAACTCTGTTAGGTATCATTACATAAAATTAATAAAAGTATTTTGATTTCTAAGTTGCTGTTACAGTCTAGATATCCACATTTGATTTTTCTCAAGCTAAACTTCATTTTACTTTAATCGCTCCAAGTGGCATAGTTATTTTAACATGTAACTAGAAGATATTTACATAATTATTTTTTCCCCTCCTAAAACCTGATAAGGTGAAAGGTTTTATCTAAGGTTTTTTGGTTTCACACTTAGGGAATTTACTTTCTAAAAAGAAGAAAATAATTATCAGATCCTTTGGAAATGTATGCAGTGAAATTTTGTCTGGTCATTTTTTGAGAGATCAGGAAAAATGCTGTCAGCCATAACACTAAATTTAGAAGTGCAATGTCATGCCAAAGAGTATTTTAGCAAGGCTGATGCTACACTTGAGAATTTGTCAGGTACATAAATAATATATCATAGCACATTTGGCTGTGGGCAAAGTAGATACAGAATTTATTCTTTACCTTAACAACAAGAAATACCACACATTTAAAAATGTATTAGGGTAAGTTTCTCCATTCTGTTCTATTTATCTTTATGCTGCTTATTAAGGAAGTACCAAAGCTTCTTTTAAATTGTCATATCTTAGCTAACACCATGAAATTTTATCCAACACGTGAGCTTTGTGTTCAGACAGCTAATGGGAAAATTAATAATTTAATCTGGACACTTGGACAGCAAAAACTTGCTGGTTAAACCAGCTGCTGGCTGGTGAAATAAAGATATTTTCCAATTCACTATCCTTAAATACTCACTCAACTCTATCTCATTCACCTGTTGCTGCTCTTCCAGAGCCTCTGGTGAAGACAGTGGCAAATGTGCAAGGATAATTGATGCACGATCATGTCTGTGGTGAAAATACATCCACTGAGGAAAGACATTCTATTAAAATGTTGGAGTTCAGAAGTACCTTGGAAAAACAATTCTGACCAGGTTTGCATGAAAAGACATATACTCTTAGACATGTTAAGTCAGATCACAATAGTCAACTAATCTAGGGCCCTTTTCATTGCACCATGGTACTTTTTGCCCTAAAATAGGTTATTTATGATAATTTGTGAGATTTGTATTTGTTTGTTTACATCTAGACTTTTGTGTTCTGATACTAATGATTGAAAAGAGAAGTTGCTTCTCACAAATCCACAGATTTTAGTTTTTGAGAAGGGATTACTTTTTAAGGGGAGACATTTTGTTCCCCTTAACACCCAGAAAGAGCCCTAGATTTGAGGCCTCAGTCACCACCCCCATTAAGGCACTCCCTGACGACGTACCCACAGCCTTTCAAGTAACACAACCTTTAAAGTAACTTTTCACGATTAACGTGACAATTCACATTTATTGAGCATTTTACACTCTTTAAGCAGTTTAACATCCCATGACTGTTTTCATCCTTATTTCACAGATAAACTGAGTAAATTGCCACAAATCATACCAGCAAGTAAAGACAGGAGTCAGCAATTGAAACCCAGGAAGGCCAATTTCTGAGCCCAAGCTTTTAACAGTTACTCTACTCCTTGTCTCCTACTCCAGAATTGGTGGTATCAAAGGCCATGTTCTTACTAAGTTTGATTAATATCTTTTATGTTTTAACATCTCTCATAATGCAGAAAAGAGTTTTATATATATTTACTTCATAACTATGACAACATAATTTTAAATAAACAAACTACTTCTTTTATAATTTTACGGAATTTAGGCAGATAAATTAATTGTAATCTTACATTTATAACACATTATAATCATTGGTCAATGTAGGGCTCTATTTTTTGCTCAATTAATTTAAAATTTTATGATTATAGTCTGCAAAACTGTCATTCAAGAACTAAAGTGCTACCAGTAATTTATACTAACCAGGATATGCTTCCTCCCACTGACCCCTTCCCCTCCCTACTGCCAATTCTATTCCAAAAGTAATATCTATCCTTAATTTCATGTTCATATGTCCCTTAATTTTTAAAAAGGACTTTATCATATATGTAATAAAATATTTTTAAAATCTTTACTTATTTTTGAACTTTAAATAGCATTATATTGTATATAATTTTTCAGTAATGGATATAGTTATAGTTCATTAATTTTTACTTCTGTAAAATAGTTAATTCTAAATATAATAAAATTTATTTACCCATTCTCCTATTGATGGATATTTTAATTATTCCCAGGTTTTGCTTTTAAATAAAATAGTATATATATATACTATTTTTAACAAAATAGTATATATAGTATATATATATTCTTACATATCTTCTAGCACACATATGTCTTCTTAGGCATAAATCTAAGAGAGATAATGCTGGATTGCAAATATTAAAATTTATAAGATAATGTCAACTTATTTTTCAAAGTGGTTGTACCAATTTACACTCGTACTAATAATATGTAAGCAATAGCACTGATTTATTTTTCTTCAACTTTTTTTATTGTCAAACTTCTTAATTTATGAAAATCAAAATGGTAGCTCATTGTGGTCTTGATTTGAATTTTGCTAATTTCTAAGAAGTTGAAAACCTTACATTTTAATTGGCTCTATGTGTTTACTTTTAGGATTAATGCTCCTACACTCTCCCATTCTCTTGCTAAGCTGACTTTTTTCTTATTCATTTGTAGGAATTCAATATATAGTCTATAATAATTATCCTGTGTTGACTATTTGTGTTGCAAAATTGTTGTAATAGTGATTATTGTTTTACCTTTTATAACAATTTTTTGATAAACAGCTGTTAGTTTGTACATATTCTAATTTGTCATTACTTCTATGTTTAACAATGTTTATAGCTTATATAAGTTTGGTTATATATTCTTTAATTTTTTATATTCTTTAATTTTTATAAATTTTGTTTTTCATAGTTGTCTTTAATCCATCTAGAGTTAACTTCTGTGTAGCTATGACAGAAAGACACAATTTTATTTTTTCCCTTCACTGTTAATTATTTTTCCCAGCTTTTTTTTTCAATAGTTTCACCTTTCTTCACTGATCTATCATGGTACCTATGACAATATTAACATTCCTTGTATATGTGGATCTGTTTGGGGCTTTCTAGTATCTTCCACTGGTAATTTGTCTTTCTGCCGGTTCTACATTTACTTTAATTAGTACTATAGTTTTACAATAAGTCTTGTTATGTGGTAGGAAGTCCCTTTTTCATTTTCCCCTGCTCTTTAGCTCTACTCTGGCACCTCTGAAATATTTACTCTTCCATATAAATTCTTTTAAAAACCATGAGAAATCCTATGAAAAATACTATTGAAATTTTAATTGGAGTTATGAATTGGAATTTATGAATTATTAGGGATATTTAACATCTCTATATATCAATTTTCCTAGTCTTGAACATGGCCACCTCCACTTTTTAAAGTCTTCTGTAATCTTTTAAAGTAAAATTTTATCCTTTACTTTGTTAAGATCTTGCAACTATTTTAAGTGTAGTCTTTGATACTTTGTAGTTTTGTTGCTACGTAAATGTGTTACTTAAAATTATATGTTGTATTTTTTCCCTGTTGTATAAATATGTAATTGACCTTTGTATATTGATTTTATATCTGGTCATCTTGCTGACCTATATTTTAATGTATAATGATTTTTGAAGGTTTTATAGCTATATATATAATTAAGGGATGTTATATAATAAATTATTTGTCTTCACAATAAGATAGTCTTCTGTATTTTCCTCTTTTTATCTGTTAATCTTGTGAAAGACATTTATAGATTTTCTAAAATTTAACTAACCTTGTATTCTAGGTATATTAGTTTATATTATGTTATGTTAGGTTATACGAGTCTAGGTTTATTATCTTTTTTCCCTCCACATTCCTGGTTTCAGATTGCTGTTATTTTATTAAGCTTTTTACCAATAATTTTTATGAGCAAAATGGGTTTGTAAATTTCCTTTTTAGTTCTCACCTCATTGAATACATAGAGAAGTATTCCTAGTTTGTTCTCTAGACAGTTTACATAAGATTAGGATAATCTGTTCCTTGAAAGGTTAGTAAAACCATCTTATAAAGTAATTTGATCCTGGTCTTTTGCTTGTAGAAAGATTTTAATTATTGCTTCAAGTTCACTAATAATTATAGCACTATTCAGGTTTCCTATTTATTGTTGTCAATTTTTGATATCATATTTTTCTGTAAATTTATTCATTTTATCTAAGTTTTCAAATTTATTTGCCTAGTTATTGATTATATTCTAACACTATCTTTTTAATCTTTTACATCTGTATGTCCTCCTTTTAACCATAATCTTATTCATTTTTACCTTTGGTCCAGAGTTTAGCTAAGCTACCCCATGGTCTGCATTCTGTGTGGCTAAGTGGTCTGCAGGGTCCTTAAACTGACCAGCCCCTCATGCAAATGAAGCACACTCCTTGGATAGCAAAGAAAGGTCACAAGCAAATGGAAGTTCCTGATGTGACTCCCCAACAACCCTTGTGATCAACAGTCTCCCTGTCTCCCAGGGCCTGTTTACCTTATGCACCCCTTAGATATGACCCCTTGGGGCTTACCAAAACTGCTCTTTTGGTTTGAATTGACCAAACCCTAATAAACGCATGTACCCCATGTCCGGAATCTGTGTGCACCCTGCTTGACCTCCCCGTATGGCCCTTCCAGGGATGCTTGAATTTCCTCCAAGACTTGTGAGTAACAAACTTCTGTTTCAACTTTTCTTGTGGTCTGTTGTTGAACCCTGGCTCCCCACCCAGCACAGTGAGCTCCATTTAACAGGTGTTGAGTTAAAGTCCTAACTCCTTCTCAATATTTTTCCTTCCTAGTCTCACAGAGATTTAATTTTTTAAATAAATACATTTCTCTTTTGTTAAACCTCTCTAATGTATTCTGGTTTTCTATTTTATTGATTTCACATAATATATTTATGATTTCCTTCCTTCAAATTCCTCTGGATTTATTCTATCACTTTTCTCCCCTAACTTAAATTGGACAGTTTATTAATTTTTAGTCTTTTTTTATTTAAGTATTTAAGTCTATAATTTTCCTTTGTATTGCAACTTTCACTGCACTCCCAAAATTTATAATATATTCTTATTCTTTCAGTTATAAGTATGTTTTACTATTTGTTATAATATTTTCTTTAACACGTGGGTTATTTAGAAGTATATTTTATAATTTTGAAATGTTCGGGAATTTTGAAATTTTATCATTTTTTAATATGTTCACACAAAATTGCTTTGCGGTCAAGGTATGTGGTCATTTTGAAGTCCACTTTCTGATATTTATTGAGACTACCCTATGTTCCCCTATTTTATCAATTTTGGTCAATTTTAATAAATACTTAAGAAGAATGCATATCTATAATAATGGTATGCAGAATTTAAAATATGCTATTAGACCAATTTTTTGCACATTTTCTGTCCCCATTTAATTGATTCATTTTTTATTTTTATTGAGGTGTATTTTATATACAACATTATATAAGTTTCAGGTGTACAACATAGTGATTCACAATTTTTAAAGTGTATTCCATTTATAGTTATTATAAAATATTGGCTACATTCCCTGTGTTGTATCCTTGTAGCTTATTTTATACATAGTAGTTTGTACCTCTTAATCCCCTACCCTTATCTTTCCCCTCCCCCTTCCTTCTCCCCAGTGATAACCACTAGTTTGTTCTCTATATCTGTGAGTCTCTTTTTTGTTATATTCACTAGTTTGTTTTATTTTTTAGATTCCACATTAAGTGATATTATACAGTATTTGCCTTCCTCTGTCTGACTTATTTCACTTAGCATAATACCCTCCAAATCTATCCATGTTTTGCAAATGGCATAATTTCATTCTTCTTTTATGGCTTAGTAGTATTCCATTGTATATGTACATCATATTTTCATTATCCATTCATCTGTTGATGGACACTTGGGTTACTTCTATATGTTGGTAATTGTAAATAGTGCTGCTATGAACATTGTGGTGCATTTTCAAATTACTGTTTTCATTTTGGGGGGATATATATCCAGGAGTGTAATTGCTGGGTCATTTGGTAGTTCTATTTTTAGTTTTTTTGGGGAAACCTCCATGCTGTTTTCAAAAGTGGTGTACAGAGGTTACCTCTTCTCCACATTATTGACATCACTTGTTATGTGTGGTCTTTTTAATGATAGTTGTTCTGACAAGTGTGAGGTGATATCTCACTGTGTGTTTGACTTGCATTTCCCTCATGATTAATGAACTTGAGCACCTTTTTATATGTTTACTGGCCATCTGTATGTCTTCTTTGGAAAAATGTCTATTCAGGTTCTCTGTCCATTTTTTAATTGAGTAATTTGTTTTTTGATGTTAAGTTTTATGAGTTCTTTGTATATTTAGGATATTAACCCCTCATTGGGTATATTTTTGCAAATATCTTCTTCTATTCAGTGAGTGGTCTTTTCGTTTTGATGAAGGATTCCCTTGCTGTGCAAAAGCATTTTAGTTTGGTGTAGTCCCATTTATTTATTTTTGCTTTTTTTGTCCTTGCCTGAGGAGAAGATACAAAAAAATATTGCTAAGACTGATGTCGAGCTTACTGCATTTATTTTCTTCTAGGAGTTTTATATGATTTCAGGACTTACATTTAAGTTTTTAATCCATTTGGAATTTTTTTTATGGTGTGAGAAAGTAGTACAGTTTGATTTTTTTGGCATGTAGCTGTCCAGTTTTCCCAACGCCATTTATTGAAGAGGCTGTCTTTTCCCCATTGTATACTCTTGTCTCCTTTGTTGTAGATAAATCAACCACATAAGTGTGGGTTTATTCCTGAGTTCTCTTTACTATTCCATTGTTCTACGTGTCTGTGTTTGTGCCAGTACTATACTATTTGATTATTGTAGCTTCGCAGCACAGTTTGAAACCAAGGAATGTGATAATCCCAGCTTTGTTTTTCTTTCCCTAGATTGTTTTGACTAATCAGATTCTTTTGTGTTTCCAAACAAATTTTAAATTATTTTTTCCCGTTCTGTGAAAAATGCCATTTGTATTTTGATTGAGATTGTATTGAATCTGTAGATTGCCTTGGATAGTACGGTTTTTAATAAAAAATTCTTCAATTACAAGTCTTTTACTTCCTTGGTTAGCTTTATTTCTAGATATTTCTATTCTTTTTGATGCAACTCAAAATAGAATTTTTTTCCTTACTTTCTCTTTCTGATAGTTAATTGTTAATTGTATAGAAACTTCGCAGAATTCTGTATGTTAATTTTGTATCCTGCAACTTTACTAAATTCATTTATTAGTATAATAGTTTTTTGATGGCATTAGGATTTTCTGTATCATGTCATCTGCAGACAGTGACAATTTTACTTCTTTTCTAATTTGGATGCCTTTTATTTGTCTTGTCTAATTGCTATAGCTAGGACTTCCAGTACTATGTTGAATAACAGTGGTGAGAGTGGACATCCTTGTCTTGTTCCTCATTTCAGAGCAAAAGTGTTTAGCTTTACACCACTGCGTATGTTGTTGGCTATAGGATTGTCATATATGGCCATTATTATGTTGAGGTATGTTCCCTCTATATGCACTTTATTGGGAGTTTTTATCAGTAAACAAATGTTGAATTTTGTCAAAAGCTTTTCCCACACCTATTGAGATGGTTATATGATTTTTATTCTTCAGTTTGTTGATGTGATGCATCACACTGATTGATTTGCATATGTTAAACCATCCTTGCATCTCTGGGATAAATCCCACTTGATCATGGTGTATGATCCTTTAAATATAATGTTGGATTCAGTTTGCTAATATTTTGTTGAGGATTTTTACATATATGTTAATCGGTAATATTGACCTATAATGTTATTTTTTTTTCAGGCGTCTTTGTCTGATTTTGGTATCAGGATGATGTTGGTCTCATAAAATGTCTTTGGACATTTTATTCCTTCCTCTTCAATTTTTCGGAATAGTTTGAGAAGGATAGGATAAATATTTGGAAGAATTCACCTGTGAAGTCATCTGGTTCTGCACTCTTGCATTTTGGAATTTTTTAATGACTAATTCAATTTCATTACTGGTAATTGGTCTGTTCATATTTTCTATTTCTTCAGTCTTGTGAGATATATATTTCTAAGAATTTGTACATTTCCTCTAGGTTGTCCATTTTTATTGGTGTATAATTGTTCATAGTAATATCTTATGATCCTTTGTATTTCTGTGTTGTTATAACTTTGCTTTCATTTCTGATTTTATTTATTTGGGCTTTCTCTCTGTTTTTCTTGATAAGTATGGCTAAAGGTTAATCAATTTTCTTACCTTTGCAAAGAACCAGCTCTTAGTTTCATCAGTCTTTTCTATATTTTTTAGTCACTATTTCATTTATTTCTGCTCTGATGTTTATTATACTTCCCTTCTACTAAATTTGGGTTTTGTTTGCTCTTCTTTTTCTAGTTTCTTTAGGTGTAAGGTTAGATTGTTTGTTTGAGATTTTTCTTGTTTCCTGATGTAGACTTTTATCACTATATACTTCCCTCTTAGAACTGCTTTTGCTGTGTTCCATAGATTTTGGATCATGGTGTTGCTATTTCTGTTTGTCTCCAGGTATTTTTTAAAAATTCTTTTGATTTCTTCATTGACCCAGATGTTTAGCTTCCATGTATTTGTGTTTTTTGCAGTTTTTTTCCTTGTAGTTGATTCTAGTCTTATACCATGTGGTCAGAAAAGATGCTTGATAAAATTTCAATATTCTTAAATTTATTGAGATTGTTTTGTGGCTTAGCATGTGATGTATTGTGGAGAATGTTTCATATGTACTTGAGAAGAATCTGTATTCTGCTGCTTTTAAATGAAATGTTATATATATATTAAGGCCTAATGTAGCATTTAAGGCCAGTGTTTTCTTATTGACTTTCTGTCTGGATAATATGTCCTGGATCATCTGGATGGTGATATGTGGATGATATAAGTGGGGTGTAAAAGTCCCCTATTATTATTGTTACTGTCAATTTCTTCCATTAAGTTTGTTAATATTTTCCTTTGAATTTAGGTGCACCTATGTTGGGTGCATAGATATTACAATTGTTGTAACTTTTTATTGGATTGATCACTTTATCATTATGTAATATCCTTCTTTGTCTCTTGTGACAGTTTTGTTTTAAAGTCCATTTTGTCTGATATAAATATTGTTACTGTGGCTTTCTTTTAATTTCCATTTGCATGAAATACTTTTTTCCCTCCCCTCACTTTTAATCTGTGTGTGTCTTTAGATAAGAATTCTCTTATAGGCAAGATATAGATGGGTCTTGTCTTTATCATTCATCTTGTTTTTTGATTGGAGCATTCAAGACTATTACATTTAAAGTGATTATTAATAGGTATGTACTTACTGTCATTTTGTTAATTGTTTTCAGATCACTTTTTTAGTTCTTTTTTTTCCCCTCCCCTTTTTTTTGTTTTTTGCTCTCTTCCCTTGTGATTTGATGACTATGTGGTTTTATGTTGGGATTCTTTTCTTTGTGTGTGTATCTATTATAGGTTTTTGATTTGTGGTTGTGGTTACCGTGAGGTTCATATATAACAATATATTTATACTTGTATTAATATAATTAAGTTGATGATCTCTTAAGTTTGAATATATTCTAACAACCCTACATTTTTACTCACTTCCCTGACATTTAATATTTTTGATATCATATTTTACATATTTTTGTTTTGTGTACCTCTTAACTACTTATTGTGAATATAGATGATTTTTACTACTTTTGCTTTTTAATCTTCCCTTTATCTTTATGAGTGCTTGACAACCAACTTTCTGTATATTTATCCTTACCAATGAGATTTTTTTCTTTCGTACTTTTCATATTTCTAGTTGTGGTCTTTTATTTTTCCCTTAGAAAAGTTTCTTTAACATTTCTTATAAGGCTGGGTTAGTGGTGCTGAACTCTTTTACCTTTTACTTGTCTGTAAAATTATCTCTCCTTCAAATCTGAATGATACATTTGTGGGTAGAATATTCTTGGTTGTCTCGGTTGTAAGTTTTTTCCTCTCATCACTTTGAATATACTGTGCCACTCCCTTCTGGCCTGCAGTTTCTGCTGAGAAGTCAGCTGATAGTATTATGGTAGCTCTGTTGTACATAACGGTTGATTTTCTCTTGCTGCTTTTAAGATTCTCTCTTTATGTTTAATTTTTACTTTTTAATTACAATGTGTCTTTGTGTGGACCTCTTTGTGTTCAACTTGTTTGGAACTCTGTGCTTCCTGGACTTGGATGTCTGTCTCCTTTCCCAATTTTTAGGGAAATTTTCAGCTACTTTTTCTTCAAATAAGTTCACTGCCCCTCTGTCTTCTCCTTCTGGGACCTCTATAATGTAAATGTTAGTAAGCTTGATATTGTCTAAGAGCTCTCTTAAACTATAGTAATTTTTTAAAGTTATTTTTTTCTTTTTCATGTCCAGCCTGGGTGATTTCCACTACTCTGTCTTCTGGTTCACTGATCCATTCCTTTCTACCATCTAATCTACTGTTGATTCTGTCTAGTGTATATTTTATTTTAATTACTGTTTTCTTCAGCTTTTTTGGGTACTTCTTTATATTTTCTAACTCTTTGTTAAAATTCTCCCTGTGAATTCTTCTTTCATGTTCAATTATGATCATTATCTTGAACTCTTTATCAGGATGATTCCTTATCTCCACTTCATTTAGTTCTTTTTCTGAGGTTTTGCCTTGTTCCTTGGTTTGTAATATATTCCTTTGTCTCCTCATTTTGCCTAATTCTCTGTTTTTATTTCTATATATTGGGTAGGTCAGTTACAGTTCCTGATCTTGGAGAAGTAGCCTTATTATGGAGGGGTGCTGTGGGGCCCAGCAGCACTCTCCCTTCTGGTCACTACAGCTATATGATCTAGAGGTGTACTCTATGTGGACCATGTGCACCCTTCTGTTGTGGCAGGGCAGTCTACTGTGGGCACCCTGGTAGGTAGAGCTGGCCCCAGCCCAGCTGGCTGCCAGGCCCTGCCTCATGTTGTTGCCAGCCTGCTGGTGTGTGGGGTCTGGTCCTGGTGCAGTTGAATGCATGGCCTGAGAGATCCTGGGGTTTGAGCTGGTCTGCTGGTGGATGGAGCTGGTCCTGTGGTTGCTGGCTTTGGGGCTGGTGGGGGCTGGGATTGATGTCAATTGTTTGGTGGACGACTAATCCCCTGGCTCTAATAGGCTAGGTAGTGGAGTCCAAAATGGTGCTTGCCAGCACCAGTGTCCTCATGGTAGAATGAGTACCCAAAATGGCTGCTGCCAGTGTCTATGTCTTCAGGGGGAATCCCAGTTGTCTCCTGTCTCTCTGGTAGGCTCTCCAAGATCAGTAAGTGGGTCTGACCCAGGCTTCTTTCAAATTACTGCCTCTTCACTGGGTCTCACAGTGTGTGAGAATTTTTTTTTTTTTTTTTTTTTTTTTTTTTCCGTACACGGGCCTCTCACTCTTGTGGCCTCTCCCGTTGCGGAGCACAGGCTCCGGATGCGCAGGCTCAGCAGCCATGGCTCACGGGCCCAGCCGCTCCACGACATGTGGGATCTTCCCGGACCGGGGCACGAACCCATGTCCCCTGCATCGGCAGGCCGACTCTCAACCACTGCGCCACCAGGGAAGCCCTGTGAGATTTTGTGTGTGTGTGTGGCCTTTAAGAGTGCAGCTTCTGTTTCATACAGCCCTCTGTCTCTCCCGTTTGCAAGCCCCACTGATCTTCAAAGCCAGATGTCCTGGGGGCTTGTTTTCCCAGTGCAGGATCCCAGGCTGGTGAGTTCAGTGTTGGGCTTAGACCCCTCACCCTTTGGGGGGAACCTCTGAATTGTAATTATCCTCCAATTTGTGGGTCACATACCTGGGGGTGTGGGTCTTAAATATATTGTGTCTCCACTCCTCTTCCTTGTCTTGCTGTGATCCCTTCTTTATATATTTAGTTTTGAAAAATATTTTCTCCTAACCTTCAGGTTGTTCTCATAGATAGTTACACTGTAAATAGTTGTAATTTTGGTGTGCTGGTGTAAAAAAATGAGCTCTGTGTCTTCATACTTTGCCATCTTGGACATCCTAATTTCATCTGATTTTTAATGTTATTTTAAATGCTAATACTACAAAATTTTAAATTACATTGCTTCTCACATTATATTTCTACTGGACAGTGCTTGTCTTAGCAATTATATCATCTAAGCAATTTCTCTATGCTCAAGGGTGTGAGGGATACAAAAATAAGGGAAATTCTGTCCACTAGGAATTTGTATACTAAATGATAGATACACAATCCTATCCAAAATCTTGTTTTCTGGGACTCAATAATACTAATTTATGAATAATTAAGGATAATAATATGAAAACCTTCAGAAAAGGGAAGATATTTGAAGCAAAATTAATATCAAATGTATCAATAACAAAAAATAGTTTTCCCAGCAATTGAGATGTTTCTTTTGACACTATTAGCAGGATTTCGTGGAAGGGACGCTATGGTGACTTCATTTTCTCAAAGTTCTCACTAAAATTAGTAGAATTTAACAAGAGTTTAATTGCTTTAAAATTTTATAAACATTGGATCAATTTAAACACATGATTGCATAAATATGAAATACTTTAATAAATTTCCCAAATATTTTGTGTCATTGATATTTTGAAATTAATTTGATTTCAAGTACTTCAATCTTGAAGGAAATGTAATTTTCACTAAAAACTTCTTAATTTAGTTATTATCTGACAATTTGTACTTTCACTGGGTATTTGGTGAATGCTTGCTAAGGATATGGTGTCATCTCATACCCAGTAATTATACAATTACTAAGGATAGAGGAACCCAGCTGTGTTTTGGTTTCATTGAGCATCTTGAACTATTATTCAAACATTTTGGGTAAAATAAAATCTAAAATGCATTTGCCAAGGACTTTTCTTCTATTTAATTTTAAACCCATGTACATTTCAAAGAAAATCTAACCCATATGTTTCTGATTCATTTACAATTAACTCATCAAAGTTTTTGCTATGTAAGAACTGTATGATGTTCATGAAGTTGGATAAGCCATTTCATGATGCTTATTTGTCCATTTTTTTCCATTACCTAAAAGAATGTCACCTTTCTGAAACAAATACTGTTTTAAACCACGTTATAAAACTCAAAATCGACAATTTTTTAGTTGTTTCTAATTGTGTATAACATGAATTGTTCCCTTATTATTGCAAAAACATTTTGGAAGACTGAGTTATCATTAGTAAAAAAAAAAATTAAGAAGCCTAGTGACAAAATCTGATTTTGTGTAATGCTCCTTTTCATTGGCAACTTAAAGCAGGGATTAAATATTTGCTAAATCACTATTTTGTATACTGCTTTTAACTTAAAGTAGGGAGCAGCCAACACAAAGCCTGGCAAAGAGTTGGAACTTAAAAATATTTTTTAAATGAATGGATGAAAAAATGATAGAATATATTAAGCTCAACTGGGGAATATGGTGCACCTTTGTTATTTGATTTTAGATTTCATTTAATAGGACTGCTATGTAAACAAAACAATGTAATAATCCTATGTTGATAATTTCTTTTTAAAATTTGTTCAAGTACTAAACATTAATGTAAAATGAAAAGTATACATTTATTCACTCAATCATTTGGTTGAGTTATACATATTATACACAGATGTTATACAATGGACATAATATGTAAACACATTGTATATGATATATCTTATATGTTATACCTATATTATATATGCATATGTTATACTAAAATATGTACATATATACACATAGTTTACAATATATACATATAAGGATTATGTATACTGTATATTATTATATATGCTATATTATGTTATATAACTATATGTAGATATATATTCTTACACTATCTCATCTCATTTGATATTCACAGTGATACCATGATGTATTAACCTGATTTTCTAGAGAAAGATACAGAAATGTGCTACTCTTTGTCTGTATATAGCTGAAAAATCTGAAGTCTCCTTTAAGCACTTTCAAGATGAGATACTATTATTTCACTGATTTTTTGCTTTCTTTGGCTATATTAAAAAGATAAACATTCTCTAGACATGTTCTAGATTTTACAGTAGAATTATACAATAGCAAGATATACTCCATACAAGGTGCAGGATAATTAAGATTCCTGAAATCTTGCCAGGCCAAACTGTTGAAACCACTAATCTAGGGGATTTTCCACACCACTGAGCTGTTGGATCTTCCTCTTCCTTTCATCTCTCTCTCTAGTCTTTCTTAAATCACAAAAAAATTATAGTTGTATAACTCTTGTAATAGGTAATCTGTCCTTCAATTACTTTGCACTTAGAATGAATAGTGTGATAGAAACCGTAAGGTTGTACATAAAAAATGAAACATGTACATCTCATTTTGCTTTGTCTATATCCAGCAATAGGAAATAAGCAGTTATGGGTATCCTTTACATCTTTTACTATAGGCTGTCTTACTGATCGTCAATGGACTCCCAGAATAGTGAACATTTAGCAGAAATTTGTGCTGCCTGATCTGTTTTATATGTTGGAGGACATGAAAGTTAGACATTCTTAGAAAAATGTTTTTTCATTTTTCTTTATACTCTGTGACTTATGTACTTTGGGTGCATTGAAAGGTGCATTTATCTTAAACTTTCATCAAAAGCTCAGATCTTTCCTAATTCATTACAAAACATTCATTATTGAAAATGTTCCCAGAGACATATGCATTGGGTGCCTTTTCTTAAACTAAAAGATAAACAAATAAAGAGTGAATTCTGTTAAGTGAACAGATGCCATAATTCTATATTCTATATCTATCACCAGACTGTGAAAATCCTCATCTATTTCTGAGAACTGTTAGAACATTAGCTCTGGTTTTAAATGATGTTTTTCTAGCAGGCTTGCACATGCCATATGAATTTTATGTACACATGTAAAGCATGGCCTGTGGTTCTTCTGTCAAAAATAAACTGTTCAAGGACATATCAAATTCTGATGGTACTGACATCCAGATTGGTTTTCTGTACACAGATTCGAATATGTTATGCTGTTACATTTGACATCTCTCTTTAAGATTGTCCTGTTAATTTACTCTACATGATATACTCAAGAAAAATAGACTGACTGTTCTCATTTACTTCAGTTGGATTTCTTTTTAGATTAACTTCCATAGCAGGTGAAATTCCTCATGGTTTTGTATTGCAAACTGTTCACAATTCCTTTGTCAGCTTTTGCTGGAGTGTAAGCAATGAATTCTTCCTTGTTAAGGGTCTCTCTATAAACCTAAGAGGGAGTCCCACTTTTCTCCTAGCCACCTGAGCCTATCCATGTGGAGAACTCGCTCATAAGGGAACGTGCTCTAGCACACACTGGTCACACACACCAATTGTGCACTCTTTCTTTCTAAATAAACATTTCATTATGTTTTTTGGTTTTCACTTGGGAACTGCCCAACCACACACAGAGCTGATTTGAAATTAACCTTTCCACTCAACTCAACAGAAAGGGCAACTTTGCCTGGGCAGATGGTCATGTGCACTGCCATGTGCAATCCATTTTCATGTCAGTGGGCATTCTGGACTTTTCAGAAGCAATTTCAAGTATATTTTAAAATAAAATGTGTTGCAATGAGTTGTGCTCTAAATTTCTGGATTAGCCAACAAACCCCATTTTCCTGCTTTAGGATAATAAGCTAATTAATGTTAAGTAAGTGAAATCAAGTTATAAAGTAATCTTTTGCACTTTGTGTGTATGTGTTGGAGTGGGGGATTTTAGCCTAAATAGCATAAGAGTTTTAATAAGCTTCTAGCTTTACCACCAACAATAATTTCTGAGATAGGAACATGTGGAGACAAAATTTTCTCATAAGAAAATATTAGTTTGCCATCATATTATATAAAATATCAGTTTTAGAAGAAATAAAAGAAAAAAATCACTGGACAAGATAAGGATCTACAGTTTCTAGTACTGTCTCTGCCATTACCTAGCCACTTAATTACCCTGGATTTTAGTTCTGTCACATAAAATAAAAAGTTCAATTTATATTTCTGAAAGTAAACTTGTACCCTAGCTCTTCAAGATCCACAGTTAAGAGTTGCATGATCACATAGGTTAAATAAACATAAATATTGTAATTCTACCACATTTAGGAATTCATGAAGAAATTTGCATTTGAAAGACTTTTAGAGGTACAACAGTAAAGAAACCATGTAACTCAGTGTTTCTGAATTTTATTTGACCACGAAACATTGCATCTATTAAAATGCTAGGAGACATACTTTGGGAATCAGTCCTTTAACTAATTTCTATTCTGATTATTAAAATGATCTTGAATTAAAAAAATAGTAATTTCTAAAAATCTGTTATTCTAAGTTTTATGAATTTTTATACATCTCTGATGAGTTGATTAGTAACATTAAAAATTCAGTATTTTAATTAATATAACACATTTGATATTTTACCATTTAAATTCCCTTATCCCATGTATTGAATACCTCATATCTCAGAAATGAATATAAATAGTGTTGAGATAATGAACAATTCTGGTTTTCAGATTTCATGGTCATGTTCTTTATCCTCATAAAACTTGTGTTTTTAATAGTCTTTACTTTTTAATTAACTGACCATTTTGAACTCACATACCTTACAACCATTTAGTATATTATTAATTTTATTATTGTATCCTTAAGTGCCAAAAGAACTTGAGGTCCAGTAAATACCTGCTGAAGTTAGACCTCAAAGTTCAGATGTTTTGTTCTGTGGCTTAATTTACTGGGCTCTGCCCCACACAAATGGCTAGAATGGTCCAAACACTTTAGAAGAAAGTAATAGATCACTTTTATTTAAAACTCTAGACAAATCACTATGGTGCTTGGTTTATGGGCAGTTTGCAGTAGAGATGATAAAGTTTTGGTGGTATGAGGAATTGATGAAATACTGTGGGGTATAATTAACAGTAGCTTAAGAATAGTAATCTCTATAAATTACATGATAAGAGAAATAAAAACATTTGGGATCGCCCAAATTACATTAGCTGTCATATAGCCTGGTCATCTTGAAATGATACAGGCAATAATTTGGCAGCAGTCACATTGTGGGTGCCATATGTCTGGTGATCTCACAGAGCTGGCTTGATGTCTTCTGAATCAGCTTCATAACTGTGATTCATACTCTGTGAGATAATCACCCTACATCCTTTACCTCTCATGCTATTTTAGCCTCTTTCTTGTTCTGCATCTCATCTTCATAACTAAACACCTAATTATTCCAGAATGGGTAATGAATGAACAGAGAAGACGTACAGTACTCCTCATACTTACTTCAGAAAATTGTTAACTTATGAGAGGCAAGGTTTGACTAATGTTTGTTCTTTAAGGTAATACTAATTCTAAACCGCCCCCAATTATACAAAGGTGCTTTGTTGAGTACTTACTATGTTCTGGTAAAATACAAATCATTTCCCATGAATTTTCTCCTGTAATTGTCAAGACAACACTAGAAGTGCTTTGAAAATGAGGAAAATGAAGATTAAGTCAGGCAGCTAGTATCAGAGTTGTAAGTTAACTCTACCCTCTCACAAAACTCTACTATCTCCTGACTACCATTTTCATAGTGTCTGATCTTCAGGAAAGGAAGTTTTATAGCCTCACAAATAAGGCCAAATACATTTCTCTATCATTTGATTAATATTGATGTTTTTCTACACGTTGAAGATTCAGCTTAGGAAGTAATAACATCAGCATAAACAAAAAAAACTACATAGTATTTAAATAAATATTTGAGAATAAGAGGATGTTTGTTAGATTAATTAGATTAAAAATCCACTATTAATTAATTTAAATGTACATTGAAAGCTATGCATAATGAAACGTTGGAATAAGCCTATGAATTCTTATTTTCAACATTACACCCAGAAATCAGTCATAACTGTTTAAATGAGTCTATGCAGAAACTTACGCTGCTGGTTTATTCCACCTTCCAATATTCTCCTGGTACAAACCGACATGAATGTATTACCACTGGTGCTAAGTAGGAATTTTCTCAGATATGTTGGCTAAAGTCAACTGTTTGCAATAGAATACTGTAAAAGCTGTTATGGCATTTCACCTGATTTTCACAGCTATTATTGGGAAAAGAAGTCATAGCTTGGCTATAGTCTTGGCCAGTTTTAGGTGGAAAAGTAAACATTGTTTTACACACCATTCCATTAAAAGGAGATTTTGATTTTAAATTGTATCAAGCTGGAAAAACCAGTACTATAATGCCAAGCAAAGCAGGAGAAAAAAGAATTTAGGACAACATTCAAAATTACATTGCTAATCTAATACAATAAAGAGATAAATTAAGAAAATATTTCCTAGATTTCACCTCACAGATCACCTAGATTTTAATTTATGAAAAATGTGTGAAAATATCTCCCATCACAAAATAGTGCATCTGTTTCACTACTGTGTAAGGGCTAAATTCTGAGGCATCTAGAAAATTGTACCAAAACCCACTCATTCTATCCCCACCCCACTGCCACAGCTTTGCACATCTGCACAATGTCAGCAACTCCAATAAAGCTTCTGAACAGACAGAGGAGTCCATCCAGGGCACCTTGCTTCTGGAGAAGTCTAGTGTCAGTAGGAACATATTTTGCGTGGGGTAAGAGACAGGAAGAACCTGGGAATGCCTGCTAGTTTACATACAACTTTGTTTGAACTGTCAGAAGAACATATTGCAGGATGATAAGAGACCAGCAAAACATAGCAGATTTGCAAATGATGAATGTCTACACTGAGAACTATGCACATAGGTCTCTTCTCCAATTAAAGATTTGAGAAGAGAATCTGGCTGCCATACAATTTAATCATAATTCACACTCTCTGACAGCTGATGAATACTTAAGGTGGATAAAATTAACCTTGGAAAACAGGAAAAAATAAAGCTCCTTAGAACCTATGAAAAGGCACTGAAAAATAGCAAAATGAAGGAAAAGGGATCACATTATAAAGCTCAAAGAAAGAACATATTTATGAAAATTATTTTTATATATCAAGAAAAATTTTCAGTCAACTGTTAAGCATCCTCAGAAAATGCAAGAAGTTACAGTCTTAAAGAAATAGGAGGATGTCAAAAGATGAGAAAATGCTGAGATGAAAAGGAAGAGGAAAAGATTATAGGATGAAGAGAAAATGGATAGATGACAGACAGTTGTAAGAAAAATAGACTGTAAAAGCAAATTAAAACCTACAAGATAGGCAGTAAAAAGAGAAATTGATATTTCAGGAAACTATTTTTTTGATGGCAGTAAATGTAAAATTATCTACTAAACATGATATGTGAGACTGTTAAACTAAATGGATAGCCATGTGGAAAATGACAAAATTCCTTAAAGCATACACCAGGATAAATTCCAAGTCAATCAAAGAAGTAAATGAGAAAGAAAAAAGCACACAAGTACTAGTAGAAGCATAGCTGTGTTCCTCTAACACCTCAGAGTTTGTTAGACTTTCCTAACTATGACCCAAAATCTAGAAGCAATAAAGGAAAAGTGTGTAATTTGATTACATAGAAGATTTTAAAAAATCTGTTCAAGACAAAAAGTAAGTAAAATAAAATGACAAATGACATACAGAAATAATGTTTGCAAATTATATTAGAAGCATAGGGCTAATATCCTTTTGATATAAATAGCGTCTAAAGAAACAGAGGGGGAAAATAAGGCCAACAATCCTATAAAAGGGGAGGGGGTAGAGACATTAAACTGACAGATTACAGAGAAAAAAAAATGGCTTTTAAGCATGTAAGAATATACTCAAACTTACCCATAATATAAATGCATATATAAGCTACATTCAGAGATCACCTAACAGATTAGCAAAATTCAAAATTTTAACCAGTTAGTCGATTAGTGATTCCTTCATATAAACTGATAAGAATGCAAAACAGTATGAACCCTATGGATGTGAATTTGGCAATATCTAACAAGTTACTTATCCTTGTAACTTTTTATTATTACTTTTTTTTTTTTTTTTTCCTGCGGTACGCGGGCCTCTCACTGCTGTGGCCTCTCCTGTTGCAGAGCACAGGCTCCGGACGCACAGGCTCAGCGGCCATGGCTCACAGGCCCAGCCACTCTGCGGCATGTGGGATCTTCCCAGACCGGGGCACGAACCCGTGTCCCATGCATCGGCAGGCGGACTCTCAATCACTGCGCCACCAGGGAAGCCCCTTGTAACTTTTTAAAAAATTATTCAAATTTATTCTTGTTTAACTTCAGTAATAATAAAAAAAATTGAGTATTTCTGGAAAGACTGTCTAGGTAGGATACCTTAATATTTCTTTGACAGATATAGGAAATACAGCGTTCTTCTCTTATTTACTTAAGTGTATCTTACATAATTATTCAAGTCCATGAATTCTCAGAATCTAACAATAAAAACTCAGAACTGAAGGCAACTTTTTATGTTTTAAATAAAATCCTTGTGACTTTTGATGAAGGAATTCTAGGTATTGATCCCAAAGATACACAGGAAAAATAATTGAAATAGTAAATTCAAATTTGTAAAAGTAAAGTTTGTAATAGCAAAAGACTAGAAATAACCCAAAATATCCATCAATTGGGATTGACTAAATAAACTATTATAAATCTACACTATGGGGTACTGTGTAACTGTCAAAATGAGTGAAGACTCTCTCTATACATTGTTATAGGATAATCTCCAGAATATGTGGTTATGTAAACAAGGGGAGAGGAAAAGCAAGATGGCAAAAGTACATGCAGTGTGGAAAAGGGTAAATTTTAGACTTCTTTGAATATAGCTGGTTTTGGAGATTTGACTTCAGAACAAAATATTTTTCATAAGTATACAATAAAATAAAAAAATTTAAAATTTTGAAAGTTAAAATAAAATGAAACAAATGACTAAAAATTTGTACCCATTTGATAGCATTTTCACACAAAGAGAAATCATTGTTAAGTGATCATAAAGCACAGTAATTTGATTCTGTCTCTCTAGTGTGATATATATGCCCAAAGAACAAAAAAAAGCACAAAAAATTTTAGATCATTTAGTAATTAAATTGTTGGTAGTATTATTTGATATTGGTATTCTAATAGTGTATTTATATTATAAAATAAGTCAAATAAATCATTATGTTGCCTCCTTAGGGAGGTTTATTCATAGGTATTTTATTCTTTTTGATGCAATGGTAAATGGGATTGTTTCCTTAATTTCCTTTTCTGATTTTTCATTGTCAGTGTATAGGAATGCAAGAGATTTCTGTGCATTGATTTTGTATCCTGCAACTTTACCAAATTCATTTATTAGTTCTTGTAGTTTTCTTGTGGCATCTTTAGGATTTTCTTTGTATAGTATCATATAATCTGCAAACAGTGACAGTTTTACTTCTTCTTTTCCAATTTGTATTCCTTTTATTTCTTTTTCTTCTCTGATTGCCATGGATAGAACTTCCAATACTATGTTGAATAAAAGTGGCATGAGGGGACATCCTTGTCTTGTTCCTGATCTTAGAGGAAATGCTTTCAGTTTTTCACCATTGAGAATATTTGCTGTGGGTTTGTTGCATATGATCTTTATTATGTTGAGGAATGTTCCCTCTGTGCCCACTTTCTGGAGAGTTTTTATCACAAATGAGTGTTGAATTTTGTCAAAAGCTTTTTCTGCATCTATTGAAATGATCATATGGTTTTTCTTCTTCAGTTTGTTAATATAGTGTATCACATTGACTGATTTGCTGCTTGATCATCGTGTATGGTCCTTTTAATGCGTTGTTGGATTCTGTTTGCTAGTATTTTGTTGAGGATTTTTGCATCAATGTTCATCAGTGATATCGGCCTGTGATTTTCTTTTTTTGAGTTATCTTTGGTTTTTATATCAGGGTGCTGGTGGCCTCATAGAATAAACTTGGGAGTGTTCCTTTCTCTGCAAATATTTGGCAGAATTTGAGAAGGATATGTATTAGCTCATCTCTAAATATTTGATAGCATTTGTCTGTGAAGCCACCTGGTCCTGGACTTTTGTTTGTTGGAAATTTTTAAATCACAGTTTCAATTTCAGTATTTGTGATAGGTCTGTTCATATTTTCTATTTCTTCCTGGTTCAGTTTTGGAAAGTTGTATCTTTCTAAGAATTTTTCCATTTCTTCCAGGTTGTCCATTTTATTGGCATATAGTTGCTTGTAGTAGTCTCTTATGATCCTTTGTATTTCTGTGGTGTCTGTTTTAACTTTTACTTTTTCAATTGTGATTTTATTGGTCTGAGTCCTCTTCTTTTTTTTTTTTTTGGATGATTCTAGCTAAAGTTCTATCAATTTTGTTTATCTTCTCAAGGAAGCAGCTTTTAGTTTCATTGATCTTTGCTATTGTTATCTTCGTTTCTATTTCATTCATTTCTGCTCTGATCTTTATGATTTCTTTCCTTCTACTAACTTTAGGTTTTGTTTGTTTTTCTTTCTCTAGTAGCTTTAGGTGTAAAGGTAGGTTGTTTATTTGAGAATTTTTGGTTTCTTGAGGTAGGCTCACATTGCTCTAAACTTCCCTCTTAGAACAACTTTTGCTGTACCCCATAGGTATTTGGTCATCATGATATTGTTGTCATTTGTCTCTAGGTATTTTTTAATTTCTTCTTTGGTTTCTTTAGTGAGCCATTGATTATTTAGTAACACAATGTTTAGCCTCCATGTGCTTGTGTTTTTTACTTGTTTTTCCCTGTAATTGATTTCTAATCTCACAACATTGTGGTTGGGAAAGATGCTTGATATGATTTCAATTTTCTTAAATTTACCAGTGCTTGATTTGTGATCCAAGATGTGATCTGTCCTGGAGAATGTTCCATGTGCAGTTGAGAAGAAAGTGTATTCTGCTGTTTCCAGATGGACTGTCCTATAAATGTCAATTAAGTCTATCTGGTCTAATGTGTCATTTAAGGCTTGTGTTCTGTTATTAACTTTCTGGTCCATTGGTGTAAGTGAGGTGTTAAAGTCCCCCACTATTACTGTGTTACTGTTGATTTCCCCTTTTACAGCTGTTAGCATTTGCCTTATGTACTGAGGTGCTCCTATGTTGGGTGCATAAATATTTACTATTTTTAAACCTTCTTCTTGGATCATTATGTAGAGTCCTTTCTTTTCTCTTGTAACAGTATTTATCTTAAAGTCTGTTTTGTCTGATGTGAATATTGCTACTCCAGCATTCTTTTGATATCCATTTGCATGGAATATCTTTTTCCATCCCCTCACTTTCAGTCTGTATGTGTCTCTAGGTCTTAAGTGGGTCTCTTCTAGACAGCATATATACAGATCTTGTTTTTGTATCCATTCAGCCAGTCTGTGTCTTTTGGTTGGAACATTTAATCCATTTACATTTAAGCTAGTTACCCATATGTATGTTCCTATTGCCATTTTCTTAATTGTTTTCAGTTTGTTTTTGTGGGTCTTTCTTTCTTTCTTTCTTTCTTGTGTTTCCCACCAAGAGAAGTTCCTTTAGCATTTGTTGCAAAGCTTGTTTGGTGGTGCTGAGTTCTCTAAGCTTTTGCCTGTCTGTAAAGCTTTTGATTTCTTCATCAAATCTGAATGAGAGCCTTGCTGTGTAATCTTGTTTCTAGGTTTTTCCCTTTCAGTACTTTAAATATATCCTGCCACTCCCTTCTGTCCTGCAGAGTTTCTGCTGAAAAATCTGCTTATAACTTTATGGGGATTCCCTTGTATGTCATTTGTTGCATTTCCCTTGCTGTTTTTTTTTTAATTAATTAATTTATTTATTTTTGGCTGTGCTGGGTCTTCATTTCTGTGTGAGGGCTCTCTCTAGTTGCGGCAACCAGGGGCTGCTCTTCATCACAGTGTGCGGACCTCTCACTATCACGGCCTCTCTTGTTGCAGAGCACAGGCTCCCGACGTGCAGGCTCAGTAGTTGTGGCTCACAGGCCCAGTTGCTCCGGGCCTCTCACTGTTGTGGCCTCTCCCATTGCGGAGCACAGGCTCCGGACGTGCAGGCTCAGCGGCCATGGCTCACGGGCCCAGCCGCTCCACGGCATGTGGGATCTTCCCAGACCAGGGCTCAAACCCGTGACCCCTGCATCAGCAGGCAGATTCTCAACCTCTGCACCACCAGGGAAACCCTCCCTTGCTGCTTTTAATATTTTTTTCTTGTATGTAATGTTTGTTAATTTGATTAATATGTGTTTTGCTGTGTTTCTCCTTGGGTTTATCCTGTATGGGACTCTCTGTTATTCCTGGACTTAGGTGACTATTTTTTTCCCATTTAGGGCAGTTTTTGACTACAATCTCTTTAAATAGTTTTGCAGACTCTCTCTCTTTCTCTTCTCCTACTGAGACTGCTACAAATCTAATGTTTGGTGCATTTAATGTTTTCCAGAGGTCTCTGAGACTGTCCTCATTTCTTTTCATTCTTTTCCTTTATTCTGCTCTGTGTCAGTTATTTCCACCACTCTGTCTTCCAGCTCACTTATCCATTCTTCTGTCTCAATTATTCTGCTATTGATTCCTTCTAATGTATTTTTAATTTCAGTTTTTGCATTGTTCATCACTGTTTGTTCTATATTTCTTCTAGGTCCTTGTTAAACATTTCTTTTATCTTCTCTATCTGTGCCTCATTCTATATTTGAGAGCTTGGATCATCTTTATTTTCATTACTCTGAATTCTTTTTCAGGTAGATTCCCTATTTTCCATTCATTTATTTGGCCTTGTGGTTTTTTATACCTTGCCCCTTTGTCTGCATCACATTTCTCTGTTATCTCATTTTGTCTCACTTACTGTATTTGTGGTCTCCTTTTCATAGGCCATGGGGTCATAGTTCCTCTTGCTTCTTATGTCTGTCCCCTGGTGAGTGTGATTGATCCAGGGGTGTGTGTAGTCTTCCTGATGGAAGGGACTTGTGCCTGGACTCTGGTGGGTGGAGCAGAGTATTGTCCCTCTGATGGGCAGGGCCATGTGCTGGAGTGTGTTTTGGGGTGTCTTGAGCTTAGTACAACTTTAGGCAGCATGTCTGCTGAGAGATGGGGCTGTGTTCCTGTATTGCTTGTTGTTTGGCATAATGCAATCAGCACTGGAGCCTGCAGTGTTTTGGGTGGATCCATGTCTTGATGTCAAGATAGGGACCTCTGTGAGAGCTCATGCCAATTAATATTCCCTGGCACTGGGAATTCTCTGGCAATCCAGTGTCCTGGACTCGGTGCTCTCACTCTTGATGCTCAGGCCTGACCCCAGCAGGGGAACAAAAACCCCTGCAGGCTGCATGGTGCAGCAAAAGAAAAAAAAAAAGGAACAGAAAACAAACAAGCAAACCCAAGGCAAACTGTAAAAGGAAACCAAACAAATAAAAAGAAAAATAGACAAAAAAGGAAAGAAAACAAAAAACAAGAGAACAACCAAACAAACACAAGAATCCAAAAACAATAAAAGCAAAGCTAACAAAAAAAAAGTAAAAACAGAGAGCAAACTAAAAAAACACAAAGAAAACATAAAGTAAACACATAAAATGATGAATAAAGTTAAAAACAGACCAAAAACAAGAAAAAAACACAAAATAATAAAAAAGTAAAGTACAAAAATAAAAAAATATTAAAAAATTAAAAAGAAAGAAAACAAAAATAAATTTAAAATAAAAAATATAATAATAAACAACAGAACAAAATGAAACCAAAAAATAATAGTAATAATAATATTTTCCTGGGGCCTGAGCTGTCAGTGTCCTTGTTCCCACCTTGAGCCATAGCCAACCCTGCCTCCTTAGGAGGTCCTCCAATACCTCTAGGTAGATCTCTGGACCCACTGTGGGCACTGTGGGGGCAGCTCAGACTCTGACCTGGCCCAACTCCCACATGTACTTGCCCCCAAAGTACACAGCTGCTAAAGCTAGACAGGCTCACAGGAAGGTGGTGGCAGTGACCTGCACTAGCTCACAGGATCCTCATTGGCAGTGACAGAAGTAGTAACAGTCCCCTCCTACCTCTGGGGTCCAAGATGGCAGCTGTGGCTCATGTGCACCCCTGGAGCTCATTTAGGTGGTGCCCTGCCACCTGTGAGTGCACAGAGAAATACACTTCTATGACAGGCCCACCTCTCCTCATGCACCCCCCGACAATGGTCCCGGGACTCTCTGGCAGACCCAGGCTTCTTCCTGGACTACCTCAGCTGTGGTGCACTACATTCTGACATCCTAAGGCTGTCTTCACACAGCCAATCCCAGTCCTCTCCCCGGGGTCTGACTTCCAAAGCCCAAGCCTCAGCACGGAACCCCCACCTGCCCCAGCAGGTGAGCTGACAAGCATCTCAGGATGGGGAGTGCCAGTCAGTGCTGACCTTCTGTGCATGTCTCTCTCTGCTTTGCTCTCCACTGACCTGATGCTGTGCTCTCCTCTGAGGCTCCGAAGCTTCCCCTCTGTCCACCCCAGTGAGGGGACTTCCAAGTGTGCAGAAACCTTTCCTCCTTCACAGCTCCCTCCCAGAGGTGCAGGTCCCAACCTGATTGCTCGCTTTCGTTTTTCTTTTGACCTATCCAGTTATGTGCAGATATTCTTGCCCTTTTGAAAGTCTGAGGTCTTCTACAAGCATTCAGTAGATGTTCCACATGTAGACATATTTTTGTTATGTCTGTGGGGAGAAGGTGAGCTCCATGTCCTACTCCTCTGCCATCTTGATCTCCTCCCCAAGTATTTAGTTTTAGACAATAATGGCATTCAAATTGGCTTGAGAAAGATTAGTTGATGAATCTTTTAGATATTCAATTAGTCTGATAACTCTGTGTTTCCTGAAGTATGATATTGAACAGCAATTTTGGAGCATATTAAAACGTGTGATGTGAAGTAAAAGATTTCAAGGTTCAAAAAAGACTAGATAACAGCAAACATTTTTGTTAAATTCAGAGACAGAAAAAAAAATGAAGAGAATACATGTGTAAAGCAACTCACCATAGAAAATAAAACAGCCAATAAATTGTTTAAAATGTTACTATTCTCTAGTCAAGAAAATGCAAATAAAACAAGATACTGTTTTTTAACTCAGCAACTGGCAAATATTAAAAAGTTGTAAATAAAATACCATGTCACTGACTAGAGAAATATTATATGCTGCTGATAGGTACAAATTTTTCTGGCATGTAATTAGTCAGTATGTACCAAACTCTTTAAAAGCATCATATTGCTTATTTCAGATATTACATTGGTTGGAATTAATCCTTAAGGGCATGATATACTCAAAGATGTTTCTCACAGCTTTATCAACTGAAATATTAGAAACAAGCTCAATGTTTAACAATAAGAAATTGTGGCAACTGTTTAATGCTGATTTAACTTATTTTCTTAGAAATCAGTTTTTGAGGACATGTAAAGTCTGAGATAACATGTCCCCTGAAAAACCTTTGGACAAAGTTAATTTTCAAATAGGTTATCTACTGCAACTACTGAGCCTGTGCTCTAGAGCCTGCAAACCACAACTATTGAACCCATGTGCCACAACTACTAAAGCCCATGCACCTAGAGCCCATGCTCTACAACAAGAGAAGCCACCACAATGAGAAGCCTACGTACCTCAACAAAATGTAGCCCCCACTCACTGCAACTAGAGAACGTCTGCGTGCAGCAACGAAGATTCAACACAGCCAAAAATAAATAAATAAATAATTTATTTATTAAAAAAATTCCTTTGACCTTCAAAAAAATAGGTTATCTATTCTAGAAAACAAACAGGTGTCAAGGTAAATTATTAGAACTTGATGTTTATATTTCCAAAGATGAAATTCTATGTCGTCATTGAAAAATAGTGTCAAAGAAGAATAGTTTCTCATGAGTGGTCTGTGGAGCCTTAGTGATTCCATGGGGACACAAGGAGGTCACTTAGGAGGGAGATGTGAAAGGAGGGCTCTGGACATTTCACTTAACTCCTTGTTTCAAGGAATCATTCTGGTTTAAGTTTCTATGACTTTTCTGATTAACTTTTACTTCTGAGGTAGGTTCAGATGTCTAAAACAACACTGAAAATGTTCATAAAATGTCAGGAAAAAATTTGAAAGACTTTTGAAATGGCGAAAAACACATTATTGAGTGTCTGTAAGTGGTACAAACTGACAATAATGCAAATGATTCTTGTCCATTGAAATACAAAGGAATCGAGTCTTCACAGATGCAATTGATTATTGCCCATTGAGTAGGACATTTTGTATCTATTTGACAATTCATTTCAACATTCTTTATTTGCCTATTCATGTGTGGTTCTTTGAATTTTCCTTTGAACGGATTATATCACTTTACTGATTCTGTCATTAATTATTGAGTAAAATAAAATCATATGTTCATTTTACATATGATGAGTCATAATTTCATTTTATTTAAAAAGATATTAATTATCCTTTAATGTAAGTGTCTTTTTTTTTCAGTAAACTTTATCTTGGGTAAAGGTTTACTCGGCTAAAATAACTTTTTTCAAGCAATGGAAAGTATTTAATGACACACCTGTTTACAAAACAAGTGGAAAAGTAGGTAATAAAACAGAATGCATCATACTAACTTGTTTTTTGCTGACGTGCCGTAAATTTAACAGGGTTATTTCTTATGGTCTCTCTCTCTCTCCTGTCTGTTGCTTTGGGCTTCTTGGCTAGTTAACTTCTGTTTTTTGTTTGTCAGTTTGTTTTTAGTGTATCTGCTTGATTTACTTCTTCCTAAGTGTACACAGGAGCACTCTCAATTTTTCCAAAACCCACCTAACAACAGGCTTAGAGTTCAATAAAATGTTACAGAAGGCTTGGAGGAAAACAAACAGGGAATTAAAATGGAAAGAAAGGGGGACAAGTCTTAATGCTAAGTATTCTAAATTATTGTATGTTGTGTCCACCAAGAATGCTGCTCTAAAGAAGACCATTCACCTTTGGGTGTTTGTTTTCTCAGCTGTGTTCTGCTGCAATGTTGCAAAAACTTCCTTACTTCCCATGATGTAGGATAAGGAAGTGCTGCCTTCATAATAATCTCTACAAAAATCCAATTGTATCTTTAAAGAACAGTTTCCTTCATATTTCAATAAAAATTATCTACATTGATTCCTTTATTCTTAAAATATTGGGAAGGGGTCAACCTTACATTTTCATGTCTAATGTCTCCTAGAACCAGGGGAGATACTGTCCCAAATACCAAGTCCATATTGTACCCTAAGAAGAAAGAGTTAATGGCTCCCCTAATAGCTGTTTTCTGTCCTACACAGTGTTTAATCTTCAAATTCCACATTCAGCAACAGGAAAAAATTTTGACAGTATAAAAACCAGCAGCTTTTCAATATTACATGAATGTTCCATATTTTCTTTGAGCCCCTAATAATAAAAATAATAAGAACAAAAACTACACTATGATAATGATTACAATGGAAACAAAGACCTAAATACAAGTGAAAAAAACATCTAAATGAAGGGGTTTGAGTGATACTGGCAAGGTTTCAGTTATAACAAAATATAATATTTAGTAAAAATTGCTGTTTTATTAGTTATTATTTTTATTATAGCAATATATTCTGCAAAAAAGTACAAGGCATAAGCTACCACACCATCTGATGAAAATCTCAACTGAATAAATGTGTGTTTTACTTGCAAATAAAGATAAAACCCAAATCCATGTGTTAACATTTGATTTCCCAATCAATATTTTTTTCTGGACAATTTTGTCTTAGCTCTGAAGGGAGAGTGTTGTGAGACTGCTAAGGTGATGACTTTTTTCTCAACACATTAGGTTAGATATGGAATAGATGATCTAATATGTTTCCAGCTAATTTTTAGCTAGCGTATTTGGGGTTTCATTAAAATGCTTTGATATATTGGGATCTTAGCATATTTTGAAGTCACGAACTCATATACACACACAACTGTTTTTATGATACTTTTGAATTTCTGTCTATTTTTTTTTAAATACAGCAAAATGGTCCCATAGCTGGGTTAATCCTATTCATATCTCCTCAATTTCTCTGACTGGCAGTAGATGGTCTTTGGTTTTCTTGGTCATTATCCATGACGCAGCTTTCTTAACCCAAATACATTATTTATTTTCCTTAATGTGTAAGTTTTCTTTGTGATTTGCTTTGTAGAGGGATTGAAAATACGTAGCATATCCTACTGGGAAGACACAACTTTTGGAAAACTTGGCAGAAGTGGCTTTTTGTATTTGTTGCTTAGAATTACTGACACCCAGAACAACAGAGGGGTTTATAGTAACCCTGGGGAAAATTTCCTTTAGTTCCAACTATTATTTTAAATTAATAGAAAGTTATAAAATTTAAATCAGTAGCAGGTTTAAAAAGTAAAGAATTTACTCAGAGTTTCTGTTTTTGAATCTTCAGACAAGGAGTAGTTTGCTTTTTAAAGAGCTATACAAACAATTTAATTTTTGGTCTTTGTCCAGGGAGGCAAACAATGTCAAATTTTGTTATTCTTATTTTACAAATTGAACAACAGAAAATGAGAATTTGGTTCCGTAATATGAGATGATTTAGTAGGTATTAAAACTCATGTGTGTTTGATCTTCATTTACCTTGCTTCTTGCCTGGTATTACACACATACACACACAACATACATACATATATACAAATATATTAACAATATTATATATGAAATCCAACTGCTGATGGGGAAAGTAATAAAACTGGAGAGAATTTAATTCATTCTCCCCATGAATTTTACTCAGAGTTTACTATGAAAGAATCAGTTCAAAGTTTGGTGCTTTTTTTCATATTTACATTTATTCAGGCAACTTGTTTCTTTTTTAATCTCCATTTCAGGAACAGAAAGGCTCCTCTAGCCTTAGTTTACTCTTCTGTCACTCCAGAAAGACCTCCAAATATTTAGAGTTTAGAAAGATTCCAACTAAAATGTTGGCTGATGATTGCTGTTTTCTCAAAAAGTTCTAGAATTAAGAAAGTTCTTTGTTGTACAAGCAATGAGTAGAATGGTTTGAAGTTTAGTAGAGATACCAAAAAAAGATTACACATTATAAACACAGGAGAATTGAAGGATTCAATGCATTTAAAATTCTTTGCAACAAAAAACTACAATTCTTATCTTGTTGAACCCTTCTCTTATTTTTCACATATTGCTATTTGATTAGCTTCTTTTAATTTGATAATACAAATAAATGCAAAACAGGGCATGTAGATTATCCTGATAACTTAATTCAGTTTCACTCTTGAAAAATATTAAGCTTAGGCACAAGTTCTGTAAGCTGTTATAAAATGAAACTATTAGTAAGAAAGCCGTTTGATTTATTTTTTTCCTGTAATGATTTCTTGCATCTAAAGGTGGTCCATATGTAAACATTGTATTCTTCCTGGCTGATCTTACTATAGGGTATGCATTATTATAGTATAGCTTTGTGAGAGTGTGTGCTAACAAGTATGTATGGAATGCAGTCATTATGTGAGCACATAAGGCTGGCATTGAGGGATTCAGTCATACTTCATAGTAGTCTGAATTTAAGATAGATGTACACCTGTGTATCATTGCCATCATTATTTCTTCGTTGTTGATAGCAGAACATTGTCTAGAAAGCACTTTTATTTTTAGCTTATTTAAATCACAGGCCTTTTCTTTCCTTTGGGAAAACTCTTACCTCCCTTACAACTTACATATTAACTTGACACTTCATAGACTATTATTTGAAGCAAATGATGTAGCATTCTTATGGAAAACATTTTTCATAAATTCAGAGATACTTGGAATTTTTCACATTCTAAAAACAGAACTATCTTTGTGTAGACTGATCAAGTATTTAATATTATTTTTGATGTTTATTTCTAAAAGTTATAATCATTTGAAAGTATATCTTATATGGAAATTATATGGAAGACTTTATCCTATCACATACATTGTCACTGTTAAATAATATGCTTTGCAATAATTATAGTAGTAATGAAAAATAATAATGATACTTTACCATCTTGAGTCAGCTTTCCACAGTGGTAGAGGAGTGGGAAAGAATTGAAAAGCTTACATTCTATAGGTGAGGGAATAGAAGTCAGAGAGAGTGAACATTTTGCCCCTGGTCATGGAAGGTATTATGTAAAGTGCTATGATTCTACCATGGATCTCTTTGACACTAAAATCCATACCCCTAAAAGACTGGCTATAAAAACTGAGACAAATCTGGCACTGGAAATTACCATGCTTTAACTACTTGGGAAATAGATTTATATGTAATCAAGTTTACCAGGCCAAAAATTGGGTCTAGGAAACAATGGTCACTTTACAACTTTGATGCACTTCATTTAAATCAGGTATATAGCGTTCCGTTGTATGTGCTCAATACAAAGTTTGCTTTGTTTCACAACTCCAGGGTCTACAATTTACATTGTATTCTATGTCATGTGGATCCCCAGGAATACATCTCTCAGCAGTGCCAATGACCTTATGGAAAATACAGAAAATTACAGCAGATGCCTGGTTAAAGATGCTTCTAATTTTAGTTCATATATAGTCCTTCCACAAATAGTCAAACAACTTGCAGAGCAATACAAAAAAATTAAAATAATTTAATTGTGAGTTAAACATGTGGTAAAGGCACAGCTTCTAGCAAACTGTGGAGCATTTAAAGTTTTTATTTGGTGGCTTCCCATTCTTACTTTTCTCTATTTGCACTGCATGGACACTCATGATGTGTCACCACACTGGCCTCCACAATGGCTCATCAGCACAGTCATGTCTAAGCCTCTAAAGTAATTCCTCTTGCCTATGGAATTCCTTTAAAATTCTCTCTTTATCTAGTTTGTGTGTGTGTGTGTGTGGGGGTGAGTATTTGTGGAAGGGGATGATATCTGATTAACCCAAAAAACTGGAGGACTCATCCTTTCCAGGAGTGTCTGTATGTCAAGAAGTGTGATCCAAAGGAATGAATCTCCAAGAGTTGAACAGGAAGTAACTTGATTTCTGAATTGGTAGGACAACTGTGCTGGTCTTTCTGGGTGTGAATCTGTTGTCTTCAACAATTTAGGATCACCTCTGTCATTATCTCTTCAAAATTGGTGGGGGAGGGGCCAAGTCAAAAGAGTGGAATTGGAGAACATGGAGTTCACCTCTCCCCACAAGTACATCAAGAACATATCTACAAATTGAACAATTCTCACAGAGCACCTGCTGAACAATAACAGGGGACCTTGGACACCTAAAAGGATAAGAAAAATGCCAACACAACTGAGTAGGATGAAAGAAAGAAAAAATAAAGAGGAAACAGGATGAGACCTGCATCCCTGGAGGAGAGCTGAAAGGCAGGAGACATGTCTGTACTCACGGAAGCCCCCTCACTGGTGGGGAGATCAGGCAAGAAAGAGTAACACTTACAAGGATGATCCATGCCACAGCGCTGTATGCCCCAGCCTAAGTCGTGTGTCTGCTGGTGTGGAGGAGGGGCTGATTGTTGGAACATGGGGTTTTGAGAGTGGACCCAGGGAGGGGATGGCTGTTGGCCAAGAAGAGACAGTCTGAAGGGATAGGAGTGAGGAGCTCCACAACTGGGAAACTTTGTGGAATAAGCCCCAGCCAACATAGAAGCAGGACAATATTGTTGAGTGGTGCACAAGGGGCAGGGTCACCATTGCAGACCCCTTCCCCAACAACTGGCCCCTGCTATGTGAGCACTCAGACACACTTGTGAGGAATGGACAAGGTCAGAATCTGAGCTGCCTCCATAGCTCTCACAGCGGGTACAGTCTATAATTACTACAGTCCTGGGACTGACTTTGGCAGATCCACACTGGTAGTCTTGTGAAAACAGTGCCTGAGAGACACCAGGGCAAATTGCTGGCATACCCATGGTTAAGGTGGGTCTGAGAGCAGTTCCAAAAAGGAGTGTAATTTGTGAGCCAGCACAATGGGTAAAAAGCGACACAACAGAGTACACTCAGAGTTGGAGGTGAACAACTCCAGAGGAGGAAAACTCAGTGGCTTCTCTCCTACTAAGAGTGCTCCAGTCCCACCTACCTCACACTGAGGATCAGAAACACAGCTAAGAAACAGATCCGGGTGTGTCTACTCCAACAACTAGGGAGAAGACAGTACCCCTGACAGGGCAATAACAAAGAGCAATAACCAAAGAGCAAAGGGGAGGCCCTGCTCAATATCCAGGGCAGGCTCCAGTCACCACAATGTCAGTCACACCTCCAATCAAGGGGATAACAGCCAGCATACACTGAGGAAAGTGGTGGCAGACATTCATACTAAAAATATCCCTCATACCAAAAAATATTAAACACAAAGAAACTGCACAGGGATGTTCCCACATGAAAATAGCCCTCCAAGACAGTCTGAGGGTCAGGCATAGGGAAGAAGAACTCCCAGAGCATTTTGCTTTAAAAGCCAGTGGGACCTGAATGCAAGAGCCCCACAGGGCTAGGAGAAATAGAGACTCCACTCTTGGAAGGTGCACACAAGACCTCAAATGAGTTGGGACAGAGCACAAAGCAATACCTCCATAGGAACTGGGGATAGACCTACCTAGGGGTCTGAGAGAGTCTCCTGGGGAGGCAGAGATTAGGTGTACCTCACTGTGTGGGCAAGGACACTGGTGGCAGAGAACCCAGAGAGTATTGATCAGTGTGACCTTTCCTGGAGGTTCTTATTTCAGTACCTAGACCCAACCCCACCCCAAAACTTACAGGCTCCAGAACTGAAAGGTCTCAGGCCAAGCAACCAGCAAGACAGGAACACAGCTCCACCCATCAGCAGACAGGCAACCTAAACTTGTGCTGAGCTCACAGCTACCTCAAAACACACCGCTTGACATCAGAGGGACAAGACCCAACTCTACCACTCAGAGAGCAGGCACCAGTCCCTCCCAGCAGGAACCACTGGATCAACCTCACCCACCAGGGGGCAGACACCAAAAGCAAGAAGAACTACAATCCTGAAACCTGTGGAAAGAAATCCCAAAACACAGAAAGTTGAACAAAAGGAGATGACACAGAAATGTGTTGCAAATGAAGGAACAAGAAAAAAAACTCACAAGAACAACTAAATGTAGAGGAGATAGGCAATCTACTGGAAAAAGAATTCAGAGTAATGATAGTAAAGATGATCCAAAATCTCAGAAAAATAACAGAGGCAAAGATTGAGAAGATATAATAAATGTTTAACAAGGAGGTAGAAGATTTAAAGAACAAACAAACAGAGATGAACAATACAATAACTGAAATGAAAAATACACTAGAAGCAATCAATAGCAGAATAACTGAGGCAGAGGAACGAATAAGTGAGCTGGAAAACAAAAGTGGTGGAAATGACTGCCACAGAACAAAATAAAGAAAAAAGAATGAAAATAAATGAGGACAGTCTCAAAGACCTCTGGGACAACATTAAAGGCATGACCAATCAAGTTATAGGGGTCCCAGAAGGCGAAGAGAAAGAGACAGGGCCTGAGAAAATATTGGAAAATATTATAGCCAAAAACTTCCCTAACATGAGAAATAAAACACTCACTGAAGTCCAGGAAGCGCAGAGAATCCCATACAGGGTGAACCCAAGGAGCAACATGCAGAGACATATATTAATCAAACTAACAAAAATTAAACACAAGAAAAAATATTAAAAGCAACAAGCGAGGGCTTCCCTGGTGACACAGTGATTAAGAATCTGCCTGCCAATGCAGGGGACACAGGTTTGAGCCCTGGTCTGGGAAGATCCCACATGCTGTAGAGCAACTAAGCCTGTGCTCCACAACTATTTAGCCTGGCCTCTAGAGCCCACAAGCCACAACTACTGAGCCCGTGTGCCACAACTACTGAAGCCCACGCACCACGAGCCCATGCTCCACAACAAGAGAAGCCACCACAATGAGAAGCCTGCACACTGCAATGAAGAATAGCTCCCACTCACCACAACTAGAGAAAGCACACATACAGCAACAAAGAACCAATGCAGCCAAAAATAAATAAATAAAATAGATACAACATTAAAGAGATAGAAAATGTTTTTTAAAAAAAGCAACAAGTAACATACAAGAGCATCCTCACAAGGTTGATAGCTGATTTCTCAGGAGAAATTCTGCAGGTCAGAAGGGAGTGGCTTAATATATTTAAAGTGATGAAAGGGAAAAACCTACAACCAAGAGTACTCTACCCATCAATGTTCTCATAGAGATTTAACAGAGGAATTGAAAGCTTTACAGACAAACAAAATCTAACAGAATTCAGCAGCACCAAACCAACTATACATCAAATGCTAAAGGAAATTCTCTAAGAGGGAAAGAGATCAGCAACTTAAAACAACCTTGTACACATATAGACTGATATATCAAAACCTCATGGGGAATGCAAACCAAAAAACTACAATGGATACACACACAAAATAAAAAACAACCCAAACACCAAAGATTGTTATCAAATCACAGGAGAAGAGAACAAAAGAGGAAGAGAAGAAAAAAGAACTACAAAAAAAAAATTAAGAAAATAGCAATAGGAACATGCATATCGATAATTACCTTAAATGTAAATGGATTAAATGTTCCAACCAAAAG
The DNA here is from genome assembly GCF_949774975.1 of Lagenorhynchus albirostris. Lineage (NCBI taxonomy): Eukaryota > Metazoa > Chordata > Mammalia > Artiodactyla > Delphinidae > Lagenorhynchus > Lagenorhynchus albirostris. The sequence goes on along the minus strand of NC_083098.1, from coordinate 35,236,410 downwards.
ACAAAGACTGGCTGAATGGATACTAAAACAAGACCCATATATATGCTGTCTACAAGAGACCCACTTCAGATCTAGGGACACATACTGAAAGTGAGGGGATGGAAAATGGTATTCATGTAAATGGAAATCAAAAGAAAGCTGGAGTAGCAATACTTATATCAGAAAAAATAGAGACTTTAAAATAAAGACTGTTAAAAGAGACAAGAAAGAACACTACATAATGATCAAGGGATCAATTCAAGAAGAAAATATAAAAATAGTAAATATATATGCAGCCAACATAAGAGCACCTCAATATATAACCCAACTGCCAACAGCCGTAAAAGGGGAAATCAACAGTAACACAATAATATTGAAGGATTTTAACACACCACTTTCACCAATGGACAGATCATCCAGACAGAAAATTAATAAACACCAGCCTTAAGTGACACATTAAATGAGGTAGAATTAATTGATATCTATTGGACATTCCATCCAAGGGCAGCAGAATACATTTTCTTCTCAAGTGCACATGGAACATTCTCCAGAATAGATCACATCTGGGGCCACAAATCAAGCTTCAGTAAATTTAAGAAAATTGAAATAATATCAAGCATCTTTTCTGACCACAACCCTATGATATTAAAACCAATTACAGGGAAAAACCTGTAAAAAATCACGAACACATGGAGGCTAAACAATATGTTACTAAACAACCAATGGATCACTGAAGAAACCAAAGAAAAAATTGAAAAATACCTAGAGGCAAAAGACAATGAAAAAAGAACCATCCAAAATCTATGGGATGCAGCAAAAACAGTTCTAAGAGGGAAGTTTATAGCAGTACAGTTTTAAGTCAGAAAACAAGAAAATCTGAGATAAACCTCCTAACTTTACACCTCAGGCAACTAAAGAAAGAAGGACAAACAAAACCCAAAGTTAGTATAAGGAAAGAATAAGAAATATCCGAGCAGAAATGAATAAAATAGAGATGAAGAAAAGAATAGCAAAGATCAGTGAAACTAAAAGCTGGTTCTCTGAGAAGATAAATAAAATTGATAAACCTTTGGTCAGACTCATCAAGGAAAAAAAAGGAGAGGACTCAAATCAATAAAATTAGAAATGAAAAAGGAGAAGTTACAATGGATACTGCAGAAATACAAAGGATTATAAGACTTCTAAAAGTAACTATGCACCAATAAAATGGACAACCTAGAAGAAATGGAAAAATTCTTAGAAAAGTACACACTTCCAAGACTGAAGCAGGAAGAAATAGAAAATATGAACAGACCAATCACAAGTACTGAAATTAAAACGGTGATTAAAAAATTTCTAACAAACAAAAGTCCAGGACCAGATGGTGTTGTAGGCAAATTCTATCAAATATTTAGAGAAGAGTTAACAGCTATGCTTCTGACAAACGAAAGAACACCCCTAAGTTCTACAAAGCCAACATTATCCTGATACCAAAACCAGACAAAGATATTACAAAAGAAGAAAATTACCAGCCAATATCACTGATGAACACAGATGCAAAAATCCTCAACAAAATACTAGGAAGCTGAAGCCAACAACATATTAAAAGCATCATGCAGCATGAACAACTGGGGTTCATCCCAGTGATGCAAGGATTTTTCAATATAGGCAAATCAGTCAACGTGATACACCACATTAACAAACTGAAGAACAAAAACCATATGATCATCTCAGTGTCTGCAGAAAAAGCTTTTGACAAAATTCAACACCGATTTATGATAAAATACTCTGCAGAAAGTGGGCATAGAGGGAACATACCTCACATAATAAAGGCCATATAGGACAAACCCACAGCTACATCATTTTCAATGGTGAAAAACAGAAAGCATTTCCTCTAAAATCAGGAACAAGACAATAATGGCCACTGTCACCACTTTTATTCAACACAGTTTGGAAGTCCTAGCCACATCAATCAGAGAAGAAAAGGAAATAAAGAGATCCAACTTTGAAAAGAAGAAGTAAAACTGTCACTGCAGATGACATGACACTATACACAGAAAATTCTAAAGATGTTAACAGAAAACTACTAGAGCTTATCATTGAATTTGGTATAGTTGCAGGATACAATATAAATGCACAGAAATCTCTTGCATTCCTATACACTAAGATTGAAAGATGAGAAAGAGAAATTGAGGAAACAATCTCATTCACCATTGCAACAAAAGGAATAAAGCACCTAGGAATAAACTTACCTAAGGAGGCAAAAGACCTGTACTCAGAAAACTACAAGATACTGATGAAAAAAATCAAAGATGACACAAAGAGATGGAGAGATATAACATGTTCTTGAATCAGAAGAATTAATATTGTAAAAATGATTATATTTCACAAAGCAACCTACAGATTCAATGCAATCTCTATCAAATTACCAATAGCACTTTTCACAGAATTAGAACAAAAATATCACAATTTGTATAGAAACACAAAAAACCCCAAATAGCAAAAGCAATCTTGAAAAAGAAAAACAGAGCTGGAGGAATCAGGCTCCCTGACTTCAGACTATACTACAAAGCCACAGTCTTCAAAATGGTATGGTACTGTCACAAAAACAGAAATATAGATCAATGGAACAGGAAAGAAAGTTCAGAGACAAACCCCCACACCTATTGTCTCCTAATCTTTGACAAAGGAGAGAAGAATATACAATGGAGAAAAGAATAAGTGGTGCTAGGAAAACTGGACAACTACATAGAAAAGAATGAAATTAGAACACTCCCTAACACCATACACAAAAATAAACTCAAAATGGATTAAAAACCTAAATATAAGGTCAGAATTATAAAACTCTTAGAGGAAAACATAGGAAGAACATTCTCTGATATAAATCATAGCACAATCTTTTCCAACCCACCTCTTAAAGTAATGAAGATAAAAACAAAAATAAACAAATCAGACCTAATTAAACTTAAAAACTTTTGTACAGCAAAGGATACCATAAACAAAACAAAAACAATCCACAGAATGGGAGAATTTGCCAATATTTGCCAATGAAGCAACTGACAAGGGATTAATTTCCAAAATATACAAACAGCTCATGCAGCTCAATAACTAAAAGACAAACTACCCAATTAAAAAATGGGCAGAATATCTAATTAGACATTTCTCCAAAGAAGACATACAGATGGCCAAAAAGCACATGAAAAGATGCTCAACATCACTAATTATAAGAAAAATGCAAATCAAAACTACAATGTGGTATCACCCCACACTGGTCAGAATGGCCATCATCAAAAATCTACAAACAATAAATGCTGGAGACAATGTGGAGCAAAGGGAATCCTTCTACACCATTGCTGGGAATGTAAGTTATTACAGCCACTATGGAGAACAGTATAGATGTTCCTTAAATACCTAAATATAGAGCTACCATATGATCCTGTAATCCCACTCCTAACTATATACCTGGGAAAACCATATTTCAAAAAGATACATGCACCCCAATGTTCATTGCAGCACTATTTACAATAGCTAAGTCATGGAAGCAACCTAAATGTCCATCCAAAGATGAATGAATAAAGAAGATGTGATACATATATACAATGGAATATAACTCAGCCATTAGAAAGAATTAAATAATGCCATTTACAGCAACATGGGTGGACCTAGAGTGAAGTAAGTCAGACAGAGGACAGACTTTGATAGTGCTTATATGTGGAATCTAAAAATGTGGTAAAAATGAACTTATTTACAAAACAGAAATAGAGTTACAGATTAGAAAATAGTCTTATGGTTAATGGGGGAAAGGGGGAGGGATAAATTGGAATATTGGGATTGACATATATACACTACTATACATAAAATAGCTAACAAGGACCTACTGTATGGCACAGGGAACTCTACTCAATACTCTGTAATGACCTATATGGGAAAAGAATCTAAAAAAGAGTGGATGTATGTATATCTATAACTGAATCACTTTGCTGTACACCTGAAACTAATACAACATTGTAAATCAACTATATTTTGATAAAAATTAAAACAAAACAAACAAAAACAAAATTGCCTTTCTCCCATTCTTTCTCTTCTCTCTTTACTTTATCCTCCATGACTTTTTAATCTACATTACATGTTTCCTAATTCTTTGTCTCTCCATGCCACATTCTAAGTATTTTCTTCATATTTATCTTCTAGTTTACTAATTATCTTTTTGCTACTACGTAATCTGCTTTTAAAGTAAGGGGTAATTAAATTTTCAGTTATTATAGTTTTGTTTTTAAAAGTTCTAAGTTCTTTTCCATAACTGCTTTCTCCATTTTTATAGCTTTTGGTTGATGCTTGTATATAATTTCAATGTCTTTTATTTATTTAAACATAGTAGATATTATTTTATATTTTAATCTGATTATTCAGTACCTGAATTTTCTAAAACATGTGTCTTCATTCTTTTGTTTCTGTTGCTTCTTTAGGTATTTCATAATATTTTACTGTGCCCTCATATGTTTTCAGAACTTGTCTGTGGGAATTAAGACCTTGGCTCAAAGTAAGTTTTTCCTCAGAAAACTGTATTTATTTATACCAGGTATTTGAGGGCACTTTCAGCTCAAGACTGAATAAATTCTCAATTTAAAGTTTTGAAGATGCTGGCAATGAGAAGCCCATGTGCCGCAACAGAGTAGTCCCTGCTCGCCACAACTAGAGAAGGCCCATGTGCAGCAATGAAGACCCAACACAGCCAAAATTAAATAAATAAATTAAAATAAAATAAATTTAATTTAAAAAAATTTAAAAAAATTCTGACCTCAAACCCAGGTGATACTCCGTTTATAGTTTTTAACTATCAGGACATTTTTTCTTTTTAACCAGATAAGACAGGCAAGTTTTCTTGCTATATATTTCTGTTCTTAGTTGTATTTTTGGATTTCCTTTATACTCAGGGAATAACTCTTTGCAGTCCTCATTTTAGTTTGGTGTTTCTATTAGCCTTCCTGCCTCCCTGGAAAGCCTGTAGACTATGTTTTCTTAGCTTTTGACACATTCAGACTGAAAAATGAAAGTTTGGTGTATGCCCTCGGGTTAGAACCTACCTTCAGTGCTCGCTTGCTCTTTAGATTCCTGCTTTTACCTCATTTTTGTCTGCTTAAATTTCCTTCCTTTTCATTAGGTTAGCAATGAATTTAAAATACTTAAGAATATATTTATCACAAGCACCACTTAAACAAGAAAAGAAGAAGAAAGAAAAAAAAGGAAAATACTAGAGGCAAATTTCCATTCCAAAGAGGAATTTACCGAGAGAAGGAAAATGATGAAGTACTGTAGGAAAACGTGTTTGGTTGTCATTACTATGACTTTACCTGTGGAATATCAGGTACCAGTGTTCTGTAATCTGTCCCACTTCACAGTGGAGGAATATTCCTCAGGAGAGTGACATTGATCTGCTTCTCCTAACTTTCTTTGTTCCACCCATAAGACTCACACAGTTATCCATCACTGCTCTCCTATCATGTACCTGGGGCACATCTCTAGGAGCCATGACAAAGCCTGTATCCCCTCTACCACCCCACCATTGCCACGTCCCTGGTCAGCCCTGTACTGTTGGATCTACCAAGGTGGAGGAAAGATGGTGGGCATGGGGGTGGAGATGGAGATGCTATTAGAGGAGAAAACAGTCCCACAGAAGTTTTAAGCCTCTGTACTGTGTTATTATTTAACTTTAATCTTCCTCCCTACCTCCCCTTCCCCATCACCTCATATACTCTCAGACCTATAGCTCCAGGAATTACCCTCTTGCCTAGATCTCAGTTTATACCCATCTTAGCAGCTCTAATCCAGCCAGAGGAACACATCCTGATTAAAACAAACAAAAAACTAACACACCCCTTGTTTCTGTATCCCATGATGTCCTATAGTTTTTGTAGTTGCAGTTATTTACACTGAAATAGGAAAGGAATATAGTGATATCTGCACCAATTTACATTCCCTCTCTACTTCCTTCCTATTTTCAGTTTTATTTATATAGATATGCACTGTTTAACAAATACATGAAGCATATTTATTGTTAGTAATTTTTTTTAAAATTCTAGCTCTCAATTTTATTTTTTTATTTTTTTTAACATCTTTATTGGGGTATAATTGCTTTACAATGGTGTGTTAGTTTCTGCTTTATAACAAAGTGAATCAGTCATACATAAACATATGTTCCCATATGTCTTCCCTCTTGCGTCTCCCTCCCTCCCACCCTCCCTATCCCACCCCTCCAGGCTGTCACAAAGCAACGAGCCAATATCCCTGTGCCATGCGGCTGCTTCCCACTAGCTATCTACCTTACTACGTTTGTTAGTGTGTATATGCCCATGACTCTGACAAAGTTTTCCGGAACTCTAATTCTACCTATTGTGAGAATTGAATGTCCTCTCTAAGTTTTTATTAAAATAACACTTTTGATCTCCCCAAAGAATTGACTTCCCCAAATGTGGTTTTGATAAACATCTTGACTTATATTTACAAGTAGCATAGCAGCTGGCAAATAATAAAGATATTATTCCTGAAAACACTCACTCAGAAAATATAACCTGGTAGTTTTTCCAATTACTTGGCAATTCATCATGACTTAGAAAAGCCCTTCATAAGTCCAGTCCTGTTGGAGCCTCACTATATTTCTGAGTTTCCCATTAGAAACAAGAATGCCCTGAAACCAGTTGGGATCTCCAAGGAAGCAGAACTGTTAAAATCAGTTTACTCTGGTTTCTTCATTTGTATCACAGAGTGTTACAAGGAGCAAACAAAAGAATAGATTAAAAGCACACTGGACAGGGGAAAAGTACCACAAACATGTAAAATACACAAGACTTGTTAGAACTGTAAATGGGGTAACTTTGTTGTAGGAAAAATTGGAGTGAAAGAAGTTGGTCATGTCCCAGGTCTTGAGTGAGTCCCTGGGATGGACCTCCAAGCGAGGGTCCTTGGCTTCATGCAGGAAAGAATTCAAGAGCAAGCCATAGTAAAGTGAAAGCAGGTTTATTAGAAAAATACACACTCCATAGACAGAATGAAGACCATTTCAAAAGGCGAGAGCACACCTAGGTGAGGGGTGGTTAGTTTTTATGGGCTGGGTAATTTCATAGGCTAACAAGTATAAGGAATATTCTACCTATCCTGGAGAAGGGTTGGAGATTTCCAGGAATTGTGCCATCACCCACTTTTTAGCCTTTTATGGTTGGCCTTGGAACTGTCATGACGCCTGTGGGTGTGTCACTTAGCATATTAATGTATTACAGTGAGTGTATAATGAGGCTCAGGTCAAATGGAAGTCGAATCTTTCACTATCTTGGGCCTGGTAGGTTCTAAACATTTTCTGACATATTCTGTTCTCTATGGTTGTATCATTCTTTTAATGGTTGTGCCCTGCCCCGTTCCTTCCTGTCTCACCTTGAGAATATTTTTTTCCCCAGCTTCATTGTCCTTGAGACTACATAAACCACTGCAGGTACCTGAGGAATTTGACTAGCACTAGAGTGACTCGGCACTCAGCTAGGGCAACAGTTCCCCTCAGCAGCCTGCAGTGCTTCCAATCTTCCTTGTTTTTTTGTTGCCCTTCCTGGTGAACCAGGAGTATTAGGCTGGATAAGTTTGAGTAAAACTCCTAAAACTGGTAAAAAATAAAAGTAATGACTACTATTTATTCTTCTACAAATGGAATAGTTTCATTTTAATGTCCTTTGTTCTCCATTCTTTTCCTATGATTGTCCAAGATGGTCCTCTAACAAGCACGATGTGACAAGAGCATTTCCAGGACACTTCCCAGAAGGTGCACTAGTGTGACAATTGCCTCTTAATGATTCTAGATTTTGGTTAAAGACTGTAGTTTGCACAGCAAAAACATTCAACTAGCCAATAGTCCTGTTTTTATTCAGTTACTGTGTACACAGATATAGAAAGAAGAAGAAAGACATGGGCCGAGGAAGGGGATGCTTTCCCAATAGTGAGGAAATTGCCAATAATTCACAAAGGTAGAGCTTCAAAAAGTTGAAAAGGTCACTCTCCCAGCTGTGACAACAGTGGGTATTTGTTTTATACAGGAGTTATGCACATTGTTATCTGTTATATGCTAACTGTATAAATCATTTTGACCTGTGTTACTTCTTAAACAAAATTACCTACTTTAGAGTTGCTTCCTATCATGATGTCATCAATATTTATATCTTTTTTATTATGTTAAAATTCCAGTGTAATTTTAATAGACTGTTTTTGAAACTAGAATTTTTACTTGCAACATTTTGATGTGATATATGAATTTTAAGGCAAAGTTGGAAGTTTCTTGAAGCCAGATTTTAAGAGTAGGGGAATTCAACTCTTATGTGAATCAGATAGAAATAGAAGCTTTCGAAAGCTGCTGTGGTTATAAAATATTAATTAAATTATGATTTAAACTCATAAAAGTAGCACAGTGGAAATTTAACACTAAAAAAGCCTTAAAAATTATGTCTGGTAAAAGTCACTTCCTGTGGAACACAGAATCCCTACCATATGATGACATCTATAAAGTGGTCTTTATTAATTTAGAAAAGTTTTGGATTTTTTTTTTTGGTCAAATAACCCTTTTAAGAAAAGTGTTTAATACATAGATTTGATTATCTTCATTAACAAAAGTTAAACTGAAAAAGAAGAAAGGGGGGCTGTAGCTCTCCTATAATAAACATTTTCTCTGGATGGAATCTGTAAATTCTTTCTAATGCATCATGAATGAAACATAAGTCACAAGGGCCACTTGACCAGCATTTACCACAATACAAAATAAGACAACTACAAACACATTTCCTTTCTGGAAGTAGCAAGGTTTTGCCTCAATTGCTTCTTTCAGAAATAGCTAATGGAAATTGGGTGTTCTCTTCAAATGTTTTAAGAGTAAACAAATCAAAGGTAATGTTTTGTTATTCATACAATATTTCTATCACTCCCTATTCTCCACCTTCTTTTTGTATGTCGATTAAGCGATTTTCCCCTGACCCTTACTGTGAATAATATTCCTCCAACAAGGATTCTGGCCAGGTGCCACATTCTTGGGCATCCTCTGACATATTTGAAAATGCTTTCTAATCTATCAAGTCTTTGAGTTGTATTAATGAGGATTATTGTTTAAACGCTCACTTTTATGTTTGTTTCTTTTCTTTGATGGAATATTCACAACATGTTGTTCATTAGACCCAGAGTGAAAATAATATGATTTCTGGTATGATTATGATTTTTTTACATAGTATGTTCAATGTCCTTTAAAATGTATAATTCAAGTGGTACGCTACAAAGACTTCCTTTGATTTTTTCTTTCTCACCTTTTTATATCTTTTTTTTTTTGCTATATGCGGACGTCTCACTGCTGCTGCCTCTCCCATTGCGGAGCACAGGCTCCGGACGCGCAGGCTCAGCGGCCATGGCTCATGGGCCCAGCCGCTCCGCGGCATGTGGGATCTTCCCGGACTGGGGCACGAACCCGTGTCCCCTGCATCAGCAGGCGGACTCTCAACCACTGGGCCACCAGGGAAGCCCACCTTTTTATATCTTAAAGCTTCCTTCCAAGTATACTATGAATAGGTTGAAAATTTGGCTACCTTTTAATAACATCCAGTGATAATAAGGCGATATAACCATTGTTGTTATAGTTCTTTGTTTCTATTTTGTTTTGAAATCCCTGCCTTTTATAAGTTGATTCTGTTGTAAAGTTTAAAATATGTACTTGTATATATGAATGTAGATAAATGTGCTTGAGAACGAAATGAAGAGAAATGCTAGTACCATTTAAATACCCACTCTTTGATCTAAATCAGCACAAGACACCCTAATAGGTCTGAGGGGAAAATGTGAAGAAAAAGAAGTCCATTACAGTGTTTTAACAGAGTCATTATTTACTTGTTAAAAATGAGGAATTATTTAGATCATAGCATCTATCTTTGTCCCTCTCCATTGGATTTATTTGGTTTACTTTGTCTTCAGCAAAACTTATACATGCAACTTGAAGTAAATTTGCTTGACAGAAAATACCAGAAGGAAGAAATTTGGATTACTGACTGATTACATATTCCCAGCCAAACCTAAATCTAACAACAGAAGAGTCTGTTTCTGTTGGTTTTATTTGCTCCAGGTCAGTTTGTGAGGGCAGACCAAATAGAAATGAAATATTTATTGTTGATAAAAAATAAAGTGTTTATCTGAAGAACAGAGGCAAATGGAAGACTGAAAGGAACATTCTATTTCAAGTGACTGGATTATCAGACAAAGTTACACTGCCCCGTGCTCAGGTAGAAGATAAGGTCTCCACCATCTGTTCTCTGGAGGTCCTGAGTTTAAATCTCAATGGAAGACTACTGTAGGATGACAGGGGAGAGGGAAAGGTAATTTGTAAATAGTTCCTTCTTTATGCCAAAGCAATAATGATTCTTGCATATGTTTGTTTATGAGAAAGGATAGCATTCCACCCACACACTAAAGTTAAAGAGACTACCATCAAATAAAAAATCAAGATCCATTTTAACTTACCTTCTATGTTTCAATTTTAGCTTATTGGGACATACTATACAAATAAAAAAGTTGTCAGCAATATTACCTACTGTTTAGTTTGTCTAACCATTAATGCTGTTGGATTCTGACTGTTTAAATTGGAGTTGGCTGATGAAATTTACAAGTATTTAAAAATTCCATCAAATGTAATCCTGTATTTTTACCTAATTCTGGAAATACAGTAAATTAAGGGTTCACAATCATGTTGAAGTTGCATTAGTATTAAAACAAAATAAAACAAAATAAATACACTTTTAGATGTATACTTGTATGTTTGAAAATAACCCAGCAGATATTGGCATCTGATGCTATCTAAACTGGACTTTAACAGCTGAAGATAACCGGTTGCAATGGTTGTTATAGGTACTCAAAAGGAGAAGGGTCATACATTTCTCCATATGTATCAGGTTTTTTGCATCATGTCTATTTCAATTTCCTGTAATTTCTCCTGGTATCCCAGAGAGACAACATTTATAACTCCAAAAAGCTTTAATACTTAATAGCTTTAATACTGAAAGCATTTATATAAAATTTAACATTTTAATATTAAATATAACATATATTAAACATATATTAAATATAACAATATAAAATATAATATTTTATAATATATAATATATATATTATATAATATATATTATATTGAGTATTATTTTATATTTTATTATATATTTTATATTATATATAAATATTATATTTATATAATCATAATTTATATAATTATTATATTTATATAATATATATTTATATATTTATATTATATATAAATATTATATTATATATAAATATATATTGTATATATTTATTATATATTTATATTATATATTAAATATATATTAAATATATATATTTATATATATTAAATGTTTAATATATTTAATATATATTTAATATATATTAAATATAATATAAATATAATATATATTTAATATATATTATAAATATATATTATATATTATATATATATAAATATATATTTAAATATTTATATTATATAAATATTTATATATATATTTTTATATATAATATATATTATATATAATATATATTATAAATAATATATAATATAAATATAATATAAATATAATATATATTTAGTATATATTAATATATTTAATGTATATTAAATATATATATTTGTTATATATTTATATTATATATTTATATATATTAAATATATTTAAATATATTTATATTATATATTTATATTATATATTTATATATATTAAATATTATATATTTATAATATATTATATTATATTATATATAATATATATTATATATTATATATTATATTAAATATAAAATATTATACTTAACATATATTAAATATAACAATATAAAATATAACATTTTTTTTCTTAAAACAACAAATGTCCTAAAATACAAAAGCTACTTCTCCATTTCCTCTCCTTTTCCTGCTCACATCCACCCATGTTTGTCTCTCTCTTACCTCCATGGTACATTTAATCATTTCATAATGAATCAAAGAATATGTCCAGAGAAACACTTTGGATATTTTTAAGGGAGTATTTATTGTCTGTGCAATCCACAGTTGTGCCCCTTACCTAAGGACCTTAAAGGAAAGGTCTGATCTTTACTTTCTCTGGACATTGCAACTGGAGCAGCCTTGATATCTCTTTAGTATGTAACTCCCTTGGTAAGAGCCTTCCTTGCCCACTGCCTGCCTGATGAAGCACAGACATTCAAAGCCCTTCACAATCTGGCTTCTGCCTATCTCTTCCAGGTTTATTTCTGTTTTCATATACTACTCTTCAGCCAACCACCCATTATTACTGTAACAAGTCATGCTTTCTCCTTCCTTTGTGTTCTTGTTCAAATTTGTTCTTCCTAGAACATTCTTGGGACCTTTCTAGTAGTTCTGTTAATTGATTTCCTAACAATTTTTCAAGATCTAGGCCAAATACCTCTTCATTCATGAAGACTTTCTAGATACAACCATTGAGAAATAATTTCTCCCTTCTTAGTATTTTGTAACTCTTTTAGCAAATACCTTATTTTAATGATATTAATGTAAATTATACATAACTAATTACATTAAGGCAAAAGTTATGTCATTCATCTTAAATTGTTTTCTCCAAATTATCTTGCATACTCCCTGATAGAAAATACTCAGTAATTTCTGAACTGAATTTGTTATAGACCAAATAGATGTTGCTTATGAAGATCTAAATGCTAAAGGTATATAAAGCAGGCCTGGTTTTCTTATCTTTGTTTTCACTCAAGCATTCATCTAACAAATATGTATCTAGTGCCTACCTGCCTCTTTTTAAAGCACTGTAGATATAAGAACTAACAAAACAGAGAGGTGATTCCTCTCTCATGGACTACCACTCTCTGGACTTATGGTTTTAAGAGATTTTAATTTCTTTATCTCTAAAATGAAAGGTTTAGATTATATAATCTCATAGCCTCCTTCCAATTTTAAAATTATGAACATTTATAAGCAGAATATATATTTTTTATTTAATTTTTATTTTATATTGGAGTACAGTTGGTTTATAATGTTCTTTTAGTTATAGCAAAGTGATTCAGTTATACATATACCCATTCTTTTTCAGATTCTTTTCCCATATAAGTTATTACAAAACTTATATGGGAGTAGAGTTCCCTGTGCTATACATTAGGTCCTTGTTGATTACCTATTTTATATATAGTAGTGTGCATAGGTTAATCCCAAACTGCTAATTTATCCCTCTCCCACCTTTCCCCTTGGGTAACCATAAGTTTGTTTTCAAAGTCTGTTTCTGTTTTGTAAATAACTTATTTGTATCATTGTTTTAGATTCCACATATAAGTGATATCATATGATGTTTGTTTTTGTCTGACTTCACTTAGTATGATAATCTCTAGGTCCATCCATGTTGCTGCAAATGGCATTATTTCATTATTTTCTATGTATAAGCAGAATATAGTTTATGAGATGAAATATCTACATTAGAGACATAAACTAACTTATGTATTATATATTTATAAATATAATACTGTCTTTCATAGATCCTATGTCATAAAAATATGACAGTCATAAAAAGCTGGGTTTGGGGGGAGGTAGAAAACTAAGTGTCACTTGCTAATTAGATGTGGTAGTCAAAAAAGTTATCAGACAATTCCTCTGAATTTTGGGGATTTTGGATGAAAATATTATCCTTCCTTATTGTAGGAATCAAGAAACAAGATGATGTAGGAGACATGGAAATTTGTATATTATATATATTTTTGTCAGATATCTGTAATCTTTCTACATATCAACTTCACCATAATGTTAAATTCCCCCCTTTTCTTATATGTATTTTAAAAGTAGCACTGGGAATGTTTCCAATAGAAAATATGGTAATATTCTTGACATCATGTGGTCTGGTTGAATTAGTTCTTAAATCATTTAAGTAAAAGTTACATATGCAACTAAGTCTTCAATCTGAGGAAACTTTGTAAATTTTCTTCAGATGCTCTTTTACAGAAGATAGTGACTATGATGAACGTGGTTAGAAATAGCCATGCAGCTATGAGATTTTCTTTAGCCAATTAATCTGGCTGCATAATAGAATGACAGTTAATCCTTTTAAATCTTTTAAAGCACTAATGAAAAGACACAGTATATTTCCAGCTCTGTACCAATGCTGATTAATCCTATTGTTCAAAACCTTCAGATGGCCATCATCAAAAAATTTACAAACAATAAATGCTGGAGAGGGTGTGGAGAAAAAGGACCGCTCTTGCTCTATTGGTGGTAATGTAAATTGATACAGCCACTATGGAGAACAGTATGGATGTTCCTCAAAAACCTAAAAATAGAACTACCACACGACCCAGCAATCCCACTACTGGGCATATACCCTGAGAAAACCATAATTCAAAAAGATACATGTACCACAATGTTCATTGCAGCACTATTTACAATTGCCAGGACGTGGAATCAACCTAAATGTCCATCAACAGATGAATGGATAAAGAAGATGTGGCACATATATACAATGGAATAGTACTCAGCCATAAAAGGGAATGTAATTGAGTTATTTGTAATGAGGTGGATGGACCTAGAGTCTGTCATACAGACTGAAGTAATTCAGAAAGAGAAAAACAAATACCATATGCTAACGCACATATATGGAATCTAAAAAAATGGTATTGATGAACCTAGTGGCAGGGCAGGAATAAAGACTCAGATGTGGAGAATGGACTTGAGGACGTGGGGAGGGAAGGGGAAGCTAAGACAAAGTGAGAGAGTAGCATTGACATATATACACTACCAAGTGTAAAATGGATGGCTAGTGGGAAGCAGCCGCATAGCACAGGGAAATCAGCTCGATGATTTGTGACGAACTAGAGGAGTGGGATAGGGAGGATGGGAGGGAGGCTCAAGAGGGAGGGGATATGGGGATATATGTATACATATAGCTGATTCTCTTTGTTGTACAGCAGAAAATAACATACCATTGTAAAGCAATTATACACCAATAAAGATGTTAAAAAAATAAAACCTTTAGATGACTCCAATATATAAAAATGAGTAAAAGTACTCTTTTGTGAGCTCTGTATTCTTTGAGCCAGGCAAGATGAAGAACTACAGTCCAGAAATGTGATATCCTGAATATTTGATCCTGTAATCGGGGGGTCTTTGGGGAAAACTATGTTTGTTTTTGATTGGATAATCTGGACACAGCAAATTCTCAGCAAAAGAGAGATAAAATAAGTAGAGCAGAAAGCAGAAAGGGTAAAGTGGAAGAATTACTTAAAATCAAATAAGATCAGGATAATAATTACATTGTTTTCATTTAAATATAACCCTTATTCTATTATGAGAAATTATCAGACTGAGTGTAGGAGGTGAATCCATGTTTATACAGATGTGAAACTGGTGTCAGGGCTCATTATTCCGTCGTGACTCAGTTAAATCATGCTTGCAAAGGAGAGTGATTTGTATATTTGTGAACAGGTGGCAGCTTCATTGTACTCAGAGACCAATTATGTAAAGCATCATGAAAATGGCCAGGGTGCCAATGCTGGCACAGAGAGAGACACACACACACACAGAGACAGAGAGAGAGAGAGAGAGAGAGAGAGAGAGAGAGAGAGGAGAAAATTTGCTACATATTACAAAAGCAATAGGGATTCAAGTTTTTAACAAGGAAGTTTTTTGTTTTGTTTTGTTTTGTTTTTAAATATCCAGTGAAATAACTCCCTGCATAAGTGTCTATCATGTGAAATCCATCTGAGTACCTCGTAGTGAATCTATTAGTGCATGTAGTAGGAATGAAACTCACCTCTATTATATATCAATGGTATTTTGCTTTAGGATATGCTGGATAGGCAGACTAAATGTTAAAAATTGAAAAATACCGATGGATGAGCTTGCAACCCCAAGAGATCTGGCTGCAGATACCATCCTTTCGGGTTAAAACATTACCTATCAAAGCTACTATAAACATGCAAATGTATCTGTTCAGTACAGATTTGTTTATTGAATTAGCTAGTTATCTCCTGGAAATGTAGAGAGAAGATCTTTAGAGAAATGGGGGACAAATCTGGTTAATTTTGAAAAGGGTGAAATAATCAGTAGAGTTGCTGGGAGACTGAAAGTTTCTAGGAACCAGGGATAGCATGAATGAACAGGACTCTGAGAGAGTAAAGTGTCTGCAGGAGGAAATAGAAGCCAACTGTTTTGCAGAGTTACCAGTGACTGCGTCTGCCAACAATTTTAAAAATGCTTTTCTCCAGTACTTCTGGGTAAAGGTCTTCTATACTAAAGTTTGCAAGTTTTGGCAGGGGATTAACTCATTTTACAGCTTAATGACAATTCTCACAAGCTCAAAGATGAGTTGAGCTTATTCCTTTAGCCTGGAAATGACTTAGATGATGGTAAACAAGTTAGAAATATAAAGGTGTTTAAATAATTGAGACTTGACCATATTTTTTGATTTTCACATGGCAAATCTTGTCTTCAGGAAATGAAAATATTAACAATAATCAAAACGCTGTATTGTTTGTGAGTATTGGGGAAATAATGAATTCTCTTTGTTTCAAAATAAGTATTTTTTCAATAATTATTTGGGATTCAACTCCTGTGCTAAATATATTGATTTAGTAGAATAAGCGTCACTAGATTTTGACCAACCAGACACAAGTAAGTGGGATATTTAAAATGTATTGGGAATCACTCTGATTGAGCTCATCTTGACTTTACAACGATACAGTATGTAATAATGATTAACTTAGGTTTGAGGAAAAGTGAGTTTCTGAAGGAGATTTTCTTGTGAAATGTTTTCAGGTCTCTCAGATGACATGCAGTTTCTTTTGTCATTTGGGAATGTGACACAGCTGAGCATGGAAATAAACATCCAGCTGCACCTATCTAAACATAATTATTCCACCTAAGGGGTCTTCAGTGTAATCAGTATAATCAGCATTAATGAATTGTTTTGGGGTTGTAGCTGATGTTGACTCTCTCGTTAATGTCTTACGTGAATTTAAGCTTAGGCTAATAAGCAACTAGTAAAAGTTCTGTTACTATACAGATGTTTACACATAATTTAGGTTATAGCCTACAGTCAGGTTTAATGTTTCTTTCTGAATGAATCAAAATTTCTATCTATAGTTTGCTTAATTTAGATCAATTTTTGTAACTTCTGTTGTTTTAGATTTGTGTTTGCTTTTCCAAGGTGCTTACCACAGTCTCCTGATTTGGCTATTTCTATGTAATTTGGGATAAATCCCCAAGACCTATTAGAGGTATAGGAGAAGAAATCTACAGAATTGAGAATTTTTGTGGGAATAAAATGTTTCTCAGTTTTTAGAAATTTGATTAGTCAGATATGAATTATTAAAATAGCCCTTTTGATCTGTCTCCAGTGTGAGTTGGAGAGGAAAAGAAGCTGCAAACCTTGGGGGTTTTCAACACTTCTTAATTCAGTATTATTTGTGACTTTATTAGTATGCTACCTACCTTTTTAGCTAGATTTAAATAAAATTAGGTTATTCTGATTCCTCTGGCAGCACTTAATCATCCTTCATTGGATGATTGGATGATCTGGCAGCACTTAATCATCCCATCATTGATAGTCTAGACAATTTGCCTTCAATTTTTTCAAGGCTCTTCATCTTTTCATTAAGTTCCATTTTAAATAACTAGCTTTTAGTTACATTATATTTGTCTGTCTCCAGTCTACTAGTTTGTTAATATGTGAGTCACTCATTTGAATTCTATTCACAATAGAAAACTATTCTAAATGTGAAAAAGCCTAGTAACAAATACATGTTAGAGATATTTTGTGTCTATAACATCAGAGCAAAAGTCTCATACTCCTGTATAATATTTTTTAAAGTAAAATGATCACAAATATTAAAATATTTTCCAAAGTATTTTGTTTCTGTTAACTGCTAACTTTTCTTCTGCAGATACCTTATGTGTGGGAATGAGCATAGTACACAAAGGGAAAAGGAGAGGAAATCTTTTAGGTACAACTATCCTTCCTGAATCTGTTTATCTGACCCACTGAACTGTTTTAGTGTCTCATGTAGTGTATTCAAGGCCCCTGTACAGCTTAGCTCAGGTTTCTAGTTGGAGTCTGTGATGGGCATAACTGCTTAGATTTAACAATTTTTTTGGTAAAAATAGAGAATGGTAACAGGCATGAAAGACTTTACTTAGTTTTTCACATACATTCACAACTGGATGGGGCAATATTTCATATGTTAACGTTTGTAATCTCCTCAAATAAAATTTACACATACACAAGTGACATTTTCCTACAATTCCCTAAATAAGAAGGATTTCTTTCCTAATATCATGATTCATTTTCCCTATAAGAATTACATACTTGCATGGTGAACCTGTGAGAGGTTTTGTTACTTATTTCACAAGAATGGAATATAAAAATACATAACTACAGGATTTTATATCAAGATGAACAATTTCTGCATTGGAAAAACAGCAAATTGAGGGATCCCAGTTATCAAACAACACAGAATCTAATCAGCCATGAAATAAACATATTGATGTCTACAAAGTCAATAACTGAATCTATCCAGAAAGCTTGTAATATTTAAAATAACATTCTAGATGGCACCCAGGATCTTTCAGAACACCATGACTTCATAAAGATATGGACTAAAGCTCACTGTCCTACTCAGTCTCACCTGTAAGCTATCTTTTGAGTAGAAAGGCTACCTGAGTTCCATCATCAGCTCACTTCTAATTATTCATATCTGCAGATATGGGACATATTCCCAATGTCCTGATTTCTACAATTTATTTTTAGTCTCCTCTCCAATTTCCATTTTTCTTTTCAAAACAACAAAAACAACTAGTATTGCGGTATGTAAATATGTGTATGTGTGTCTATACACCACCCGCCAACACATGCACAGTGTTCTAAGATGCTTCCACTCAGAGTTTTTTTGTGTATATATTTCTTGCCCATTTTTTTCAATAGATGTCTAAAACTCTCATGAAAACAAAATCTGATTACAACTTACTATTTACTGCACACTGGAGAGCCATTTCATATGACACCCACTTTCAGTTCCTTTAAATGAGAAAATTCCTTTACTCAGTCTGGAGAGGATGTACTCTCATGGAAGGCAGCCAGTTGATCGTGCCAGAGAATTCTATCTCCACAGTCACTGGAAATTTCTCACATAGTGGTACTAGTATCCCTGGTGAGGACAATGATGACTTGGCTTTAAAAGTTTTATCAATGATCAGTCAGATTTGGAATATATCGAGCTGTTTACAAATTGTTCTACTAATATATCTTCCATGAATATAATTAGGAAGGAAGTTACGCAGGTTAATAGAAGTTTCCAGGATTTCCCTGTTCTCTTTGTTTGGCGTTTACCTCCATATTTATTTTTCTTTAGTTGTTCTGACACCTGCTTAGATTTCTTTTAAAGTTTATTTTGAAATTCTCAGTTTAAAAATATTAGATTGTTAGATTTGCTTCTGATTCACATTTTTCACTTTTCTATGTCAAATTATACTTTGCTATATTTATGAATTTTTTTTCTATTTCATTATCAACCTAGGATCCATCCCCATACAGTCTTCTGTCATTTAAGATGATTACACTCCTTATTTCCAAATTCTGCCACTTTTCTTGTCCCAAATAACTATGTTTTCTCTTAAACTGCTCATGAAATAATCACTCATCCTTTATTATCACATTAATAACAACAATCTATATTTCTGGAATACTTAATAGATGTAATGCTAAATGCTTTGGAATTAGTTTACTAGACCTTAGTAACAACCTTCTCATGTGGGTACCATTTTAAAGATGAGAAAATTGAGGCACTGAGAGTTAAGTAATCCACTCCACATTTTCAGTTGCTTTCCAGTTCACCTATCCATTGACTAGATTAATACCAAAGCTTTCTTTTAAACAGTGATTCTTAACCTCTGCAGCCTTCTGAAGCTCCTTTTCCTTTGCTGGCTCCCCTCTACCTTTTTCTTGCGCTGACTTTTCCTGACATGATTCTTTATTTGGGCTTGATTCTTTCCCAATATTTCCATTTAAATTGTGAGATCTTTTTCACCTCATAAATCCCTAAGTGTTACCTGAGAGTCAGGAGGAAATCTGGGAGTACACAAGGCCCTCTTTACAGGTACGCTCTTAGAAGCAAGATAACTGGGAGCTGGGAGTCATAATGAGCATCTTTGTCAGTAGAGGGCAGGAAAGCATACTCCCTCAGTCATGTAGATTAGTGTTGATTATAACTGCCTGGAGTTCTCGCTGGGATACAAGGCAAAAATAATAACTTGATATTTGATTTATCTGCTTGGCAAACCAGAGGTTTATTCCACTGAAAATGTTTGTTATATATGAGCCTTCTCTGTTTGGTGAAGGATTTTTGGGAATGGGGTGAAGAGAAGGGAGGTAAATTCATTTTGTTGTCTTTCTCCTCCTCCAAATCTGGTGTGAAATTCCATTTGGCATACTTTCTAAAATTTGGCCAGAGTAGCACATACAATGATACGCAGTGTATGCAGGAAGCAACATTCAACAGAGTACCTTTGGCTACCACCCATACTTATACGAAAGAGGAAATGGGCCATTATCCCATTCTCTACTTGCTGAACTTTGGCTACCACTGCTTTGAGGACAATATTTATCTTCATCTCACTTCATTCAAACTACTGTATTGTTTTCAAAGCACAGTATGAGGCAACAGGAACAAAACCCAAGCAAAACAAAATCTTACCTACCACAGCCAGACAGCTAATAAGTAAGAGAAAATACTTTACCAAATTGGGTATACTAAACGTTGGCGGTATTTGGATGTAAGGTAGTTTATAAGGTAGGAATGGATAAATCACCAAGATTTACTCTCTTGAGGGCATTTAAAGTTTTTGAAATCATAGAATTTATAAGTGGAAAGGTCATTAGGTGTTGTTTAATTCATAGACAATTTACCAGTTTTACAAAAATGTTCAGAATACAGACATACAAAAATTTAGAATCAAAGGGAATAAACTCATTACCCAGTGTGAGATAGCTAGTAAGAGACAGAACCAAGAGCTGGATTAGGATCTCTGGATTCTCTGCCTAATATTCCTCCCATATATTACATGCTTCTATATTGTTCTTCATGGTACCTGAACCTGATGTGAAGACTGAGTAGTTATGGGTTTGATTATAGTCAGCTGATTCTTACCCACATTTAACATATTCTACTTGTAAATTTTCTACCACAAAATTGAAATCTTGTGCTGTTTCTCTATGATAGAGCACACATCATTCCACCTCCAACTTCATTTTACCAATATTACTTCATTGTAGCTAAATACTATAATTATTATACTGTTTCAAAAGTACAGAGGGATTATTTCTGTCTGGAGGAAACTGGGGAAGCTCTCACAGAGGACCTTTAGCTCAGGATTCAAGAAGTGAAGAAGTTAACTAGAATAGGAAAGAGGGAAGCATGAACTGAGTCAACAGTCTGCATACTCAGCACCTAGGACAATGGCTGGTCCATTGTAGGTGTTAAATGGGAAAAGGCAGGGGTATAAAAACTTAACACACTGGAGGCAATGAGAGAGAAAGGGAAAGGAGGGAGATAGAGATAGAGAAATAGACATAGATGAGAGACGGAAAGTGGAGAGATGCGGGAAGAAGAGAGAGAGAAAGAGGAAAGAAGAAGGAGGATGAGGAAGAGGGGAGAGGGAGGAGGAAGAAAAGGAGAGAGAAAGCACAGGATAGAGAAGAAAGAGAAAAATCCAGAATACTGCAACAGAAGAAAAAAGCAGCTATTTAAATCATTGGTGACAGAGTCACTCTTAGTGAGAAAATTGTTTTGTTGGTATATTTGTGTATTATGAAACATTTAATGGGTTATTTAAGAGTGACATGATAGACGCTTTGAGGTTAGCTTCTGGAAGAAGCTGGCATAACAGTATATTAAAAGTAGTTGTAATTGATTGCATTATAAAAAGAGAAAAAACACAAAAAGTATAAGCTAAAAAAAAACAACTTTAGAGGAATCTGATTTTTAATTTATACAATGAAGTCAGTGGCAGAAATAAGCAATTACCAAAAATAGTATTGCAGTGATATTTCAGTTCTGCTTATTAATCTAACAATATTATATAATGCAATAACACTCTCATCAAATTAACATATTTAAATGTTCATTTA
The DNA here is from genome assembly GCF_949774975.1 of Lagenorhynchus albirostris. Taxonomy (NCBI): domain Eukaryota; kingdom Metazoa; phylum Chordata; class Mammalia; order Artiodactyla; family Delphinidae; genus Lagenorhynchus; species Lagenorhynchus albirostris. The sequence goes on along the minus strand of NC_083098.1, from coordinate 35,214,253 downwards.
GCCAAAAATATTGAATCATTCATTTTAAGTCAGAAATTTAGCTCACATCTAGCATTAGAATGCAGAAAACCTTATTCACATACGTAACGCTTATTCAGTTGGGTCATAACTCTAACATGTCACTTCATGGTGATATGTTGCTGTAGACAGCAAACAGTTGTTTCTATGGGTTTGTACAATATGACACAGTGCAGAGAACTTTTGTAATCCATCAGGTGGATTCTCATAGAAACTCTTTGAATTCAAAACACTGTGACATTGTACAAACAACTTAACCTTCTCTATAATAAGCCTTAGATTACTTAGATATAAAGTGGAAATTATAATACTTATAGCTTTTTTTTTAACATCTTTATTGGAGTATAATTGCTTTATGACGGTGTGTTAGTTTCTGCTTTATAACAAAGTGAATCAGCTATACATATACATATATCCCCATATCTCCTCCTTCTTGTATAGCTTTCTTTTCTGAGGATTAAATAAAGTAAGATATGGGAAGCATGTACCACAATGCCTGATATACATAGGATGTACTCAAGTATAAGTTCTCTTTCTACTTGCCTGTCTAATCTAAACACTGATATTTACTTTTTATCCCTCAGGGAGAAAAACATAATTCAAAAGACAGGAAGTTGAGTTAACTAGTAAATTTGAGATAGAGAAATATACCTTAATTTTTAAGGCAGTTTAATTTTTTTCTAGTACTACTAGAAAATCAATGCTAATATCCAGCTAATTTTGTGCTGAAGAAATACTTAGATTATTTCTCCAGACAATTCTGAAATCCATGGACACTAATCCAACTTTCTTTGTGAATAAGAAATCTTGCCCCTGAATAATGCACCTAGTCTGTATAAGCGCTGGAAGGAGAGCAAGGACAAACCTAAAAAGGCAAAGTGCCCAATCTCGCCTCTCTTTCTAAGTAAAATAGATTCTAGACCCACAGATCTCTACTAAATTGTGATCATGAGGCACTAAAAGGAGATTCAGATCCTATTTACATAATTTCCTTTTTAAAGGACACTTTACAAAATTTTGTCTCCTCTCTATCTCTACCCCCCAAAGAACAACAAAAGGAGAAGAGAAACATTCAGCCAATGTTTTCCTGAGACTTACTCTACTCTGACAATTAATTCAGCTCAGCAATTGGTTAAAGCCATGCGAGTTGAAGTGCTGAGTACTCTTCCATCACTGCCTTTATGGAGGGTGACAGTTTAGCTGTCCTGCACTGTTTGTATTCTAAACTCAGTTATCTTCAGGACAGAAAGAGGGTGTCAGATTTCTCACTACTGCAGACAAATAATGCTGTATATTTTATGGACCTTCTTGTAGAGTTTCTGGTTAATTACCATTCTGAGAAAAACTAAACCCATAATATCATGTATGTCCTTAGGATCAAAATTCCTTGTAAAATTCAGACCTCTCTATTTATTTGTGTAAAATTTATAATTAAAAATCAATTATGGGGCTTCCCTGGTGGCGCAGTGGTTGAGGGTCCGCCTGCCGATGCAGGGGACACAGGTTCGTGTCCCGGTCTGGGAAGATCCCACATGCCGCGGAGCGGCTGGGCCCGTGAGCCATGGCCGCTGAGCCTGCGCGTCCGGAGCCTGTGCTCCGCAACGGGAGAGACCACAACAGTGAGAAGCCTGTGTACCGCAAAAAAAAAAAAAAAAAAAAAAAATCAATTATGGTAACAATATTCATATTAAATATGCTATTAAACTAACAACACATTTTTTGCCCTTTGTATTTTTTCAAGTGTGGTGTGTAGTGAGTAAAATGATTTTTTTAAAGAAAGAAAATGCTTTGGTTTAGGCTCATTAAACTTCATTTTAACAAACCGAGCAATATCCCCTCCCTCTTGCGTCTCCCTCCTACCCTCCCTATCCCACCCCTCTAGGTGGTCACATATATGAATGCATATAGCTGATGTACTTTGTTATACAGTAGAAACTAACACAACATTGTAAAGCAATTGTACACCAATAAAGATATTTAAATAAATAAATACATAAATAAATAAATAAATAAATAAATAAATAAAAGAGACATGATATATTTGCATCCTCTGATTAAATCAGGTTATTTTCTCAAAGCCTGACCATGTAAATAATTCAAATTCATTCATCACTGTACAATAGATTTAATAAACATAATAAACACTTCGAAGAAAAAAATACAAAGGCAGAAAAACTAGTATATTAAGAATGAAAGTTATTATTGAGCCAATAGAAAGAACTTACAATGCATCTTTTGAATCATGGTTTGACATATCTTAATAGTCTCAGAACTACTTAGATACACAAGCACACTCTCTTCCACATCTGATGTATCATCTGCCCCATTGTGAACAAGGGCCAAACACCTTCTCTGAATCAAACAATTCACAGCCTCTATCCCACTGTTTCTTACAGAAGCAACATCCTCTATATGGGCAAATTCCACTCCTGGGTAACATGATGTCTGTGCCACTAACAGAATGCCTGCTATCCTCCAGGACATTCTGTATCCTCCGTGTCCCCTTACCTGTGTTGTCCTGGATTACACAATGCTAGGAGCAGTAGGAAAGCATGGGCACCATTTTTTTCCCTAGTTCAAAATAAAAATCAAAATATTCTTCTTTGTAAACATAAATTATAATTAATTTCTGGTTTAGTATTAATAGTATTTCCACCCTTATATCCTGCCCGCTCCTGCCCTTGAGTGCCAGAGAATCACTTCAACCTCAAGTTCTCTTCTACTTAGAACATCCTGTACTTTTGTGTTTACCCCATTGTGTTCCCTTTCTATGTACCGTCCAGCCTCCCATTCTTACATTTTTAAAATTTACAGTGGATTACAGCTAATCAAAATAAAAGTATTCATTTGTATTAGACACTAATTTATTTGTATTGTATAAATATTGCTTAAGTAATGATTTCTTTCATACATGGACAGTT